>NW_020837958.1:11828976-11911415 GCF_003676395.1 Aethalodelphis obliquidens | reverse complement strand
TATATATATATATATAAAATCTCCATCCTCCAGTGTAGTATGAAAGGATGAACGCCTTCCTCTGGAGGCTATTAGGATACTTGCTAGCTTTCCTGTCACCAGGAAAGCCCAATCTCCCAGTTCACCCATTGTCACCTTCACCCTTAATGACCATATAATTCTGACCACCCAGGGCACTTCCTTGTCCTTTTAAGCTTTTGTTATGCCTTTGGAACTCTTAGGTTATCATTTAGCTAATAACTCTGTATCCTCAACATCTACTTTAAGTGCTGTATTTTTACCCTAAAAGAAATTAGCTGTCCTCTGATGATATCACCCACTCTGCAGACTTCTTGTGTGAAGCTTATATGTCTCATAAATCAGAGCCTGGAAGTAGAGATTGTGCCCTTCATATTTCCTTTTGCTGTTTTCAAACTGTTTCTTCTCTATCTTAAAAAAAAATCTCCTCCTTCCAGTTTTAAAGTAGTAGAACAGAGAAGCATTCCATCTGTCTACTCCTTCATTTAAGAAAAAAGGAGAATACTCAAAATTGAGAAAACTAAAATTCCAGCTTAAAGAGCACTAGGAAACAGTTATAACTCCAAACTATAATATTTGAGAAAGGGATGTCAAAAGGAGTAAAAGTCAAATAGTGGTTATTCCAACAGGAGAGGGCGTCTTTGGCTGCTGATCTCAGACAAGGCTCGCAGAGCAGTTCTTCAAAGTCAGTAATACACCCTTAGGGACAAAGCTTTGTTGTTTCAGTTAGGATTAAGTTCAAGTGCATCTAACAGAACAACCAAAATAACAGATAGAACTTTGTTTCTCTCTCACATAAGAGAAGTCTAAAGGTTTGCCGTCCAGAGCTGGTGTAGTGACTCCACTGTTATAAAAAATCAGGTTTTCTGCTTTTCGGGCCCACTTTCCCGGTGTGTGGCTTCCATCTTTATGGTAACCTCTTGATCCAGGAGTTTGCTGGAGCATCAGGCATCACATTCATATTCCAGGCAGTAGAAGGAAGGATAACAAGAGTTTTGTTCCAGCTGTCTGTATTTTCTTAATAGAGACTTGCCAGAATTCCCTCCAAAAGATATCCACTAGAACCTGACTATATGGTCACAAACAGCTGCAAAGTCCAGAAAAAGTAATCTTTTAGCAGTTTATATTGCTATCTCCAATAATAGAGAAGTTCTGATATAATGAAACTGAGCGGGACACTGTGGGGCCTCCTGGGGACAGACCGTTGTGTCCCCTTCCTTTTGTTTATAGAGAAGCTTTAGCCTCCTAGGCCTTTCCCAAGTTCCAAAGAGGAAATTTAATCAGGGAAGTGAGAAAATGCAGAAACAAAGGAAAACAGTCAAACAAGACAAAATAATAATAGTTTAGCCGTAAAACAAAGTCAAGGACCTTCAGTGCCTCCTCAAGGGCTACAGATAATATCCTGAGCCATATCCTTGAGTTGTTTTGCAGATACTAAATACCCCACCAGGTGGAAGAAATAACCTGCATGCTGATAACCAGCACAGAGACCCCAAACTGGTTGGAACTGTAAGATTGATAATGTTGACTCCCAAAATACCATCTGGTTACCTCACCACCAACCAATTAGAAGAATGTTCACAAGCTGATCAGGCACCCTACAATCCTTATCCCTAACGTTGCCTTTAAAAATCCTTCCCTGAAAGCTATTGGGGAGTTTGGGTCTCTTGAACATGAACTGCCTGTTCTCCTTCCTTGGTAACATGGTGGGCACCTTGCAATAACACAACCCAGTGTCAATAGATTGGCTTTGCTGCATGTCAGGTGAGCAGACTCAAGTTTGGTTTGGTAACAAGAAGAAAAGAGAATGTTAGTAGCAACTGGTGGTCTTGGTCTTATTCTTGTTTGGAACAGAGAATATGTCAGGACTCGTTACGGGGACTTTGCTAGGCCTCAGTGGTAAAGAGGACGACAGGCAGGACTGAATGAGAAATTACACAGACAAGACATACTGACAGGAAGCAAACTGCAAATGAAGCAGGGTGGGAGAGACAGTCTGTATTGTGAAAAGATCAGACGGCTATGGGTCACTGCTGACTGGGGGAAAGAAAAGTCTAAAACCATTTAATTCCACCTACAGCTTCATATAAAAAGAGGGTTCTTTCTAGTTTGGCTCACAGTCCTTGGTGAGTCCCTGAGATATTTTCTGTAAATATTTAATTGAGTTAAGAACCATCTTACTCATGAGTAACAGCAAAAAGAGAATGGTCACAGGATCATTATATAAAGACACTAGAAGAAAGAAGTCAGAAAAGGAATTGAAGCAACTAATAGCAAATAAAGACTATTCACCAGAAAAATATTGTCTTCAAGATACAAAAATTACGATCAAACATATCACCATTAATAAAAAATATCATAATGAAGTAATTGCCTCCAGAAAACAGGGATCAAAAAGGTGAGATGCCAAAAAGGGATGCTCTGTGACCTGACAGAGCTCTGGGAAGAGATGGAGGAGAAAAGTAAGTTCAACAAAGGATTGAATGCAACACTATAACGGATAGACACTGATGAACATAAGGCACAGGAAAGTGAAATGTAAAGTACCATGAAATTTTTTAAATGATTAGGACAAAAATAACATATCGAAGACAGACACAGGAAGTCTAAAATACCCATAATTGGTGTTAATGATGGTTAAATAAGGAAACTGAACGAATATTTAAAGATCTAATTTTTTTTTTTTTTGCGGTACACGGGCCTCTCACTGTTGTGGCCTCTCCTGTTGCAGAGCACAGGCTCTGGATGCGCAGGCTCAGCGGCCATCGCTCATGGGCCCAGCTGCTCCGCGGCATGTGGGATCTTCCCAGACCAGGGCACAAACCTGTGTCCCCTGCATCGGCAGGAGGACTCTCAACCACTGCGCCACCAGGGAAGCCCTAAAGATATGATTTAAAATTGAAATTTTAAAATTTAAGAGAACTTTTCAGAAATAAAAGAATACTTGAATCCATAGGTAGAAAGGCCATATCCTATCCCAGAAAAAAATGGCCTTGTTAAGAGAAAAAAAAGCAAGGAATAGCTTAGTATGACAGAAGCTACTCTTTATATAAGTAAGCCAATTTTTTATGCATTGAATATCTCTGAAATTATCTCCAAACAGTGACAACAGTGCTTGCCTCTGGGGAGGAGTAATTTTTTTCTCAACAGAGACTGCTAGATACTTAGCAAACATCCATTTCCCTGTCGTATCTCAAAATACAGAATTCCAAATTTACCACCTGATATTTACTATTGTGATATGTACCACCTCTTTCAGTTTAAGTCAGTGGTTCTCAACCAGGGGTATCCCTCTTTCCCTGGGAAATTTGGCAATGTGTGGAGACATTTTGTTACAACTTGGAGGTGGGGAGAGGGGCATGTTCTACTGGCATCTGGTGGAATGCTAGCAGAGATGCTGCTAAACATCCTACAAAGTACAGGACAGTCTCTCCATAGCAGAGAATTATCTGGTCCAAAATGTCAATAATGCCAAGGTTGGGAAAGCATGGCTTAGGTTATGGATGATGGGATATAAACAGACATGAAGTGTGGACTTCTGAAAGTCTACTTAAAATAAAGGGGGCATGTCTTTCTTCCTCCTTCCTGAATCCTGCTGCTTAAAATGTGGATGTGATGTCAAAGACTGAGCAGTGATCTTGGGCCATGAGGACAAGGGTCATATTCTAAGGAGAGAGGAGTGGAAAACTGGAAGGATTCTGGGTCCCTGATATATTCTTTCCTTCTTTCATTACTGAATATTTACTGAATATTTATTTCTGTCTTCTATGTGCCAGGCAGTGTTCCAGATACTGGAAACACAGCTGAAAACAAAACCAACAAATCCATGTCTTTATGAAACGTATACTAATTTGTTTATAATAAAACAACAGATAAGTACAATACATAGTATGTTAGATGGTGATAAGTGCTATGAAGGAACATAGAACAGGGAAGTGGTTAAAAAGTGCCTGTTGGGGAATTTTTGAATTTTAAATATGGTTATTAGGAAAGTTCCCAGTGAAAAGCAAAGAATTGAAGGAGAGGAAGGAGTAAGTATAGTATGGATATCTGGTAGCGTTTCCAGCAGTAGGAACAGCAGGTAGCCCTGGAGTGGGAGTCTGTGTGGCATGTTGGAGGAACAGCAACAAGGCCAGGGTGTCTGGAGTGGAATGAACAAGGCGAGGAGTGGGAGGAGTCTGAATTGGAGAGGTGATGGGAGAACCCAGTGATGTAGGGCTTTTTGGGCAATTGTAGGACTTAGGTCTTTACTCTGAATGAGATGGGACACCACTGGAGGATTTTAAGCAGAAGAGTGATACAATCTGATTTAACATTTTGAAGGATGACTCTGGCTGGTGGGATGAACTACATTTGGGGGTTGAGGGAGAAGGGAGCATGCAGAGTGAATTATTGCAAAAAGTCATGCAATCAGTGATGGTGGTTTAGACCGAGGTGATATTGTGAAGGTGAGGAGAAGCTGTCTGACTATGGATCTACTCTGAAGGCAGGCCTGGCAGAGTTGATTTGTTGATGGATTCAATATGTGGTTTTAGAGACAGAGAGGAGTCAACGATGGCTCCAGGTTTTTAGCTAGAGCGAAGGAAGAATTCGATTGCCAAGTATTGAGGTGGGCAGATGCAAGAGAGGAAGATTTGGTTTGGGATAAGTTATATTAGAGATGCTTATTAGAAATATAAATTAGGCAGTTTATTTATACGTTGAGCTGTCTGAAATCACACATTTTTAGCCCCACAAAAAATGGCACTTTTGTATGATTCGAGCTCTGTAATTCTGAAGTTCAGTGGAGAGGTCTGAGTTGGTTTTATACATTTTGGAATCATCAGCATTTAGATGTCATTTGAAACCGTGAGATTGGATGAGGTCATTGAGTAGATAGGACCTGCCTGCTAAACCAGAAACAACATGTTAGCAGAATGGCCCTCTTTACCAGACCGGGAAAACACTTTCTTGTATCTTCCTCAAACCCTGAGAGAGAATGCTGGAGTTCTGCATATGTGGGCATCGTCATAGTTTGGTATTGATGTTTGAACTGCCTCAAGATGGGGCTGCTCTCTGCCTGGCATGTCATGTCACACAAAGTCATGTCCAGTTGGCAGAAAATAGTTACCAATATTGGACTTGTTTCAATTAACTCATTTCCTGAGCATTTGCAAGCACTTCTCCCTTTTCATTCTTTCCCTCTTTATCCCCAGTATTGGAAATTTCCTTATGAAATATAACTATACATGGAAAAGTACATAGATTGTAAATGAATTTTTACCAAGTGAACATAGAATTATATGTTCATAATTATAATAAGTGTAATCAGCACCCACATTTTACTAGCATCCCAGAAACCTCCCTTATACTCAGTCGTCACTAGCCCCACGAAAGTAATAGCTATACTGACAGTTCACACCATAATACAATTTTCCACTGTATGAATTCTATGAATCCTGCTATGGATGGGTATTTGGGTATTTTCTAGTTTTTGGCAGTAATGAATCATGCTCTTATGCTCACTCTTGTCCATGTCTTTTGGTGAATATGTGTAGTCATTTTCGCTGGCTATCTACGTGGGATGAAATTGCTGGATCACAGGATAGGCACATATGCAGTTTTTTAAAGTGGTTGTATCAATGTATCATCTCATTAGCAGTGTATGAGAGTTCTGGATACTCCACATCCTTACCAACACTTGGCATTTTCAGTGATTTTCATTTTAGCCATATTGTGGTTTTAATTCTCATTTTTTTGGATGGCTAATGAAGTTGAGCATCTCTTCATATATACTGGCTATTTGGATAAACCCTTCTGTGAAGTGCCTGTTGAATTATTTTTGTCCATTTTTCTATTGGGTTATCTGTCTTTTTCTTGCAAACATTAGTTATATATTGCGGATGCGAGTCTTTTGTAGGATATGTGTATATATATATTTTTTAAAATATTTCTTCCCACTCTGTGCCTTGACTTTTCACTGTCTTAATGGTATCTTTTAGAGAGCAGAATTTCTTAATTTAAACAGCATTCAGTTTATTAATTTCTTTCTTATGGTTAGTGTATTTTTGTCCTGTTTAAGAGATTTTGCTTACCTCAAGGTCATAAAGATATTGTCCTTCATATTCTTTTAAAAGATGTATATTTTATCTTTCACATTCAATTTACAGCCTGTCTGCAGTTGACTTGTCTGTATGGTGTGAGCTATGATTCTAACTTACTTTTTCTCTTTATGGTTACCCAATTGACCTAGCATTGTTTATTGAAAAGACCACTCTTTCTCTACTCTGTTTTGAAGTTATCTTTATCATAAATTCAATGATTGTAGACATGGGGTCTGTTTCCCTATTCTGTTCCATTATTCTACTTTTCTATGCTTGTACCTGTACTTAGACTTTAATTACTGCAGCCTTATAGTGTCTTGGGATGATAAGTCTTAACGTCTCGTAGTATACATTTTCCAACTTTGTTCTTCCTTTTTGCCATTATCGTGGATATTTTTGGCCTTTTGTTTACTATGTAAGTTAAAAAACTACACTGTAAAATTCTTAAAAATAAAGATGCTGAGATTTAGATTTTGATAGAGATTGCTTTAGATTTACACATCAATTTGTAGAGAATTCCCAGATTTACAACATTGTGGCATACAAAACTACGAACCTGGAATATCACTCAGTTTATTTAGACCTTACTAAATTTCTGTTAACAATATTTGGTAGTTTTCTGTGTAGAAGTCTTGCATATCTTTTGTTAGGTATAGTCTTTGGCAGTTGATTCTTTTTATATTATTGTAAATAGTGTCTACTTGAGAATTTCATTTTCTTCCCCTTGGTTCTATCTCTAGTCCAGAGCCTGAAACCTCAGAGGGTAGGGATTCATTTTTCCTTTTTAAAAACATTGTGACAGAAAGTATGGGTGAAGGAGAGGGAGAGACACAGAGGTGAGACAGAAGGCAATTTACCCAGCAAGATAAAATTTAGATCCATTTGGAAAATGGACTGAAATGATGCAGGCTCATGTGAGGGCACTTGAAACATCTCCATGGTGACTGCTGTTTGCAAAGTTCCAGACCTGATGGCTGCCAGTGAGATTTTAGCCACATCTTTGAATATGGAGTTGGTTCGTTCTTCTAAGAGGACAAAAGAGCTTTTGTGAACAACTCTTAAGTCATGACCAGCTCTGAAAGTGTTTTGGGGTTCTTTTGGCTTGATTTTCACTGCTTTTGATTTTCCTTGCTGCTCAAGTTCTTCTACAAACTCCCCATGATCAGATTTTGTATCTGTCAGTGAGATCATTTCAGCTTCAGAGACAAATGTTTCTGACACTCAGCATAAACCAGGGCCCTTCTCTGCTTCATGCTGGTAACCTTTAGGAAGCATGGGGCTTCATCCTTTTTTTGTCTCCTCCAGCCAGTTAATTGTTCTTAAGCCATCAGATAAAGAATGGCAATGTATATTAAACCGACATTCAAAGTCAGTTTCTTTGAATGAAAATATAACCTCAAACCTCAGGGTTTGTGTCTTATTGTTTCTGAGTCAGATTACCTGTGCAAATGTTGCCCAAAAGGGAATAATCCAGATGGTTAATTCAGTTTCTTTAAAGACTTGAGAAAAGGCACTACATAGGCAATGGTACAATATAGTTTAGCATGATGTTGAATAAGTTCTTGTTTTTGCTCATGAATGTAATAGATACATTAATTTTTGTCTCCCAGCATCTAATCACCCTTCTTCTTACACAGGACTCTGTATTGAGTAGAGTCCCCTGTGCTATAAAGCAGGTTCTTATTAGTTATCTATTTTATATATAGTAGCATGTATATGTCAGTCCCAATCTCCCAATTTATCCTTGCCCCCCCATCCCCTGGTAACCATAAGTTTGTTTTCTACATCTGTGACTCTACCTCCGTTTTGTAAATAAGTTCATTTGTACCCTTATTTTTAGATTCTACATATAAGTGATATATGATATTACTCTTTCTGTGTATGACTTAATTCACTCATATGACAATCTCTGGGTCCATCCACGTTGCTGCAGATGGCATTATTTTGTTCTTTTTTATGACTGAGTAATATTCCATTGTATATATGTACCACATTCCTCTGCTGATGGACATTTAGGTTGCTTCCATGTCCTGGCTATTAATATATGTATATGTATAGCTGATTCACTTTGCTGTATACCTGAAACTAACACAGCTTTGTAAATCAACTGTACTCCAATTAAAAAAAAATAACCCAAACCAAAAAACAAACAAACAAACAAACGAGATACCACTACATACCTATTAGTGTGGCCAAAGTCCAAAACACTGACAACACTAAATACTGGCAGGATGTGGAGAAACAGGAACTCTCTTTTATTGCCAATGGAAATACAAAATGGTGCAGCCACTTTAAAAGACAGCTTGGCAGTTCCTTATAAAACTAAACATACTCTTACTATACAACCCTATAGTTGTGCTCCTTGGTATTTACCCAAAGGAGCTAAAAACTTAAGTCCACCCAAAAACCTGCATATGGGTATTTATAGCAACTTTATTCATAATTGCCAAAACTTGGAAGCAACCAAGATGTCCTTCAGTAGGTGAGTGGATAAACAAATGGTGGTTCATCCAGAGAATGAAATATTATTCAGTGTTAAAAAGATATAAATTACCAAGCCATGAAAAAGAAATGGAGGAAACATAAACATATATAAGTGGAAGAAGCCAATCTGAAAGGGTTACATACTGTGTGATTCCAAATGTGATATTCTGGAAAAGACAAAACTATGGAGACAGTAAAATGATTAATTGTGTCTAGTTAGAATGAAGGGTGAGGTGAACAGTTGGAGCACAGAGGATTTTTAAGACAATGAAATTATTCTGTATGAAACTACAATGACGGATACATGTCATACATTTGTCAAAACCCAGTCAATGTACAATACCAAGAGTAAACCCTAGTGTAAACTATGGACTTTGGGTAATAGTGATGTGTCAGTCTAGCTTCATCAGTTGCAACAAATAGATCACTGTGGTGTCGGAAGTCAACATTGGCAAAGTTGTGCATGTGTGGGGGTGGGGGTATTTGGGAATTCTCAGAACATTTTGCTCAATTTTGCTTTGAACCCAAAACTGCTCTAAAAAAATTAAGTTTATTAAAAGTGTAAAAAAAGATTAAAAATCAAAAGAAAACAGGACTCTGTTTCTCTTCTAGGTAACCACTTCCGCTTCACTATGTAATCTATGTGCTTTGGATGGAGTTGACTGCAGCCCTGGCCCCATAGGTAGGCATCTAACTCCAGCATGCCTGATCAGAGATCTGTATTCTGTAGTCGTTATATCTGTAGCGACTGCTTCAGAGATGGGCATGTGGCCCTCTCAGAGCCGGTGGGTAACAAGGAGACAATTCTGGGAGTGTTGGCAGAGAAGCACACTCCCCTTTGTGTTGGTGTTGATACTCAGAGGTTTCCTTCCGAAAAAGATGGCAGCTACTGTATCCCAAGTGGAGCCTGAGACTGAAGCCCATGTGTAGGATAGCAGAGCAAGGAGAGGGCAAGTTACCAGGCACTGGTGACTTTCTTTGAGCCTCTGAAGTTGAGACATCCTAGACTTTTAAGTTTTGTGAGCCAGTGCATTTACACTTCTGCCTAAACCAGTTCAGTGTATACTTTGTGAATTGTGTGTATGCGTGTGTGTCTGTATGTTTAATAAAAATATTTATAACTCATATAGTGGCAGTGGGTGAAAAGAAGAGGCTTAGCCATAAAGACTTTGTGTAGGATTCCTTTTCATGGACTTTATTCTTACCCATATTATTCTGTTATGTAAAGGCTACTAAAAATGTAATACAATGATTTTAAATTTGAATGTAGCCGCATTTCACTGGAGAGGGTGTGGAGAAAAGGGAACCCTCTTGCACTGTTTGTGGGAATGTAAACTTATACAGCCACTATGGAGAACAGTATGGAGATTCCTTAAAAAACTAAAAATAGAATTACCATATGACCCAGCAATCCCACTACTGGGCATATACCCAGAGAAAACCATAATTCAAAAAGACACATGCACCCCAGTGTTCATTGCAGCACTGTTTACAATAGCCAGGTCATGGAAACAACCTAAATGCCCATCGACAGACGCATAGATAAAGAAGATGTGGTACATATATACAATGGAATATTACTCAGCCATAAAAAGGAATGAAAGTGGGTCATTTGTAAAGACGTGAATCTAGAGACTGTCATACAGAGTGAAATAAGTCAGAAAAACAAATATCATATATTAATGCGTATACATGAAACCTAGAAAAATGGTACAGATGAACCAGTTTGCAGGGCAGAAATTGAGACACAGATGTAGAGAACAAATGTATGGACACCAAGGGGGGAAAGCGGTGGGGAGGTGTGGCGGTGGTGTGATGAATTGGGAGATTGGGATTGACATATATAAACTGATATGTATAAAATGGATAACTAATAAGAACCTGCTGTATAAAGAAAAAAAAAAGGTAGCAGCATTTCTAAAAGTATCCCCCTCCCCCAACTAACTCATTCTTCATTGCCATGCTGAGCCCAGAAGTTGCATATAGACCAGAGCTCTTGTGTCAGTATAAAAAGATGCATGCCTCCACTGTGTGCAGCAAGAAGGTGTGACAAAATGGACTGCACTCTCGTTCCAATTTCCAGTGTAACCGAATGTGACCTTGGACAGATCCCTAAATCAGGGTGGGGTTCAGTTTCCTTGTTGAAAAAACGGGACTGTGTCTAGGTTATGGTGAGACCCAAATGAAATTAATGTAGAAATAGTTCTAGGAGGATTTATTCAATTTAATGTGTCATTATTACTATCCTTCATAAGAGGAAGATTCAGGAATGACTTTGAACATGTCTGTGTTGCTCAGTCCCAGAGGAAAAGTGTTTCATATAAATTCTTGAAGTGTTTACTTATGTTTCTAATATAGCTATTAGTATATTTTCCCAAAGGCAGACTTAATTCATCTGGTTTTGCTTCACTGGGGTTTGTCAAACCAACCAGAGTTGAGTTTACTTATAGACACACTAAGGGCAACTTTTTCATCAAATTAATGGCTTATTTGAATAAAAAATTAAAGAACTAATGATAGTTTTGAGTGAGCCCTACTGGCTGCCTTTCATTCTCTCCAACTCCTGTTGAAGCCCATTTTTGTTTATATCTCCTTCCCATTCCCTGCTGCAGGAGGAGCCCTGATTTCTAAGGTGATTAATGCGTGGCATTCCGTGATGGCAGTCACTAGTCTAAGGGGGTGGGGGCGGAACGTTCTGAGTTGGCCCAGTCAGAGGGACAGCCTTTTCTTTCTCTCCTGCTGGAAGCAGACAGGGAGGTACGCAGCTCCAGCAGCCACTGGCTGCCATGTTGCTGTAAGGAGAGAAGGCAGCCCTTTGAGGAAGTGGACGTTGAGGAGAACAGAGAAGAGAGGTAGAGAGAACATGGGGTTGCATGGCATCATTATGTTTCTGGGCTTCCAGTTATAGGCTTTCTGGCATTTCCTTATTATCTGAGCCAGTTCGAGTCTACATTTTCTGTTACTTGCAGCCAAAGATACTCCTGATGACCCCATATGTTTTAAGAATCTTTCTGGGAAGCCTTGAGGTGGAATTAGAGCAAAGACTATGTGTTGGGGTACCCTTTTCCCGTATTGGCTAATCTGGAGTCAAACTTCTTTTCCTTTCTTAGGGAGATCAGAAGAAAGATGTTAGCAATCACTTGGATTCAGAATTGAGAAGGAATCAGTCTTTGACATATTACTATGCCAATCTATCACTGCCATTTAAAAACTTGCCGATGTATTTTAGAAGGTGTTTATTTCATCTGAGGACCACTAATGAGCAGTCAGACTGAAAGGTCTGGGGACTAGGGTTGTCAGATTTACCAATTAAAATAGAGGATGCCCAGCAAAACTTAAATTTCGGATGAATAATAAATACATATATTTTATATAAGTATGGTCCACACACTATTTGGCATATACTTATACTAAAAAAAAGTTTGTTGTTTGTCAAAAATTCAGCTCTGCAACTACATAATGACTGAAGTATTTTTAAATATATGCATATAATTGTGAAAATGAAACTATAGGCTAAAAGGAATAAATCTTGTTCCCCTTAAACTTGTGCCTAAATGTATTACTGGCTAAATGCACATCAGTATTACATAAATTTGAAAGAGTCTTAAGACAAGGTGATGATTAAGACACATTTATTAAATGAATCTTTAATATAAGACTTTTAGATACTAGGTGAAGGAGATATTTTCCCAGGGTCTCACATGTCACACTAAATACATAACCTTTTACTGTAACTTTGAGTAAAGTGGGCCCTGAGCTTAGAGCAGTTATTCTGTTATTTCTTCCCAGACAAATGTGAATCTCGGCTAAATTGCTTGGTGTATACTGAGGGCATAAGTCAGTGAATTCAAGATCAGTCAACAAATACAAAGTGAGTGAGTGGGATGCAAATGGGAGACAGAATCAGGAGTCAGGGAACAGGAAAGCTGGACAGAAACATTTAGGGAATGTGGCAGGGAAGGTCCTGGGTTATTGCTGAAAAGCTGGCCAAAGCACCCAGAGATCTAAGTCACCTTGATTGTCATTCACATAGAATGTGCTCTTTTCTAGGTTGCTATTCAGGGTGCAGGATCAGAGAGAACATAATTATACTCAGAATTCTTAGTAATTGTTCCTAGTCTTTTTTAAAGTAACAGATCTTATGTGCATCTCTTCCTATTTCAGACTTCGGGCAGAGGTCCTACAGGGGGAGAAAGACACAATTAGGTTCCAAGTAAAATGCCATCCTGAAATGAAGTATGGCCTATCAGTGCAGGGCGTGCCAGTGAGTTTGTGAAATGGGTTTTGCCAGCACTAGTGACCATCCATCCACCTGTAGCCCGTATAAGAGGTTGGAGAGAGTTGTCAGGGCTGTGCCTTCCCCCCACCATGCTGGGGGAGGCTGGGGGCTGCTTCTCTTCACCTTAGGCTCAGTGAGAGGGGCTTCAAGGGGAACTCTTGGAAAGCTTGACATGTGATCTCTGGAATTTAGAAAGCGTAAGACTTCTATTGAGTAGAAATCAGAGAGGAAATTATTTGGGTGATGCTGCTAGCTTGGCTGCGCAGGGAGTGAGTTGCATGGGGCAAAGACGCCTGTTTTTCTGGCTTGAAGTAAGGAGCCAGCCTGTGGGTGTGCATGTGAGCTCTGAGGGCTTCCTCTCAAAAGGACTGCTTGGAAAGACAAAAAGACCCTGTTAGAGAGAGTCCCTGTGGAGTGGGCAGATGGAGAAGAGCTGTGCAAAGGCTCCTAGCTGGAGGATTTCAGAAAAAGCTGTCAAACTGACCCATGGAAGAACCAGCTCCACACCCTGGGGACCCAACACCAAATTATTGATACAACGGTCCCTGCCACAAAGACTGTGCCTACTGTGCCCTTTCCTCCTCCCCCTCTTTCCCTCTGAGCCCAAGGCCAGAAAGCTAGGAACCATTTCTAGAAACACACTGTGTGGGGAGAAGTGGGGAGCAGTAGGACGAAGGTGGCCAGCCAAGCCCCTGCGCCCACTGCAGGCTCCAAGCCTGAAGCTGGGGACGCCGAGAGGGGAGAAATTTTATATCAAATGAAGTTTTTTTTGAGTTTTGGTGGTTATATTGGATAAGCCGTTTTAATTATTAAAGTGAAATTGTTCTTGACCTTAGGGGACTGGGAAGCCCTGGGGCCGGCTTGACCGCTGTCCCAGGCTGGGGGAGGGTATTCAGAGTGAGTTGAGTTGGGTGTAGGAGAAAGACTAAAGTTGCTTTATGACTGCACCCTGTCCAGTATCACCCACTGAGTACAGCAATTACATTGGCAAATTCAGTATCCCTCCTTAGAGCAATGCTCTGGAGGCCAGATATTCGCTGGAATTCTTGAAGAAGAATTTAGGTCAACCTCATTGCAGTCTGTGGGTCTCTGTGGGAGCATCTAATTCTTTCTGCTTCTTCCCCATTGATGGGAGAATGTATAATAATCACAATCCTGCAGACTAGAGCTCTGAAAAGACAGAACGCTTTTTATTTCTGAATTTGACTGTTATAAGAAAGAAACAATTTAAAACATTCCTTATAAAGATTTGACCAACAAGGACATGTAAAGTGTGTGGTCTGGATTTGAAGCAGATGAAGCAAAATCACCTAAATTTTCTAGATTCCATCAAACAGTAAGAATTGATGTTCTCAGTCATAACCACAGGGTCCTGAATCTTAGACACAGGTACTTCTCAGAAGTCTCCCATTTGGACTAGACTACTGACTCTAGTCCAAACCACCACGATCTTGAATTTGAATTCTGTGGTAGCCTCCTAATTGGTTCTTTATTTATTTATTTTTTCTTTCAAGAATTTAAATTTACTTAAAGCCGTATTTTCGAATCTAAGTTGTGCCAGGTTCTGGCATGGGAGATGTCCTATTCTTGGTTTGCAGACTATGTGTGTCCACCAAGTATTTATTGTTTTAGTCATGCACAGCAGGGTGCAAAGGCAAGCAGAGATCTTAACAAAGAGGAGACCGCTCTCTGCCCTCAGGGGACTTACAGTTTAATTGCAAGCCCTTTGTTTCATGTGTTGTCATTGTTGTTTTAGCTCCTCTGTACATACAGTTGTTGGACATACAAATAATAGAAGACTGTCTTATTTTGACTCATCCAGCTTTGGAGAGTGACTTCCATCACTGACCTTTTGGACTTCCTCTGTGCATAACAACTTTTTATCTGAAGTTGGTGAAATACGTTTGGTTTCAGGAAGTGAGGGGTGCAAATGCATATGTAGAGCGGACATGAATGAAGCCAAAATCAAAGCGCAAGAGCTAAGGAGGACTGGAGCAAATGAGGTCTGAATGGAGGTGGCGGGTAGGCAGTCATGCAGAGAAGGGAGGCAAGAGGATCCACTCCAGGTGAAGGAAGTAGCAGATGAGAAGGCGCAGGAGTAAAGAGCCAGGTGTACTCCACGGCTGGGCAGCCCAGGGGACTGGCCGCTCTCTTTGCTTTGGTGGACACAGCGTTGTGTGGAGATGTATTCAAATGGAACTTTAAAGTGTAGGAAACAGAAAGTGCTTTGTCCCCTTTGGAGAGTGTCCCATTTTCCACTCAGGCCCAATTTGTGTGCCACAGTCCTGAGTCTGCAGTCTCCTCTCAATGGACACTTATGTTCATGCCAGGAAGGGCAGCCCTTGCTAAATGTTATGGTTTGGAATGATCCTTCACAAGGATGGAAAACCAAGTTAATTCAATTAAGGCCTGGGGTCCTGGGCTTTGAACCAGCCACAGTCTCAATTTTATGAGAGAATGAAAAGTTAATTATTTGCTGAGTTTGAGCAAAGTCCACTTTGAAAATCCCTTTCCAAAAGAGTCATTTCCACGTCAGCTTCCCACCGTATTTTAGTTTGTCCTTCTGGATGGCCATTTATGTTGTTTCTAATTTCTCACCCTCAGAGATGGATCTGTGATGCGTATTCTGTATACACAACTTTTGTGGCACAAGATACAGGAGAGGGAGTCACCTGCTGGGGAAGGGTGGTCAGGAAGGCTTCCTGGAAGGGGTCAACCGCAAAGGATTGGGGAAGCAACACAGGAAACAGGAATTGTGGGTAGGCTAGTGTATTTTTCAGGATCTGTTGACAAAATTGAGGTCCTGACCAATGGTTACTTGTTTCCACAGAACCCAAAGACATTGACCTTCCAGTACTTGATCGTGGTGATGGTTTCATGAGTGTTTGCATATGTCCGAACTCATCAAATTGTATACAGGCAGACCTCGAAGATATTGCTGGTTCGGTTCCAGGCCACTATTTTTTGTCTTATCTTTTGTGCTTAGTCTAGTTTCACTGGCTCATGGGGTGCGGCATGCAGAGGCCTCTAACCTAGCACCTTCAGACCAGAGTTTCTAGCACAGAGCGGCTGCACCACATCCCAACTCAAGATGGCAGCAGCAGCGGCAAGCCATGTCCTAATTGGTTTTCTTTCTTCCAATTTTGGCTTCTTCTAATCCATTCCTAGCACAGCAGCCAGAGTGAAGTTATATCTTACTCTTGTGGAGTTGTGAATATTAATTAAGGAGTTGCCTATCACAGAGTCTAGCTCATTGTCAATGCTCAAGAGACGCTCATTCTATTGCTGCAGCCACGTCTACTATCACTTATTTGTCCTATAATGACAAATTGCTGTTTCCTATCATCATTATCCTCATCCTCATCACCATCATCACCATCATCATCATCATTTCCTTCCACATCTTTTTTTTTTAAATATAAATTTATTTATTTATTTTTGGTTGTGCTGGGTCTTTGTTGCTGCCTGCGGGCTTCTCATTGCGGTGGCTTCTCTTGTTACGGAGCATGGGCTATAGGTGCGTGGGCTTCAGTAGTTGTGGTGCACAGGCTAGTTGCTCTGTTGCATGTGGGATATTCCTGGACCAGGGCTCGAACCCTTGTTCCCTTCACTAGCAGGCGGACTCTTAACCACTGCGCCACCAGGGAAGCCCCCTTCCACATCTTCTGAGTTTTGTTGGGATCAAATCTAAACTCTCTAAGGTCTTCCAAGGTCGTTTATCGTCTCACCCCTGCTGATTTTTCAGGATTCACCCTTTACCACTTGTGTCCTTGCACCTAATACTCCAAACAAATTAAATTTAGTTCTTAAGAAATTCCGTGTTCTCTTTCATCTTCAGATCTTTGCACATGCTGTTCCTTCTGCATTGATCATTCTTATTCTTCAAGCCCATGTTTGGACAGGACTTCTTCTCGGAAACTTTCCCTGATCCCCGAATGCTGGGCTAAGTGCTGTTCCTATGTGTTTCCACGAGCCCTCTACTTCTCTTGTCATAATGTGTGTCCTGCTGTATTGTGATCGCTCCTTTACCTATGCGTATTCCCTGCTTACCATAAACTTTGTGAGTGCAAGTGCTGTAACAGATTGTGTACGTCAGTTCCACAGTGCCACAGTGTCCTTTAATGGATGTTCAATGAATGAATGAATGAGTGAATGAAAAAGTCACAAGAGTAAAAATAAGAATTACTATTTGTGATGATGCTGGTGTGATATTACAGGATTCAGTATAGAGACTATAGTCTTACTCATCTTTGTACCCCCGGATTTCAGTGCCATTTTATTTCCTGAAGCTAAGTTTTCTCATAGCTCTCACAAAGAAGCAGAACAGGATAATCTCGAAGGAAAACATCTAGCTTCAGAGGGTCTATGTCAGTTTTAGCATAGGCATGTTGGTCGGAACTGTCACATTATCTTCTTGGTGTATTGAGAGCTTATACTAATGGGAATTATTATTGTTGATACGGTGAAACAACATTAGTTAGCCTTTATCTTTTTCATGGCTGTGTCTGCAGCACCCAGGACATTGCTTAGCATATTGTAGGTGCCTAATATATATTCACTGAGTGCAAGAATGAACTACTCATTATTAAGAACTTTTAGTGTTATCCTGTATTGGGGCTTTACATATATTAGCTCAGTTAATCCTCACAAAAACTCTAAAAGACAGGCATTATCCTGCCCACTTTAGGAATCATGAAGCTGGGACTAAGTGAGGCTCAGGAAACAGCCCAAGTTTTCACAGCTAACAAGTGGCAGAACAAGGTTTCAGACCTAATTTGGACTAACTCTGAAGCGTGTGCTATTTCTGCAGTGTCGTGCTGCCTAATTGTAGCATTTTTAACTGCCTGATAATCTCTAAAGTTTAACCAACTTTCTCATGGGGTTTCAAATCTGGTACATTTTTGTATGAGAGACGGTAGCAGGGAGAAACTTTGGGGAGAAGGGACTAGGAAGTAATAATAATCATCATTGTAAAGGTCCCATTGTAATGTAAAGAGATTTATTTAAAAAAAGATGAACCCTAAATAAAGATAAGGAAGATTTAATCCAGCTGAACAGCTATAAAATCTCCTCAATGTTATTATCTTACAAGGAATAACTCAGATCCTCCCAGAAAAAATGAATTTCATATTTCTTCTGCCTATACATAGGGGCCAAGCAGGCCATTGTCATGTTCCTGGTGAGCAAGCCTACAGCACTGATACCCTCCTCTCCTTTCCGTTTTATCTCCTCTCCTGTTATTGGCAAGTCCAATCAGAACCAGAGCGCTCGGGATTTCCTTTTATTTCTTTTCATTTTATGACACTGTTTTTATCACATAGTTTATGGTTCCCCTTGTATCTGCCATGCAAGCTGGCATAATTCAGCTGCTCTACCATTCTTATTAATCTAAAGCCTTTTGAATTCTGCTGTAAGTTCTCTAACGATTTGTCCACAATGGAGTGCTTGTGAGAGAAAAGAAACACATTTTAAAAGTTTTACTTTTCAAAACTGTGGCAACTGGAAATATTTAAATTATACACGTGGCTCACATTGTATTTCTACTGGACGTCACTGGCCTCGACCCTGGCTCAGCAGCGTCTATTAGACCCACCACCTGCAGTAGACCATACGCTGTTTCTCTGCTTCTGTGCCTTTGCTCGTGCTATTGTACTTCAGCTGCCCAGATCACCCTTCTTACTCACACGCTGAAATCCTATCCCTCTTTAAGGCCTAACTCAAATATGATCCCCCTTTGGGAATATTTTTTAATGCTCCTCCTCAGACTTTCCACGGCACTTTATAATAATTCCAGTGTGGAGCATCTATTTTAGGGCTGACAACGTCCTGGCACCCATGCTGATGTGGCCATCTTTGTTCATGGCAGGCATTGCTAATTTATCATAGCACTCTCCTGTTGAACCTGATTGTTTGTTTGTTTGTTTTGCGGTACGCGGGCCTCTCACTGTTGTGGCCTCTTCTGTCGCGGAGCACAGGCTCCGGACGCGCAGGCTCAGTGGCCATGGCTCACGGGCCCAGCCGCTCCGCGGCATGTGGGATCTTCCTGGACCGGGGCACGAACCCGTGTCCCCTGCATCGGCAGGCGGACTCTCAACCACTGCGCCACCAGGGAAACCCCGAACCTGATCTTTTTATGAGAATCCTCAGGACAGCAATCTAGGCGGTAACCACCAAAGGATCAGAGTAGAGACCTGGTTTGAAATGTTGAAGTGCATTAATAGGCTGGATGCCCCTTAACCGTGTGAAGATTTCCCGTTCGAGCAGAATTCTCAGGGAGGGATCCATCATCATTGCTCTCAAGAGAGAATAGCTGTGAGGGATCATATATTTAATATCTTTCTTCTGATGTCCTAAATAATTGTATTATAGTAGCTTTGCTATTCTCTGCATCTTTCCTTAGGTGTTTCCACGAGCCTGCTGATAATATAAAATTTCAGCAAACTGACCTCCTTCAAAGAAGACTGGTTGCTAAGGTGTCTGGCCAAGGACAATTTGGGGATGTTGTAAGCCATCGGATACGTCACGATGAGTTGAGGCTCATGGGTAGTACACACACAGGAAACCTCTGTTGTTCCCTTGTGAAGATCATCTAGGTGTTAGGAGAAGTCTGGAGGAGAGAGAAAAATTTTATGAAAGTTCCTTTTCACAGTAGGTTTGGGCATTATTTATCTCCTCCTGTGGCTCGACTATGATGTGGTTAACATAATTTCCCACCTTTTTTGAGCTAACCATTCACTGTTACCCTCTGGGACTTTAAGGTGTTATAGCTTCTGGGTGTTGGTACAAGCAGCAGAAACCTATTTATGACTCTGTTATAATTCTTATTCATGTGAATCTCTTCTACAATATAGGAAACACATGAGGGCAAAATCTGTATGTAGGCAATTACAGTGAGTTATTTTGTGTGTGTGTGTGTGTGTGTGTGTGAGAGAGATTTTAGTTGAGTGACTGCTAAAGGCAAAGATACACTAGGTACTTTGGCCGAATACCACTGCCAAGACCCTCAATGCAGATAACAACGTTATATAATTTGATTTCAAGGAGTTTGAAATCAGTTGGTACAGTGAGACAAGCACGAGACAAATTACAAAAAAATTAAAACAGAGCGAGATAACAATAGAATGGATACACTAGGAAACAGTTGTGTTGCCAAACACATTTTGCAGAGAGTGAGTGCAATGGCTCATCAGAGAGAAATATCCCTGCGGGAGGATTTTAATATGAGCGTGTCCTTCAGGTAACCATGCCGAAGGGACATCTCATGAGTGAAGCAGTGTTGTAGTAATAAATTGGAGCCCCTGGCCAGCATCTGCATCAGAATTACTGAATTCCCAGTGCATTGATGCTTTAAAACCCAGTGAGAGAGAGAGAGTTGGCTCTAGACTTACAGGGTTGATGGAGAATAATGGGAAGAGAGAACAGTCTCTTTTGATCAGAGAAGTATTTTTTTGGCAAACAGAGAACAGGAGGAGCCAGGCTGACTCCAGGGATTAGATACAAGACTGTTCCTTGTTCCACTTTTTGGTTTAGCTGTAGCTTCTTCAGAGGAAAGGCCCTTTTCCCTGCTTACTTCATAAACCATCCTGGCCACAGAGAAGACCTTCCATTTATGTCAGATCTGTGATGAAGCAAAGCAGAGGTGCTTCCTGAGTGCCATAAGATCCGTGATGCCAGCGGAGGGAAGGAAGCTGATCTCTTTGGAGATATTATGTGCCCTTATATGAAACGTTTCTCCAGTTATTGTAGCTGAACTGACAGGGACAGTGCCAAGACGTGCATAAGAAAACTCAGTAATTAATCTATAGAGACACCTATGCAACAGATCAGATTCAAGATAAATTATCTCTTGGCATTTTAATACTGCTTAAAACTGGTGTAAAATTGGCATCAGAAAATGGCCTCTTTGATGGCAAGGAAGATTCATAATGCTATCATGAGCTGGCCTTCTCGTGAATTTGCCTTGGTCTGTTTTTTTTTTTCTTTAGTTTTATTCATGTTAAATTTTTTCAGCACTGAACCTGAGCTGAAACATAACTGAACATGGAAGTTAGGAACATTCCCAATGATAGGTGAGGACGTCCAGAAGCCCAGCCAACGCTGTTCCAGGTTTCCCGAATCACAGAGAAACCATGAAATTCTGTGTGGGCTCCTGGAGCAAGAACTGGCTGTGGCTTCAGGTTCTTGTTTGCATAAACCACTTAGTTTCTCGGCACTACAGATGGCCTCCATAAAACAGTGATAGCCATCATTTATCGAGCATTTATTAAATGCTAAGCACAGTATTCTAGGCATTTTATATACATTACCTTGGTCTATCTCCAAAGTAACCCCATGTGCCAGGTCCAGTTATCATTGCAATTTTAGAGACAGGAAGCTGAGATTTAACAAGACTCAGTGTTTGCTCAAGGCAGTGAAGAGAAGAGCCAGGAGGTCTGACTCCAAATCCAAACCCTCCTCTGTTACGTTATACTGTTTTTACTAGAGAGTTTCTCAGCTCCCTCTCCTCAATAAATGCCAATGATTCTGTGGGCATTTGTTCCATTAATTAGTGATAGGAACTACCTTCAGGGCCAAGAGTTTTGAGGGAGGGTCTTGTCTAATTTGGTCTCACCTTTTATACTCCTTTGAGTTCTTCCAATTGGATGTAGCATAGGAAGACACATAGTTCCACTAATATTAATATTTGTCTGTGTTTCAAAGTTAAAAAAATAACAACTAACTTCTTGGCCACAGAATTTTCCATTTAATCTTTACTGTAGATTGTTGAGGTAGGAAATGGGCAGAGTAAATGTTACTGTCCTCATTTTCCAAGGGCTTAGAGAGTGAAGACATTCAACTAAGGTTACTCCACTAGTAAGTGTTGGAGCCAGGACTGGAATTCTGATTTTTCTAGGCTACCGTGTTATGCCAGAAAAATCCACTTTGTCTTCATTGATCATGTCCTGTAGCACAACGTGAGAGCTTGGACAAAGCCCCGGCAGTGATTTCTTGGTGAATACCAGAAAGATCCCTTTTCTGCAGGTCTTCAAATGCATGTGAGAGCTTCTGTTTATACTTCTAGGACAGAATTCTATGACGCTTAATCAGTATTTGCCAGGTGGGTGGGCCCTGGGTGAGAGGTATACAGCACTGGGAAAGTGAAATAGAAGGAGCTATATCATAAAGGAGTTCTGACTCTGACTTTCCCAAGGCAGGTGCCCCATCACTCCTCAGTGTTCCTTGTCAGGGAACACAGGCTGTCTGGCTGGGCAGCTTAGGTGTGCTGAGGTCTGGACATAGATCAGTCACCTGTCCCCAGTCACAAGGAAAATCGAGATTCTCAATACCAGGGCAGCTGCTCCCTGGACAACAGTTCTGACTGATGGATTTGCTGACCCCTAGGCAGCCTCATTACCTTTTTGTGACACACTTTGAGCTTTTTGCCCACCAGGGTGCCTGGAGACTAACTATGCCATTCTACCAGACTCTAGCTCTGTAGCTTTGAAGATGGACACTTGTTCTCCCTGGATCGTCTCCAAGCACTCCAGGGCCTGCCGGTGTTCATTCTGGACCTCTTGTCCCTTGGCAGGTATTTGCTTCATCCATCAAAAAAAAGCAGGGGGCTTCCCTGGTGGCACAGTGGTTGAGAGTCCGCCTGCCGATGCGGGGGACATGGGTTCGTGCTCCGGTCCGGGAAGATCCCACATGCCGCAGAGCGGCTGGGCCCGTGAGCCATGGCCGCTGAGACTGCGCGTCCGGAGCCTGTGCTCCGCAATGGGAGAGGCCACAGCAGTGAGAGGCCCGCGTACCGCAAAAAAAAAAAAAAAAAAAAAAAGCAGGGACAGCAGGGCACCCTGAGGATTTGCCCTGACAGTGACTGTGCTGGTCCTTGCCATGTTCACGCCGTAGTTTGGCTGTGCAGATTAGTAGGGATGGTCCAAACCCAAATCCAACAGTGCCTGAGAGGATGATGATGAATCTCTTCCATATCATTCTCACTTCTGCCCCCACCCCACGTGTCCTGGAAGCTTTGGCGTCAGAGGCTCTGATTTATTCTTGGCGGCAACTAGGAGGGCCCTTGTATAGATGCAGCTGGTGAATCTAACTTGGCCTTGAGCTCTGACAGCCCAGATCCCCACCATTATTCTTCTCTATCCTGGACCCAGGAGGCAGCTCTTTGTTGACTAAATTCAGGCCAGTGGCAGGGACCAGGTGACATTTCCTTTTCAGGGTGGAAAAACCTTGGATTAACTTTGACAGAGTACCTGTGTGTGCCAAAGCCTTAGACATGAGAGTGAATGCTAATTTACTCTCACCAACCTTGAAGGGAAGGACAGCCTCTCATCCAGAAAGTTTCCACGATGCTAGTACTTCCACCCACATCTCTCCATAAATACAGTCATTAATGGCATCTTATAAAATGGTGATGACTACCAAGAGTCCCTTATTCTGACATAATACTTTTTACAAAGCACTGTGACATGTAATATAATATTCGATTCCCAAATGTTTTAAAAATATTTACATTTGTTAAATATTGTGTTCTCACTCTCAAAGCCCAGAACACTTTCACACATATAGCATATCAATGTCTCAAAATTCCTAAGTTTTCATCACTTTCGTTTTGCCTTTTTCACTTTCCTCTTAACTTATGGGGTACTCAACCCTTTGGTTGGCTGATTATGAATTATACATTATATAGTATCTAGTACCTCAAATGATTAAAGTCCCAAACCCCTTAAACCAGTTGAAATGAATTGGATCAAACTACAGTCCTTTAGACTTGGAAGGTATTTCTCTTCGGGCAGAGGTTGCCCCATGCTCAGTAGAGAAGGAAAGGCAGCAAACTAAGAAGGAGGATAAGCTGTTAAAAACACAGTTGAGTTTTCTTAAAGGAATAGGGAAATAAAAGAGGTAAGTAGAATACCAGAGGCATATCCCACTGCTGCGAGAAAAGATGTGACAAATGAAAATATTCTGCTGCCTTTGAAATGGTTACTCAAGGCCTAGCATTAAAAGGCCAAGCAAAGGCTAGGCTTTTGAAAAGAATGATGGCAGAGGTTTGGTTCTCTGTGAGCCCTTAGGGGCACAGGTTTCTAGAACCATCTATGACAACTTTAGTTCAGTAATCTGTTAAAGGTAATTCTCAAGCAGAAAACTAATGCGGATATAAGGAGGCAGGTTTTCTTGGCTCAAACAATTCCAAAACCTTTGGCACAGGACTAAAATAGTGTTCTCAAGGCTAACTCACTCGACAGGGCTCACTCCTAATTCAGCACTGATGTGGCTGGGACACAGGGCTCAAAGAGAAAATAGAAATGAAGAGGACTTAAATCTACTGAATAAGATAGTAAAGCATCTCTAAAGGAAAATCTGGTGATTGGGGTTGACATCATTGCAAATTCTTAAATTTTACAGGAAGACATGAATATCTCAATGATATTCTCTGAGGGGAGAACACCATCTCAGCATGTGTGGTGACCATAGGGTAATAATCAACATCTAAAGACTTATATCTTAATGTGAGTTTTCTCATACTTGAGTGTAGGGTCAAATGTAGAAATTTACAAACTATGATAGACTCCCTGGCATCCTGCTGGGGTTGAAACCGAAGGATCATCCAGGCCTTCCCTCCTTACCTTAGTTACCTCTGAGACTCTGTTCTGGTCTCTGTCAACAGTAGCATGGGGTTAGATTTCTCCAGGAATGCTTTTGGGAATGTCATTTTGAGTATGAGGTAGGGGCTGAGATTGACTTATGTTCTATTTAATGTGGGAATGTAATTTGGACTCATGAAAACTTGAGACTGATGAAATTCAACTCCAGAAGTTGTTATGGAGGTATACCATTCCAGTGGGAGAGAGCTCAGGCTGCATTTGCTGAAGGAATTACAACTATATTGAGACACATCTGGATGAGATTAAACAGAAAGAAGTTTAGGCTTTAATGTTTTTGGCCTTTGGAATTCCTAAGGACTTTAATTTATAAGAAACGAAGAATTTGAATTTCGAATTTAAGTGTCTTATAGATTTGATAATGGACACTGGTTCTATTTGACCTTTTGTTTTTGATATTGGAGTGTTTTTATACTGCCTTTTGATTTCTATAGGACATTTGGGGAGCTAGTTATTTTGAATAGAGTAACTGTGCATTAATTTGTGATGGGAATTTAGCTTAGGATGCAGCGTAGCCTTGAATTTAATTATTGTATTAATCAGCTATTGCTGTAATAATGTGGTATAACAAACTATGCCAAAACTCAGTGACTTACATCAATAAGCGTTTATTTTTCTTATTCATAGGCCTGTAGGTCAGCTGGCGCATTTCTACCTCAGGATGCTGGTTGGCTACTTTGGCTCCAGGTTGGGTTTAGGTCTGTTCCACCTGTCTCCATATTCTTCCTGAATGAAGCAATGACCATATTCTTCTCATGGTCTATGGCGGGTGCTTAAAAGATAGAACATCTTCTTAAGGCCTTTGTTCTGAACTAGACACTGTCATTCTATCCACATTCCTTTGGCCAAACCCAATATCAGTAGAGTGGAGAAGTATACTCTGCCCACTCTTGGGCACTGCAAGGTCTTATGATGAGAGACTATGAAGAATTGAGAACAATGACCTAATTTACCACAGTAACATATTCTTGTTTTGTTGCATTTATCTTTTCGTATTTTATCCATTCAGAAGTATGGTGAAAGGTTACCTGGCTCCCCTCAAAAATCTTACCCTAGAATTATTAATTAGAATCTTCCTTGGATGGGCTTCAGGAATTTGTGTTTGTATGATCTTGGTAGATGATTTCAATGCACTGTTACATTTTAGTGATTAGTCCATTTTACTCAGGAACTCTGCTCGAGTTGAATAATGGGATCATCCTACTTAATTTATCATCTATTTGTTAATTATTAACTGGCTGAAAAACCTTTCTTCTTTTGCGTTTGACAATAGCTCAGACTACGTTAGACCTCTTAAAATTGTCTTACTGTTTTCTGCCTTATCCATGTTGCTCCCCATTTCTAGAACACCTTTCACCCAAATGTTCCTACCTAAATTCTGCTCCAGCCCAAACCATATATATCTTAAGGATCATTTCAAAGGCTACTTTTTTCAATTCACATTTTCTCGTGTTGTATTCCTGTATTTTCAGGTCACAATTTTTATTAAAGGTAATTGTATACAGACCTTCATGTCCAGATTAAAAGCATCTTTTTTTTTTTTAAAAAAAGGGCACATTTTATTGTATTTAAATTACACATCAATCAAGTTAAGTTGAAACAAAAGGTAATATGATACAGGATATGAAAGAAACAAACCAAGAGTGGAAGTGAGGTAGGAGTCCAACTGAGATGAGTATCTCAAGAAGGCTTCTAAGGTTCTCAGCTGCAAGGAAGAAAGAGGCTGGTGCAGGAGTCACACGAGCAAAGGCCCTGATTGTTCTCTTTATGTTCCTTGCAATAGAGGACTTTATAAAGACAAAAATACCAATTTTACTCTTCTCTGGAGAGATAGTATATGCAACCAGATCATCCCACCAACTCCTTCTATGGAGTGGTTGTGGGGCAAAGGAGTAAGAGCTGAAGGGTCTGAGGCTTTTTCTTTTCTTTCCTTCCCCTTTTCTTTTCTTTTTCAGGACTAAGGCTTCTTTTTTTTTTTTTTTTTTAACATCTTTACTGGAGTATAATTGCTTTACAATGGTGTGTTAGTTTCTGCTTTATAACAAAGTGAATCAGTTATACATATACTTATGTTCCCATATCTCTTCCCTCTTGTGTCTCCCTCCCTCCCACCCTCCCTATCCCACCCCTCTAGGTGGTCACAAACCACCTAGCTGATCTCCCTGTGCTATGCGGCTGCTTCCCACTAGCTATCTATTTTACGTTTGGTAGTGTATATATGTCCATGCCACTCTCTCACTTTGTCACAGCTTACCCTTCCCCCTCCCCATATCCTCAAGTCCATGCTCTAGTAGGTCTGTGTCTTTATTCCTGTCTTACCCCTAGGTTCTTCATGACCTTTTATTTTTTAATTTTTTTCCTTAGATTCCATATATATGTGTTAGCATACAGTATTTGTTTTTCTCTTTCTGACTTACTTCACTCTGTATGACAGACTCTATGTCCATCCACCTCACTACAAATAACACAATTTCGTTTCTTTTTATGGCTGAGTAACATTCCATTGTATATATGTGCCACATCTTCTTTATCCATTCTTCTGTTGATGGACACTTAGGTTGCTTCCATGTCCTGGCTATTGTAAATAGAGCTGCAATGAACATTTTGGTACATGACTCTTTTTGAATTATGGTTTTCTCAGGGTATATGCCCAGTAGTGGGGTTTCTGGGTTGTATAGTAGCTCTGTTTGTAGTTTTTTAAGGAACCTCCATACTTTTCTCCGTAGTGGCTGTATCAATTTACATTCCCACCAACAGTGCAAGAGTGTTCCCTTTTCTCCACACCCTCTCCAGCATTTGTTTCTGGATTTTTTGATTATGGCCATTCTGACCGGTGTGAGATGATATCTCATTGTAGTTTTGATTTGCATTTTTCTAATGATTAATGATGTTGAGCATTCTTTCATGTGTTTGTTGGCAATCTGTATATCTTCCTTGGAGAAATGTCTATTTAGGTCTTCTGCCCATTTTTGGACTGGGTTGTTTGTTTTTTTGTTATTGAGCTGCATGAGCTGCTTGTAAATTATGGAGATTAATCCTTTGTCAGTTGCTTCATTTGAAAATATTTTCTCCCATTCTGAGGGTTGTCTTTTGGTTGTTTATGGCTTCCTTTGCTGTGCAAAAAATTTTAAGTTTCATTAGGTCCCATTTGTTTACTTTTGTTTTTATTTCTACTTCTCTAGGAGGTGGGTCAAAAAGGATCTTGCTGTGATTTATGTCATAGAGTGTTCTGCCTATGTTTTCCTCTAAGAGTTTGATAGTGTCTGGCCTTACATTTAGGTCTTTCATCCATTTTGAGTTTATTTTTCTGTATGGTGTTAGGGAGTGTTCTAATTTCATACTTTTACATGTACCTGTCCAGTTTTCCCAGCACCACTTATTGAAGAGGCTGTCTTTTCTCCACTGTATAGTCTTGCCTCCTTTATCAAAGATAAGGTGACCATATGTGTGTGGGTTTACCTCTGGGCTTTCTGTCCTGTTCCATTGATCTATATTTCTGTTTTTGTGCCAGTACCATACTGTCTTGATTACTGTAGCTTTGTAGTAGAGTCTGAAATCTGAGAGCCTGATTCCTCCAGCTCCATTTTTCTTTCTCCAGATTGCTTTGGCTATTCGGGGTCTTTTGTGTGTCCCTACCAATTGTGAAATCCTTTGTTCTAGTTCTCTGAAAAATGCCAGTGGTAGTTTGATAGGGATTGCATTGAATCTGTAGATTGCTTGGGGTAGTAGAGTCATTTTTACCATGTTGATTCTTCCAATACAAGAATGTGGGTCTATCTCTCCATCTGTTGGTATCATCTTTAATTTCTTTCATCAGTGTCTTATAATTTTCTGTATACAGGTCTTTAGTCTCCTTAGGTAGGTTTATTCCTAGATATTTTATTCTTTTTGTTGCAGTGGTAAATGGGAATGTTTTCTTGATTTCACTTTCAGATTTTTCATCATTAGTGTATAAGAATGCCAGAGATTTCTGAGCATTAATTTTGTATCCTGCTACTTTACCAAATTCATTGATTAGCTCTAGTAGTTTTTTGGTAGCATCTTTAGAATTCTCTATGTATAGTATCATGTCATCTGCAAACATATCATGTCATCTGCAAACAGTGACAGCTTTATTTCTTCTTTTCTGATTTGCATTCCTTTTATTTCCTTTTCTTCTCTGATTGCTGTGGCTAAAACTTCCAAAACTATGTTGAATAAGAGTGGTGAGAGTGGGCAACCTTGTCTTGTTCCTGATCTTAGTGGAAATGGTTTCAGTTGTTCACCATTGAGGACGATGTTGGCTGTGGGTTTGTCATATATGGCTTTTATTATGTTGAGGAAAGTTCCCTCTATGCATACTTTCTGCAGGGTTTTTGTCATAAATAGGTGTTGAATTTTGTCGAAAGCTTTCTCTGCATCTATTGAGATGATCATATGGTTTTTCTCCTTCAATTTATTAATATGGTGTATCACATTGATTGATTTGCATATATTGAATAATCCTTGCATTCCTGGAATAAACCCCACTTGATCATGGTGTACAATCCTAAAAGCATCTTTTTTTCTTTTTTGTGGTACGCAGGCCTCTCACTGCTGTGGCCTCTCCCGTTGCGGAGCACCGGTTCTGGACACACAGGCTCAGCGGCCATGGCTCATGGGCCCAGCCGCTCTGTGGCATGTGGGATCTCCCTGGACTGGGGCATGAACCCTCATCCCCTGCATCGGCAGGTGGACTCTCAACCACTGCACCATCAGGGAAGCCCCTTAAATGCATCTTGACAGCAAGAACATGCCTCATTTATCTGTGTGTCCTCTTGAGTTCCTTGCAGGTTACCTTTTCTTGTTTTCAGAACTTGCCTATCATTCCCTTTGAGTGTTATCCCCACCTGTGGCTTTTGTTCCTCGCTAGCTCCCCATCCATCTTTTCTTCCTTCAGTCCTGCTGCTTTTAATACCCTGTAGGTGGTATCTTTCGGTTTCTTATTCTTCCTTCTTCTGTTATCACTCTATTTACACAAACTTCTCACTTGCTCTTTGATTTTCACTATTCCAGCTCCAATTTTGCCACTTTTGTCTCTTCTAGTTCTTCACTAAGTATATTGCAGCAGGGGATATAGATTTTTCTCTTTGAAGCCTCTGGCTTTAGTCTTCCCTTGAGAGCTTTCTCTTTATCATTTTGAAAAAACATGCCCTGCCGTTCTCTACCCCTTGAAAGAGGGGGAGGCCTTCCCATTCCCGTTTTGATCATTGGTTTTAATCATGTTTGAAAATTTCTTCCTAATCCAGCTGGAGAATTTTCTTATTGTCTATCCATTTATGCCAAATCCTCCAGCTCTTGAGAAATTACTTCTTGCTCTTTTTTAGTGTGACCTGACAGGGAATTCTCTTTCACTTTACATTTGACTACTTCCTTCTTGCACATAAATCTTAGTGATGCTAAAGAGCCCCATTCTTCCTTAGTACATTCAGGATTGTTGTCTCTGGTTCTATAGTGCGAGCCAAGGATTCTAAATATCTGGCTTTCCGAGATCCCTTTGGGATCACTCCTAGCCTTGGCACTTGGCACTAATACATAGTTATAATCCCCAAACCACAATTTTTGTTGTAGGTAGGGAAAGTATCATTCCTTAAATGTATTTCATTCCCTTTTCCCATTTTGCAGAAAGAAATTGTGGGGGAGGGCACAGGCTTTCCAAAATTTTATGTAATCGGTCTTTTGAACAAGACAAAGGATATTGTAACACAACTACAATTTTATTTTTTATGATTTTTTTTTGATCTCCCATAGTCCCTTTGAAATTTGTTCAGTGGGGGAAACCTTCCCCTGCCTCCTTATGCCTGTGACTTTTATTCCTCTTAGGTAACAGGTTCCCAGATTGCTTAACACAGAAATGAGAATGTCAGCTCTCAGTGTTGGCTCTCAGCTCTCTGGTGGCTGGCCTTAGGCTGGCAGCTGGCAGGGATCCAGGGGGCTGGTTGGCGTCTTCGCTCTGTTTCTACCTTCCGCAAGCTGCTTTCGCCCCAGCTTGCTGGCTAGTTGCTGACTCCTCCCAAGTTCAATGGTGAAAGAGAAGAGTGGGAAAGGGATGGGGAAGCTCTTACTTGGACTCGTCTGTCTGAGGCTGGTTTCTCACTCCTTGGGGTGGCGGTTACTTAAAGCTGAGTCTTTCTCTCTGGGGTGACAGTGAAGTTTATTTCAGAGGTCCTTATTCTGGGGACCTTGCTCCATAGTTTTTTTGACTGAGGAGTGTACATTTCCTACTCCACTGGTGGGTCCTTCTACAGTCCCCAGAAATCTAGCATTTGCATCCCTCTTTCTGTGGGGATCCCTCTGCCCTTTTAGGCAGCCCTAGTGGACAAGACCCAAGGCAACCTCAAGCTGGTGTTCTTTCATGTGTGGTCCCATCTGGTAGTGCCAGCCATCCAATCAGCTACCCAGATCACTGCAGACTACTTAGCTTTCTCAGACATGTGTCAGGCACCAGCCCTCTGCTTCGAACAGCAGGGAGTACCTTCAAGCCACTAGCTATTTACTGGATGGTCAGTTCAAGTGTGTGATAAAATTACTTTTCCTTCGAGGGTTGTCTGGGGAAAGGGCCAAAAGTTCTGTTAAGAAGGAGGCAGGTGCAAAAAAACAAAACAGGCTCAGGAAATCCAGGATCACACCATTCTGCTTTATTTGCTGTCACTCGTGAATGTTTTCTTGCTCCCCCAGGCCTGGGCAGGCTTGTTCTCACTTCCTTACCATTGCATCTGCAGGCAGCCTCCCCCTAGAGGCCAAGCTGGTTTAGTCCCCATGAGCATCTCCCATTCACATGTGAGGTTCACTTGAAGTCTCACAACTACCATGTGAAATGGGAAAATGGACACAAAAATGTTCAGTGACATATTCTCTGTCTGAGCACAAGTCTCAGCTCATGGTTCTGAGCTCTTTATACAAACCTGTTCTCTGATACTGCCCAGATCCCTACAGACCTTGGCCTGGGTCTCTGGCTCTCAAGACACATGAACAAATTTGTTGAGAACCTGGGAACCATCAAAACCATATAGTATTTGGCATTTTCTTTCCAGTATAGCAATGGAACCCTTTCTTTTTGCTAGGTGAGGACTCGATTTAAAATTTTATTTTTTCCATTCAGAGAGCTCATCATTGTTGCTCCCGACTGGCCTCCTTCTAGTCCTTTAAGATCTCACTCTTCTGAGCAGACTTGCCAAGGGTGGGGGGAGGGGTGAATGGGGAGTTTGGGATTAGCAGATGCAGACTATTACATAGAGAATGGATAAACAACAAGGTCCTACTGTATAGCCAGGGAACTATATTCAATATCCTGTGATAAACCACAATGGAAAAGAATATGAAAAAGAATGTACATGAATGTATAACTGAATCACTTTGCTGTACAGCAGAAATTAACACAACGTTGTAAATCAACTATACTTCAATGAAATAAATTTTTTTAAAAAGCTAAAAAAATGAAGAGCAAGTGAAAAAACCCCTCACTCTGCTAAGCTAAACTCCTCCAGTTGCTTGGGCATCTTCTTGCTTCTCCTGAATTGTGTGCAGTGATACCCAGGGCACAGCTGTGTGCAGCCTCACTCATCGTTTGCTTGTGTGCCTGCCCGGCTTTGATCACGACAGGCAGATGTACCGCAAGGCCTTCATCTTTCTGGAGACACTCTTCCCTTATGGTAACATCTAAGTAAAAGCAGCCGATTTCATGTGACTGCAAGAAGTCTAGGACCTTTCACAACTGTTTGTGAGGATTCCTGGGAGGCACGCACATCTGTCCTTGCTATTTATAGCCTCTTACTCTAGACGCTTCCCCTGAGCCCCTCTCTGGTTACTCTGTCTGTTCCACAATATATCTTCCAGGTTGCGCTGCTTCCCCCCAGGCCGCTGGCACAACCATGTGGTCTGTGCACTGCACAACTCCAGGGAGTGCTGTTCATGTCAAGTGTGATGTGAGTGGCATCCTCTAGAGTTGAACAACCTGGCAGTCCCATGTCTCCCTGCACTGCTTTATCCCAGGCGCGGGAAGAGCCAGTCCCTTTGGTCCCCAAAGAGCTCTAACACAAAGCTGGTTTGTGCAATAACAGAACAAGAGATTTTAAAATTGGTTTTCAGCTATTACTTCACACATTGATCATTAGCTTTTTTCTCTTTTGGTGGTGTGTCTCTGGCCTCAGGCCCCCAGCCTGACCCTATGTTGTAAGGCCAGTTTCTCTTTCAGGTCAGAATCTCCCTTTCCTCCAATTTCCTGAGGAAGAAGTAGATCAGTTAGCAACTTAATACCCTCCCAGAGATGCTAGCCATATGAAATATTGCTTTCTTTCCCCTCCCCTCCCCTCCCCTCCCTCCCCTCCCCTCCCCTCCCCTCCCCTCCCCTCCCCTCCCCCTCTTCCCTCCCCCTCCTCCCTCTTCCCTTCCCCTCCCCTCCCTTCCCCTCCCCTCCCTTCTCCTCCATTCCCCTCCCCTCCCTTCCCATCCCCTTCCCTTCTCCTCCTTTCCCTTCACCTCCCTTCCTTCCTTCCTCAAATTCTTATCTATTGACCCCTATGTGTAAGGCATAATTCTAGATTCAAGAGATTTAGTGTTGAACAATCAGACAATAGCCCTGCCCCCATGCGACCTGCATTCTGTTAGTAGGAGAGCAACACATAAGGGTATCATTGCAGATAGTTGTAATCATTATGAAGAACAAGCTGGATAACGGCATAGAACAATGATTCTCAGCCTGGGCTTCACACTGGAATCTCCTGGGGAGCTTTAAAGAACCCCCATGCTTAGTATTGCCCACAGAGTTTCTGATCTGAGTGGCCTAAAGTGGGGCTTTACTAGTTGTTAAAGCTCTCCAGTTGTTTCTAGTGTGCAGCTGGTTTTGAGAACCATGAGGATAGAGAAGGATAGTGTATGTGCTATTTCCTATCAGGTAGTTAGGGAAGGTTATCTGAGATGAACTTGCATAAAGCACAGACAGGGCCAAAGGAAGATTTCTGGGATAACGCAGGAGTTCTGGTTAATGTTTAACCACTGGCTCTCCTAGAGTGAGAGCACTGATTTGTGGGGGTTGCAGATTTCCATTATGTAAATACTCCCTCCACAGCCAATTTCAAACTACCAGTGTGATAGCACTGAACAGAGTTGGGAATAGATGCTAACCATTGGTTTGTGTGAGCTTGTAAGAGCCAACACCAGCAAACCACTGGCCAGACAGTCTAGGCAGAGAACAGGCTGTGCAAAGGTCCTGGCTCTTCTGTTGTTTTATAGGGTAGTTCAGCATCGATTTAGCTCAGCCTCTCCCTTTGGGACCAGGCTTTGAGCATTTCCTTTATAGAATCAAAGCATCCACTGAGGTAGTCCCCTCTCCCTACAAATACCCCTCAACAAACAAACAGACAGGGAAACAAACTAGCCTTTTCCTTAAGGTAGCTTCTGTGTCCCTTCCAGACTTTAGATCTCAAAGTGGCATTCCTTGGTCTTTCATTTCCTTTTTGGTTCTATCACACATAGCATCCTGCACATGTTATCTTCCACCTACCAAGTCCAGGCTTGCCGTTTCTCTCTGCTCCCCCATTTCCTACAGACTCTTGACACTTTGAGTACTGAGTGTGTTAGTTCTCCCTGAGTCTATGATGGTAAAAACAAAAAACAAAAATAAGAGGTCCAATAGAGATGCAGCCCTCCTCAAAAGATATCCTCAGGTGAAAAGTAAACAAAAACACTCCATTTCCTCCACTCAACAAAGTGCCTTTTCTTTTTGAACCCCTTCTTGAAATAACATTAAAGCAAACAAGCAGGCTCAACAATAAATGAAGAGTCATGTAGTCACGTACGGGACAAGGTATTATCAGAAGCAGGGGGAATTAGAGTGAGTTGTTCTTCAATTGCAGAAGACCAACATTTTTTACTGCCAGGAACGTATGCTTTTATCTCCCTGAAAGCAGACAGAATGTCAAACACAAGTTGTAATTGGGCTATGTGATTTACATACAGATTAATCCATTGTTAGTCTAAGTGAGAATCTTGATTCAGCAAGATATTTATCATCCAGTTGCTTTGCTCACATAATCCAAGTGACTTTGTAACTTTAGTTGTATTGCATGTTCTAGAAACATTGCCCCTGATTACAACCTGTTTGAAATAATTAGGTGGTAATCAGCATTACAAGTTTCTTTTAAAAATACTATCATTGGAGAGATCGCTAAATGAATTACCTGGCACCGCAGACTAGATTTTCTTGGCATAAATACCTTTCTCCCCAGACAGAGCAGAGATGTTCAAAGGCATTCTTAGAGCCTGTTTTTATTTGATATCAATGCTGCAACAGATTACCCCAAATTTCTTATCTCACAGTTTCTGTGGAACAGAAGTCTGGCAGACTTGACTGTGTCCTTGTTTAGAGACCCGAAAGGCTGAAATCAAGTTGTTAGCAGGGCTGCCTTCCTTTCTGGAGGCGCTAGGAGAAGATCCGTTTCCTTGCTCCCTCAGGTGGCTGATAGAATTCTGTTTCCTTCTGTGTCGGACTGAGCTTGTTTCCTCACTAGCTGTCAGCTGAGGTCCATTCCCAGCTTTTAGAGGCCACCCACATGCCTTGGCCCGTGCTCCCTCCATCTTTAAACCACCAATGACAGGTTGAACCTTCTTGTCCTTCAAATCTCTCCTGCCTTTTCCTCTGTAGCATCTCTCTGACTTCAGCTGAGGAAAGTTCTATTTTAAGGCTCCTATGATTAGATTGGGTCCACCTGGATAATCAGGATACTCTCCCTATTTCCAGTTCTTTAACCATCATCACATCTGCAAAGTCGCTTTTGCTGTAGTGGGTAGCATCTACACAGGTTCCAGAGATTTGGGTGTGGGCATCCTGGTGTGGGGCGGGGAGGGGGACATTATCAGCCGTCTCATAGAGGCTGAGCCATACGTGTGTTTCATTCAGAATATCGTTTCTTCCAGAAGTGGTGGTGGTATAGTAGTAATTTCTCTCTCTTCAGGGGTATTGACTTAGCTCCATCAGAAAAAGAAGGACCACTGAATACTTGGATGTTTAGGGTATATCGAAATGCTATGATAGGCAGAGGAAAGAGAATTTCTATTAAGTTTGGTTGACATTTTTGGGAGAGGGTGTCTCATAACGAGGTGTTGATTTTTAAAATATTGGCTTGTATGGTGATTGAACATTCACTTATTGAAGAAATGTTTGTTTAATTGTATGTTGCCTGTATCTTCCAGACAAATATAAGTCCGTGAAAACAGGGACACTGCCTGTCTCCTTCACAACTGTGTCCATAGAACCAGGAAGAGGGTCTCACGTGGAGTTGCTTAATAACTACCTGATGCATATGTATTGAATGAAATCCTTATCTGGCAACTACTAGGAGAACGCTTGGCCATGCTTGAGGGTCCCGCCATGAAACTGACAGATGTGGCCTCTGCCTGCCTGAGCTTAAACAGACACGAAACAAATATTTATACAAATAATTATAAATGGGGATAAAACAGGAAATCTTCAAAATGGTGCACAGGTACCTTCACCATTCTATTTTAACTTCATGGGTACAGTTGTCCACCAATATCTGGATACAGAGTCAAGACATTTTCTTTGAATAGGGTTGGCTGAATGAAGTTCTGCATCTTCTTCCTTATATAAATCATACCTTGTGTGATTTGAGGTTTTGCTTCTCTTTAGTGGAGTGAGGACTCGAGATCAGGGGTTGGCAGATTGTGGCCTGAGCTAAAGCTGGCTTGCCATCTGTTTTCATACGGCCCTGAGCTAAGAATAGATGTTATATTTTTTAAATGGTTGAAAAAAATTAAAAGAAGAAGAATACTTTCAAACACATAAAAATGATATGAAATGCAAATTTCGTGTTCATGAATCAACTACTATTGGAACATAGTCACGCTCAATTATTTAGGCATTGTCTATGGCTGCCTTCACACTATGGTGACAGTAAATAGTTGTGACACAGACGCTATGGCCTGCAAAGCCTAAAGTACTTACTATCTGACCCTTCAGGAAAAAAGTTTGCTGACCTCTGCTCAAAATACTTGAGAAGTAAATTGAGTACAGAGACCTAGTTGATTCCTCCTCCAATTATTTTCTTGGTGGTGTGTGTATACAGGGAGGGGTGTCCATGGGGAGCCAGTAGACTATTTTCTAGTATATTTGCATCTTAACCAACAATAATTTTTTTGTGACTCCACTTTATCAAATCTTTCCAAACATTCAATTTATTTTTCATAGGAACATCTCTCTTTCTTGTTTAATTCGTGCCATCAATTTACACTGTCCTTAATTAAATTACACAATGCTAACAGATGCAAACTACCATAAATTGGTTTGGAGATGTACATGTTTATTAAATTACCATGATGTATACTTCAAATATCTTACAATTTTATAAGTCAATTATACCACAATAAAGCTGAAATTAAAGAAAAAATAAAACTCTTAGAAGAAAAAGAAGTCTGTCTGGAGATGAACAGAGCTGACCCCTGGTGCATATCCATCTCTAACAGTGGGGACAGCAATGAGCATTGGGCCTGGAGAGGGGCCCATTAGTCCTCCGTTACAGACATAGTGAGGTCATCTGCGCCTACGTTTTCCGGAGGAGTGGAGAGGTCTGGTTAATACAGAAAACACATCAAGTGGAGGTTAAGTGATGAGGCCTTCTGCTTCATAGAAAACTTGGTCCAAATTAAACATAGATTTGCACGTTATAACTAGAACCAAGCATTTGTAGATGTCACATAGGCATCCCTTGCACAAGGTGACTTGCATCTAGAATTTTGAATTTTTGGCATTATTAATGTGGGAACTATTTCATGCTACAGAACCTCAAATCTCTATCTTAAGAGACTTTCTTGCAAGAAGTCTCAGAACTCTGATTTGACTTTCATAGAAACTCTGTCTCCTAATATCAAAGTGAAATACTTTGCCTCCACTCTGTGTAGAATCCAGTCAGTGCTTTCCTAAGAGAGAATATTCCCCCTAAAATCTCTTAATTCAGTATAAAGTAGACATAAATTCTCCATAAATTAAAAAAAAAAGGCTCAGGCTTATACATCTGTGCTCCCTTAAACCAACATTCTTTCTCTTGAATATTAATTGCAATTTATTAAAATGAAGGTAATTGTTGCAAAATGTAACAGAGAATTAAAAAGTAACATCTCAGCCAGATACAGGTGTTAAAAATAGCATTGTTGTGGATTTGGTATCACTTTTCAGTTTAGAAAGTTTGTCTTTGCATATTTCAGTGGGTCCTGTAGCCCTGAAACATAACCACTTCAGTGAGCAACTGGCCTATTTTTATGTTGTAAGGCCCTGGGATTCCAGAGGCAGAAGCAGCCTCTCTCCATCTTTTCTAATTTGCTTCAGTGGATGCAATATGCAAAAAGCATAGCATTAAGGAAGGATCTTTTCTTTATTTTTAGTTTCCCTCTCTGGAGCCGAGTTAAAATGGAATACAGTCATTAAAAGGTTATCTAGTGTAACAAGTTCCTGCCAAAGGCAAAGCAGAAGGTTTTATTCCTCTGTGAGTTGTTTTATGAAGTAGCTCATGGTTGACAATCAATGAACTAAATCCTTCGACAAGGGGAGATTTTCAAGGATTTGTCTACAGAGATGAAGTGTTTCTACAAGACTTGAGCAGAGCTGGGGCCAGGGATTAGGAGCCCTGCACATAAATACAGTTTGCAGCTTTGGGATTCCACAGCTAGGAGCTTTCAACAGCTACTATGTGTAAATACGCCTATGGAATTGAGTTCTAAATACCAACTGTACTACATACAGAAGTCACATGGCTTCCAGGAGCTACGGACGGGTTAAAAAGGTGGTCTCCAGACACATATTACAACCATGGGGCTCACTTTCTTGATCTCTTTGGAAGCTATTGTGCTTAAACCATAACTCTGTCACTAGGAAGGGGCTATCCAATTTAGGTTTTCAGCCCAATTTCCTTTTTCTAGCCCTCAACTGTGTATTGTCCTTTGTGATATGTGTCTCTTGGCAAGTTTGTTAGCTCTTAAGAGTGGTGATAACGGTGAGTGCAGTGTGCCCATGGACATTTACTATGGTCTGAATGTCTGTGTTTCCCGCACATTCGTATGTAGAAATCCTGATGCCCAGTGTGATGGTCTGTGATACCCAGTCTGCGGTATCTTGTTAGAGCAGCGCGAATGGACCAAGACAACATTCTATTACACAGCCTTGTTTTGACATGACTCCTAATATTAAAAGGTTAATTTTTTTAGGTCCAAATGCAAGAGCTGATGATCGAGGTTAATTGTACCAGGGACTTAAATGCATAGACTAACACAGCTTGAAAGGATATTAAAAGATCATACAGAACATTTCCATAACTTTTTAGGTGAGAAAACTAAGGCCTACAGAGAGTGAACGACTTGTCCATGGACATAGGGATGGTCTAGTCCAGTATGAGGACTAGGACCTGCAGAGTATAACAGATGACACTGCTTGCATGGTATCCAGATACAGTAGTTAGAAACATGTGCTTTGGAGCCAGAGTTCCCACCTCTGTAATTTACCGGCTGTACAACCATAGGGAATGCATTTAACATTCCATGCCTCAGTGTCTTCATCTGCAAATGCAGTAAGGGTGCTACTTCATGAGACTGGCTTGGTTACTGAATTAGTAAATACATGTGAACCGCTTAGAACAATACCTGGGAAGTAGTAAACACTCATGAAATGTTAGCTGGTGCTACAGTTACTACCACTGTCACTACTACTGTCACTGTTACTACTGCTACTACCACTCTGACTTGACTGACCTCCTCCAACCCAGTGTGACCTGAGAGCAAATTTACAAAAACCCAGAAACTTAAAGAGAAGAAATATACTCAGTTAAGCATTTGCACCTGGACAATATATGAGTATGGTGTGTGTGTGTGTGCGTGGTATGTGTGTGCGTGTGTGAGTGTGTATAGCATGTAGGTCTTTAAGTCTATTGTTTGTATATTATTTGCGTAAAACCACGAAGTAAGATCATCCAGTTTGTCCTTGAACTAACTCACATTTCATCACTCTCAAGTTGCTGATTTGCATGTATCAATAATCCATTTTGAATATGCGTGTAACCTTGTGGGCCGGACTTCATGATATATACTGAGGTGTGTCTGGGGGATTCCACTTCCTCTCTTTTTCGGTAAGTTGAATTATAAACCAGATGGAATTTTCCTTTTGTCTATGTTTAGTAAGTATGAAACATGAACTTACATACTAGTTACTCTCTGAATGTTTTTTCTTGGGAAGAGTATGAAACTAGTTGAGTAAATCCTTTATTTTCCTCTAGTGTCCCCCTGGGATGAAATAAAGAGAAAGCCTGATGGCTTATATCAGTCTCACTTTGTTCTAAAGAATTTCAAGTCATGGTCCTGCAAAAAGTATCTATTACAAGATTGTTTATGGTAGCTCTGTTAATCACAAGGCCTGGAAACAACCTAATGACTCTTGAGACAAAACTGGAAAAACAAATCACAATTTATTTACAACAGGGTATTACATGGCAGTAAAAATGAATGAACTATAGCAATATGCAGCAATTTAAATGAATGGTGGTAATGTATGATGAGTAAAACACAAATTCCAGAAGATGATGGGTCGTATGGCATCCTTATAATGTTTAGAAACAAAACTAAACAATACATTATTTAAGAATATATATGTGATACAACTCTCTCCCTATATAAATATACATTTATATACCATTTCTAAGTAATGAGAATAAAATAAAAGAAGACCATGCATTGCCCAATGACAATATTTATTGTGGTTAATCCAAGTGTATGCACCTCAGGTCCAAAGCAAGAAAAAATAATAGCTTCAAAGAGAATGATCTCACAGAGCCAGTTTTTTTGCAGGAAATAAGACTTCAGCATGCTGTGAGTACTGAGCAAAAACCACAGAGTGTGACTTGGGAATGGGAAACTGTTATTTAAAAGTCTTTAAATTTTGTTTTGTTTTATTTGATAACATCTGTCCTCTGTAGCCGTTTTCATTTTATGATTTCTGGCCAAGACATTGCTATTTGTGCTTGAGTCCATGGGGTAAGGCTATGAGATAGCCTTTGTAGGACTCTGTTGAAAAGAAATAAAATTCAGGCAGATTTCCATTCCCTCCAGTCCTGCTGAAGCCCAGAGTAGAAAAAAGGCAACAGCCTCTGAGGGCTCATCCCTCAAATACATGGAAAAAAGCCAGGCTAATCCTTTCTTCTATCACTCGCTCCTCTTTCAGCACTGCTGTTTGTTTCCTTACTCCGGTGTGTAAAGAGGGGATGAGCCCCTGAGCAAGGACAGGCCCAGAGAAGATGCGCTGCTCAGTCTGCAAGCCACCTGAGAGCAGCACGATGTTCGAAGCGTGTCTGGGTTTCTCTTCTCCATAAATGCCCGGCCTTCGTTGACTTCCAAGTCGAATGGCTGCTGCTGAAGAAAAATGAGGGGCAAACTTGCATATCATAAATGACAAGGGTGGGCTTAGAGGAAGGGCTAGAACTCAGAGCCTGTTTTCTCTCTCTTCCTTTTATCTCTTCTGATGACAAGACGCACTTGTGAGATAAGCTTAGAGTCCTGAGCCGTTTCCAATGTTTTGACTTGGAATTTTCCAACTTGCAAAACTTCCGTCTTCAGGTGTGGTGTGGAGAAATCTGAATGAATTTCCCCTATCTCTCTACAAGGTTAAGAGAAAACTACCCTCCAAAGGGCACAGGGGAAAATGAAGCCAGCGCTTCTCAAACATTTCTGCCTGAGTCACCTTAGCAGCGAAGTACAGAGAACTTGTGCCCCCAGGGGCCTGGCAGCATAGTCCAAAGCGGCCTGCTACCCATTCTATAGTTTTTGGAAGCCAACCGCAAAGTTGACCTTCCACTCAGTAATACGTCTGTGTTTGTTTTAATAGAAAAAAATTTTTTTCTTGCCCAAATTATCAAGGAAAAACAAAGCTTCTGGAAGATGTTTATCCTATGACTTCTGGAATCTTTGGAACACGTCACTACGTATCCCCTGGGGTATTCATACCTCAGTTCGAAAAGCATAGAGTTAGGCAGCATCAGAAAGTAGCAGTGCTTTCTTTATTCTTTTGGCAGGTTGTTTCAATCACAAAGTTAAGTTTTAAAATGAAATTGATTAATTCAATTTAAATTGATGAATTCCTCAATAATTAGTTGACTAAGCTTAAGGTCAAACCACAAAAGTGTAACCAGTAGTAAGTGGCTAATTATTACTTTGTTTTATGGATGAGATATAAGACAGGCAAAATGCTGCTATAATATGCAGACAGTTCTTAGCATATGATACATTTTTGTCAATGTAGACTTAAATTCATTTTTCTCGAATTAAGAGGAGTATAAATAAGTAAAAACACATAAAATCATTAAATAGTAGAGCAATTACAATAATGGTGCATGACTAGGATGTATATGACTGAATTAATCATCTAAGAGCCTCACTAAAATTGACAGTCTGCCTTCTGTTTCTCCACATTTCTTCTCATTTCTTCTTCTTATCACTGAAATTATCTAAGAAGGTAGTTGTACTACTTTCTATTTGTGTAGAGCACCCAAATTTGTATAATCAGCCGTCACCTCTGTCCTGAGCCCCAGAGTAGCATACTTCACTTAAATATCTTTAAGATGTTTAAGAAGTATTTTGAACTTAATGTGGCAAAAGCAGAACTTTGTTCTCCATTTCAGTGTACGGCACCACAACCTACCCAGTTACCAAAGTCCCAAGCCAGATATTATCTGATGTTTTTCCCCTCACCTTCCTCATGTCTAAATCATCAGCGCTTCTCTTAGTTTTCTCCACGACACATGGACAGAATCATCCACATCTCTCCATCTTCATTGTTCCTACCCTGCCTGAGACACCGTTTTCTCCTTCCTGGATTATACCCTGGCTTGTACTTCTGGCTGCTTATCCTCTCCCATTTCCCTAGCAGCCGGAGTGAGTTAAAAAAAGATTATTTTTATACAATTTTTAAAAATTACTTTCCATTTACAGTCATTACAAAATTATTGGTTATATTCCCCATGTTGTACAGTACATCGTGGAGCCTTACACCCAATAGTTTGTACCTCCCACTCTCGCATACATACATTCCCCCCACTGGTAACCACTAGCTTGGTCTCTATATCTGTGTGTCTGCTTTTTTTTGTTATATTCACTAGTTTGTTGTATTTTTTAGATTCCGCATATAAGTGATATCATACAGTATTTATCTTTCTCTGTCTGACTTATTTAACTTAGCATAGTGCCCTCCAACTCCACCCATGTTCCTGCAAATGGCAAATTTTCATTCTTTTTCATGACTGAGTAGTATTCCATTGATCGATCTACCTACATATCTATATCTATCTATCTATCTATCTATCTATCTATCTATCTATCTATCTCTCACATCTTTTTTATCCATTCATCTATTGATGGGCACTTAGGTAGTTTCCATGTCTTGACAATTGTAAATAATGCTGCTATGAACACTGGGGTGCATATGTCTCTTCAAATTAGTGTTTTTGTTTTTTTGGATATATACCCAGGAGTGGAATTGCTGGGTCATATGGTAATTCTATTTTTAGTTTTTTGAGAAACCTCCATACTGTTTACCACAGTGGCTACACCAGTTTACATTCCCACCAACAGTGTACAAGGGATCCCTTTTCTCCACATCCTTGCCAATATATATTTTTTTAACATCATTATTAGAGTATAATTGCTTTACAATGTTGTGTTACTTTCTGCTGTATAACAAAGTAAATCAGCATATGCATACATATATCCCCATATCTCTTCCCTCTTGCACCTCCCTCCCACCCTCCCTATCCCACCCCTCTAGGTGGTCACAAAGCACCGAGCTGATCTCCCTGTGCTATGCAGCTGCTTCCCACTAACTATCTGTTTTACATTGGGTAGTGTATACATGTCAATGCTACTCTCTCACTTTGTCCCAGCTTATACTTCCCCCTCCCCTTGTCCTCAAGTCCATTCTCTATGTCTGCGTCTTTATTCCTGTCCTTCCACTAGGTTCATCAGAACCATTTTTATTTTAGATTCCATATATATGTGTTAGCATACAGTATTTGTCTTTTTCTTTCTGACTTACTTCACTCTGTATGACAGTCTCTAGGTGCATCCACCGCACTACAAATAACTCAGTTTTGTTTCTTTTTATGGCTGAGTAATATTCCATTGTATATATGCGCCACATCTTTATTCATCTGTTGATGGACAGTTAGGTGGCTTCCATGTCCTGGCTACTGTAAATAGTGCTGCAGTGAACATTGTGGTACATGAGTCTTTCTGACTTCTGGTTTTCTTAGGGTATTATGCCCAGTAGTGGGATTGCTGGGTCATATGGTAGTTCTACTTTTAGTTTTTTAAGGAACCTCTATACTGTTCTCCATAGTGGCAATTTGGAGTGGCAATTTGGAGTGGCAATTTTGGAGTGGCAATTTGGAGTGGCAAATTTACATTCCCACCAACAGTGCAGGAGGGTTCCCTTTTCTCCACACCCTCTCCAGCATTTATTGTTTGTAGATTTTTTGATGATGGCCATTCTGACCGGTGTGAGGTGATACCTCATTGTAGTTTTGATTTGCATTTCTCTAATGATTAGTGATGTTGAGCATCCTTTCACATGTTTGTTGGCAATCTGTATATCTTTTTTGGAGAAATGTCTATTTAGGTTGTCTGCCCATTTTTTGATTGGGTTATTTGTTTCTTTGATATTGAGCTGCATGAGCTGCTTGTATATTTTGGAGATTAATCCTTTGTCAGTTGCTTCATTTGCAAATATTTTCTCCCTTTCTGAGGGGTGTCTTTTAGTCTTGTTTATGGTTTCCTTTGCTGTGCAAAAGCTTTTAAATTTCATTAGGTCCCATTTGTTTATTTTTGTTTTTATTTCCATTTCTCTAGAAGGTGGGTCAAAAAGGATCTTGCTGTGATTTATGTCGTAGAGTCCTCTGCCTATGTTTTCCTCTAAGAGTTTTATACTGTCTGGTCTTACATTTAGGTCTTTAATCCTTTTTTTTTTTTTTTCGCGGTACACAGGCCTCCCACTGCTGTGGCCCCTCCCATCATGGAGCACAGGCTCCGGATGCGCAGGCTCAGCAGCCCTGGCTCACGGGCCCAACCGCTCCACGGCACGTGGAATCCTCCCGGATCGGGGCACGAACCCACATCCCTTGCATCGGCAGGTGGACTCCCAACCACTGCGCCACTGGGAAGCCCCTTTAATCCTTTTTAAGTTTATTTTAGTGTACGGTGTTAGGAAATGTTCTAATTTCACTCCTTTACATGTAGCTGTCCAGTTTTCCCAGCAACTTACTGAAGAGGCTGTCTTTTCTCATTGTATATTCTTGCCTCCTTTATCAAAAATACAGTGACTATATGTGCATGGGTTTATCTCTGGGAGTTTTATCCTGTTTCATGGATCTCTATTGCTGTTTCTGTGCCAGTACCATACTGTCTTGATTACTGTAGCTTTGTAGTATAGTCTGAAATCTGAGAGCCTGATAACCTCCAGCTCCATTTTTCTTTCTGAAGATTGCTTTGGCTATTCAGGGTCTTTTGTGTTTCCATACAAATTATGAAATTTTTTGTTCTAGTTCTGTGAAATATGCCATTGGTAGTTTGATAGGGATTGCATTGGATCTGTAGATTGCTTTGGGTAGTAGAGTCATTTTCACAATGTTGATTCTTCCAATCTAAGAACGTGGGTCTATCTCTCCATCTGTTGGTATCATCTTTAATTTCTTTCAACAGTGTCTTATAGTTTTCTGCATACAGGTCTTTTGTCTCCTTAGGTAGGTTTATTCCTAGGTATTTTATTCTTTTTGTTGTAATGGTAAGTGGGAGTGTTTCCTTAATTTCTCTTTCAGATTTTTCATCATTAGTGTATAGGAATGCAAGAGATTTCTGTGCATTAATTTTGTATCCTGCTACGTTACCAAATTCATTGATTAGCTATTGTAGTTTTCTGGTAGCAGCTTTAGGATTCTCTATGTGTAGTATTATGTCATCTGTAAACAGTGACAGTTTTACTTCTTCTTTTCTGATTTGGATTCGTTTTATTTCTTTTTCTTCTCTGATCACTGTGGGTCAAATTGCCAAAACTATGTTGAATAATAATGGTGAGAGTGGGCAACCTTGTCTTGTTCCTAATCATGGTGGAAATGGTTTCAGTTTTTCACCATTAAGCACAATGCTGGCTGTGGGTTTGTCATATGTGGCCTTTATTATGTTGAGGTAGGTTCCCTCTATGCCTACTTTCTGGAGGGTTTTTATCATAAATAGGTGTTGCATTTTGTCGAAAGCTTTTTCTGCATCTATTGAGATGATCATATGGTTTTTATCCTTCAATTTGTTAATGTGGTGTATCACATTGATTGATTTACATATATTGAAGAATTTGCATTCCTGGGATAAACCCCACTTGATCATGGTGTATGATCCTTTTAATGTGCTGTTGGATTCTGTATGCTAGTATTTTGTTCAGGATTTTTGCATCTATGTTCATCAGTGATATTGGCCTGTAGTTTTCTTTTCTGTGTGACATCTTTGTCTGGTTTTGGTATCAGGGTGATGATGGCCTTGTAAAATGAGTTTGGGAGTGTTCCTGCCTCTGCTATATTTTGGAAGAGTTTGAGAAGGATAGGTGTTAGCTCTTCTCTAAATGTTTCCTAAAATTCTCCTGTGAAGCCATCTGGTCCCGGGCTTTTGTTTGTTGGAAGACTTTAAATCACAGTTTCAATTTCAATGCTTGTGATTAGTCTGTTTATATTTTCTATTTTTTCCTGGTTCACTCTCAGAAGGTTGTGGTTTTCTAAAAATTTGTCCATTTCTTCCAGGTTGTCCATTTCATTGGCATATACTTGCTTGTAGTATTCTCTCATGATTCTTTGTATTTCTGCAGTGTCAGTTGTTATTTTTCCTTCTTCATATCTAATTCTATTGATTTGAGTCTTCTCCCTTTTTTTCTTGGTGAGTCTGGCTAATGGTTTATCAATTTTGTTTATCTTCTCAAAGAACCAGCTTTTAGTTTTAATAATCTTTGCTGTTGTTTCCTTCACTTCTGTTTCATTTATTTCTGATCTGATCTTTATGATTTCTTTCCTTCTGCTAACTTTGGGTTTTTTTTTTTTTTGTTCTTCTTTCTCTAATTGCTTTAGGTGTAAGTTTACGTTATTTATCTGAGATTCTTGTTTATTGAGGTAGGATTGTATTGCTATGAACTTCCCTCCTAGAACTGCTTTTGCTGTGTCCCATAGGTTTTGGGTCATCATGTTTTCATTGTCATTTGTTTCTAGGTATTTTTTGATTTCCTCTTTGATTTCTTCAGTGATCTCTTGGTTATTTAGTAACGTATTGTTTAGCCTCCATGTGTTTGTATTTTTTACAGTTTTTTCCTGTAATTGATATCTAGTCTCATAACATTGTGGTTGGAAAAGATTCTTGATACGATTTCAATTTTCTTAAATTTACCAAGGCTTGATTTGTGACCCAAGATATGGTCTATCCTGGAGAATGTTCCATGAGCACTTGAGGAGAAAGTGTATTCTATTGCTTTTGGATGGAATGTCCTATAAATATCAATTAAGTCCATCTTGTTTAATGTGTCATTTAAAGCTTGTGTTTCCTTATTTATTTTCTTTTTGGATTATCTGTCCATTGGTGAAAGTGGGGTGTTAAAGTTCCCTAATATTACTGTGTTACTGTCAGTTTCCCCTTTTATGGCTGCTAGCATTTGCCTTATGTATTGAGGTGCTACTTTTTGGTTGCATAAATATTTATAATTGTTATATCTTCTTCTTGTATTGATCCCTTGATCATTGTGTAGTGTCCTTTGTCTCTTGTAATAATGCTTATTTTATAGTCTATTTTGTCTGATATGAGAATTGCTACTCCAGCTTTGTTTTGATTTTCATTTACATGGAATATCTTTTTCCATCCCCTCACTTTCAGTCTGTAAGTGTCCCTAGGTCTGAAGTGGGTCTCTTGTAGACAGCATATATGCTCTTGTTTTTGTATCCACTCACCCAGTGTATGTCTTTTGGTTGGAGTATTTAATCCATTTACATTTAAGGTAATTATCGATATGTATGTTCCTATTACCATTTTTTGAATTGTTTTGAGTTTGTTTTTGTAGGTCTTTTCCTTCTCTTGTGTTTCCCACCTTGAGAAGTTACTTTAGCGTTTGTTGTAAACCTGGTTTGGTGGTGCTGAATTCTCTTAACTTTTGCTTGTCTGTAAAGGTTTTAATTTCTCCATGGAATCTGATTGAGATCCTTGCTGCATAGAGTAATCTTGGTAGTAGATTTTTCCCTTTCATCACTTTCATTGTGTCCTGCCACTCCCTTCTGGCTTTCAGAGTTTCTGCTGAAAGATCAGCTGTTAACCTTATGGGGATTTCCTTGTATGTTATGTTTGCTTTTCCCTTTCTGCCTTTAATATTTTTTCTTGTATTTAATTTTTGATAGTCTGATTAATATGTGTCTCAGCGTGTTTCTCTTTGGGTTTATGCTGTATGGGACTCTCTATGCTTCCTGGACTTGACTATTTCCTTTCCCATGTTAGGGAAGTTTTTGACTATAATCTCTTCAAATATTTTCTCAGACCCTTTCTTTTTCTCTTCTTCTTTTGGGACCCTTATAATTCGAATGTTGGTGCATTTAATGTTTTCCCAGATGTCTCTGAGACTGTCCTCAATTCTTTTCATTCTTTTTTCTTTATTCTGCTCCCTGGCAGTTATTTCCACCATTTTATCTTCCAGGTCGCATATCTGTCCTTCTGCCTCAGTTATTCTGCTATTGATTCCTTGTAGAGTATTTTTAATTTCACATATTGTGTCATTCATCACTGTTTGTTTGTTGCTCTTTAGTTCTTCTTGGTTCTTGTTAAATGTTTCTTGTATTTTCTCCATTCTGTTTCCGAGATTTTGGATCATCTTTACTATCATTATTCTGAATTCTTTTTCAGGTAGGTTGTCTATTTTTTCTTCATTTATTTGGTCTTGTAGGTTTTTACCTTGCTCCCTCGTCCTTAACATATTTTTTGGTCATTTTGTTTTTTTTGATGGGTGGGTTGTATTCCTATCTTACTGGTTGTTTGGCCTGAGGCATCTAGCCCTGGAGTTTGCAGGCAGTTGGTTAGAGCTGGGTCTTGGCGCTGAGATGAGGACCTCCGGGAGGCTTCATTCTGACTAATATTCCCTGGGGTCTGAGGTTCTCTGTTAGTCCAGCAGTTGGGACTCAGAACTCCCACCAGAGGAGCTCGTGCCCAACCTCTGGCCTGGGAACCATGATCCCGCAAGCCAGTTGCTGGGGGTTCCTCCCATCCTCTTAGGTGTCTGTGGTCCCCCACCAGTGCCTGATAGGTGCCCTAGTTGTGCAGAGACACAAATTCTGTGTCCTCCTAGTCTGCCATCTTGAATCCGCCCAACATTTGTTATTTGTAGGCTTTTTGATGGTAGCCATTGTGACAAGTGTGAGATGATATCTCACTGTGGTTTTGATTTGCATTTCCCTGGTGATTAGTGATCTTGAGTGTCTTTTCATGTAAACGTGTAAATCGGATCATGTTGCTCACTTGCTCAGAGCCCTCCACTGATGTCCATTGCACCTGAGTATAATACACAACCTTTCTCCAATCACAAGGCTATGTAGGGTAGGTTCCATGTCTCCCTCACTTATCCTCTCCCAGCTTCTCTCCTCCTCCTCTTCATTGCACTTCAGCCCTAATGGCATTATTTCTGTTTCTAGGAATGTGACTTTTGCCCTGGGAACTTTTCACTTACTGCTTGCTTTGCCTAGACTGGAAGCTTCTGGATCTTTCCATGGCCAGGTCCTTTCCATCACTTAGGTCTCAGCTCACATATCACTTCCTCAGAGCCCTTTCCTGACCAATCTGTTTAAAGCAACCCCATCCTCTAAGTCAGTCTTAAAGCGTTACACAGTTTTAGGTTTTATTTAAATTCTCTTCTTAGTGTTTATCACCTCTGAAATAATCTTGTTTTCATTTTCCTGTCCACTGCAATGTGAGTTTCATCAATGTAGAGACCTTCTCTGTTATTCAGTATTGTATCACCTGGCTCAGTAAATATCAAGTATTTGTGAATGCCTGGACAACCCTCCATTGACCTCATTTGGTCCTCATAATAACTCTCTCGGATAGTGTGAATGAAAAATGTTGTCTGCTATATCAGTAAACAAAGGATGTTGCAGCCATCAAAGCCATTACAACCACCTGATGGTGAGCCCTGAGGGAACTCAGGATGGGGAAGAACAGTATACTGGCCCTGGATAACTAAGGTGCATATCAAAGGAATGATTTCAGTGAGCTCACACTCTTGCATCTTTCCATACCTAGATAACTGCTAAATTCATTAACTTGAGATATCTGGTTTTCTTTAATTAACAGTAGTCGTTTGAAGTTCCAACTTTTTGGTCTTTGTTGCAAAAACTCCTGTATATCCTGTCTCCTCCCTTACCTGTTTGGAGCAGTCCCTCAGAGCTATCTGAGAGACTGCATCCTGGCCTTAAGTCCTCAGTTTTGTCTGCCAAATAAAACATAATTCTCAACTTTAAGTTTTTGCATTTTTTTTTTCACTTGACAGTAGACACTGTTATTGCTTCTTTTTAGAGGTTGGTGTCTTAATGACTGTTGTGTCTTTAGGGCCTTTTAGCATAGCGGTCCCCAACCTTTTTGGCACCAGGGGCCAGTTTGATGGAAGACAGTTTTTCCACGGAAGGGGTTGGGGGGGATGGTTCAGGAGGTAATGCGAGTGAAGGGGAGCGATGGGGCCCGGCAGATGAAGCTTCGCTTGCCCGCCCACCCGCCACTCACCTCCTGCTGTGCAGCCCGGTTCCTAACAGTCTGCGGACCTGTAGTGGTCCGCGGCCCAGGGGTTGGGGACCCCTGTTTTAGCAGATCCATAATACATGTTTGTTGAAAGAATGCATGAATCTCATTTTACAGGTAGGTAAACCTCATAGTTCATAGAAGTCATGTGACTTTCTCCAACATTATAAAGTATGTAAATGACACAGTTGGATCTGAAACATACGTCTTTAGTCACTTGGCTCCTAGTTATTTGCTCTTTCTGTCTTTACTTGTTGCTTCCCGAATGGAAGTTTCCCTGATAAGAAACTCTGGAAGAAAAATTTGGATGTTGCAACCTCTAAGGTGGTGCCTGTTGTATCCCACAGTAACTGATAGGAAGGGGTATATTTAGTTAGGTGCTTAGAAACTGAATCAGTTTATTTAAAGCATGTAATCATCATACTTTTCATTGAGTTCCTGGATTTCCTTATTGTTCACATGGCTTTAGTATGAGCTCCATTCATGTCCTAGTGGAAAATGTTAGAAAAATTTGGAAATGTCATTTTGAGACATTTACTATTGTCTTTGCCTGGTATTCTCTTCCTTGGTTCTCTCTACCTAGCCAAATCCTGCTTATCCATTACTCAGTACATAGCAACCTTTTGAGTGCAAGACCTTGTCTTGGTAGTGACATTTAACAGAGCTTATCCAGCCACTCTTTGGCTTAGCATTGTTTGAGCTCAAATTCAAGCTCTGTTGCTTGCTAGTTTTCTGACCCTGAAAAAATCTTTAAGTATCATTTTTCTCATCTCTTAGATGGATATAATAATAGTACATATTCCCTAGCGTTGGTAGAAGAATTAAACAATGTAGTGCATGATAAGCCTGAAGTCCAGTATGTAGTGGATAGTGAGTATTCAAAACAGTTAGCTATTATTTTCCATCTCTGTATTTCTAGTACATCAGCATAGAAACTAGCATTTAGGAGATATCTAAGATGTTGGTTAAACTAATCCAGGGGCTGTGTTATCCTCTGGATCTCTGACAAATAGTTTTATCCCTCTCATCAATTTCCTTAAAGTAGAATCAAGAATTGGTACCTATTGCTTCCCCTAACATTTGTCATACATTGCCTAACCAGACCCGATTTCTGCCCTAGAGCTATTTGACAGAATTTACAAAAATAAGGATTCTTTCAACATAAATTATTGTCAACATGAAAAAGTATATTGTTGAGAGAGCCTCTGCTTTTGGCTTGGATTTTGAATTGTCAGTACTTATTTATGGGATTGTGATGACACACCTCCTCAAAGCTGGTCTTTTTTCTCAGGCTAAATTGCCCACTATTAGTCTCTCTCCTGAGCATCTTAACTCTTAATCCTAGCATGCTCTGTTATCTTGTTGCCCTTGTTGATGGAAACATACCATTTTTCAATATTGCCTTGAAGCTGAGACGTTCAATGGTGCACATGGATTTTAAGAGTCAGGAGGATATGTGCCATCTGCTGCCTTCTTTTGGGTTTGTTGCTGCTGAAGGGGAGCCCAGCATGTTTTCTTTTTGCCAATTATAAGGGAAGTGACTGGGGAGTCTTTAGAAAAGGAATGAAGTTATCATTTCATGGGCATATGCTGTTCACACAGATAGGAAATCTACATTTTTCAAGCCATCACTTAAAGTACTGTGTTTCAATAAAGCAGAAATACTGAGATGGCGCCAATCTTGTCAGAAGAAAGTATGACTTTTCTATCTAAGATGTTTACCTAAAAAAAGAAAAAAAACAGAAAGAAAACTGTAGGAAACGAATGAATCAACAGTGAGTATTCTGTAGTAAAAGTCCATGTTTTTAACCTTCTGTTTATCAGTCAGTGTCTGGTTGCTGTAAGGTATAGAGTTCTTCTTCTTTGTAGTCACAGGCTATGTGGGGAGATAGCTTCGCTTTTCAGTTGGATGATAGGAGGAGAGTTGCATCATATCAGAAGAATGATATTGGGTAATCAAATTTTTAAAAATGTGGACAGTCACATTAGGGAAACTAGTCTTCCCAGGTGCTGCTGCTAACTACTAGCTACAAGGCCACTCTCTCGTCCCTCTCACACCAGTGGTCCCAGAAACAGAGTCATAGGATTACCAAGACTCAGCCGTTCTTAGTTCCATACTTGTTTATGCCTTTATAGTTGTACTGTATTATGTAATTTTTTGTTTGTTTTTGTTTATGCCTTTATAGTTGTACTGTATTATGTAATTTAAGATCATATAAACCAACAGAATATGATTTTTAAGAACAGGGTTATTGCTTCTGTGAAAAACAAGCTGAATGACTGGAAAATCATTAATAAAGATGAGTTGATGAAAAATTAATAAAACTGTTGAGTTAGATGTAAGATCACTTAAAGGGATTAGAAAAAAAATAATAAAAATTTAAAAGAACGTCACTTTCCAGCAAGAAACAGGCTGTCAGCATCTCAGGAGTGAGACAGAGGACAGCTCTTAGAAGATAGAGATCCTGTATAGCCCTGTTTTCAAGCCGGCCTATTCTGTTCTCAGGAGAAGCAAGAAGAACTACAGTCCTGCAGCCTGTGGAACAAAAACCACATTCACAGAAAGACAAGATGAAAAGGCAGAGGGCTATGTACCAGATGAAGGAACAAGATAAAACCCCAGAAAAACAACTAAATGAACTGGAGATAGGCAATCTGCCAGAAAAAGAATTCAGAATAATGATAGTGAAGATAATCCAGGACTTCAGAAAAAGAATGGAGGAAAAGATCGAGAAGATGCAAGAAATGTTTAACAAAGACCTAGAAGAATTAAAGAACAAACAAAGAGAGATGAACAATACAATAACTGAAATGAAAACTACACTAGAAGGAATCAGTAGCAGAATAACTGAGGCAGAAGAATGGATAAGTGACCTGGAAGACAGAATGGTGGAATTCACTGCTGCAGAACAGAATAAAGAAAAAAGAATGAAGGGAAATGAAGACAGCCTAAGAGACCTCTGGGACAACATTAAAGGCAACAATATTTTCACATTATAGGGGTTGCAGAAGGAGAAGAGAGAGAAAAAGGACCTGAGAAAATATTTGAAGAGATTATAGTCGAAAACTTCCCTAACATGGGAAAGGAAATAGCCACCCAAGTCCAGGAAGCACAGAGAGTCCCATACAGGATAAACCCAAGGAGAAACACGCTGAGACACATAGTAATCAAATTGGCAAAAATTAAAGACAAAGAAAAATTATTGAAAGCAGCAAGGGAAAAACAACAAATAACATACAAGGGAACTGCCATAAGGTTAACAGCTGATTTCTCAGCAGAAACTCTACAACCCAGAAGGGAGTGGCATGATATACTTAAAGTGATGAAAGGGAAGAACCTACAACCAAGATTACTATACTCAGCAAGAATCTCATTCAGGGGCTTCCCTGGTGGCGCAGTGGTTGAGAGTCCGCCTGCCGATGCAGGGGACACGGGGTCGTGATCTGGTCCAGGAAGATCCCACATGCCGTGGAGCGGCTGGTCCCATGAGCCATGGCCGCTGGGCCTGCGCGTCCGGAGCCTGTGCTCCGCAATGGGAGAGGCCACAACAGTGAGAGGCCTGTGTACCGCAAAAAAAAAAAAAAAAATCTCATTCAAATTTGATGGAGAAATCAAAAGCTTTACAGACAAGCAAAAACTAAGAGAATTCAGCACCAATTCTACAACAAATGCTAAAGGACTTCCCTAAGTAGGAAACACATTCACTATCATTATTCTGAATTCTTTTTCTGATAATTATCGATAATTATAAGGTAATGTGAATGGATTAAATGCTCCAACCAAAAGACACAGGCTTGCTGAATGGATACAAAAACAAGACCCATATATATGCTGTCTACAAGAGACCCACTTCAGACCTAGGGACACAAACAGACTGAAAGTGAGTGAATGGAAAAAAATATTCCATGCAAATGGAAATCAAAAGACAGCTGGAGTAGCAATACTCATATCAGATAAAATAGACTTTAAAATAAAGAATGTTACAAGAGACAAGGTAGGACACTACATAATGATCAAGGGGTCAATCCAAGAAGATATAACAATTATAAATATATATGCACCCAACATAGGAGCACCTCAATACATAAGGCAACTGCTAACAGCTATAAAAGAGGAAATTGACAGTAACACAATAATAGTGTGAGACATTAACACCTCACTTACACCAATGGACAGAGCATCCAAACAGAAAATTGATAAGGAAACACAAGCTTTAAATGGCACAATAGACCTGATAGATTAAATTGATATTTATAGGACATTCCATCCAAAAACAGCAGATTACACTTTCTTCTCAAGTGTGCACAGAACATTCTCCAGGATAGATCACATCCTGGGTCACAAATCAAGCCTCAGTAAATTTAAGAAAATTGAAATCATATCAAGCATCTTTTCTGACCACAACGCTTTAAGATTAGAAATCAATTAGAGGGAAAAAAAAGGTAAAAAACACAAAAACATGGAGGCTAAACAATATGTTACTAAATAACCAAGAGATCACCGAGGAAATCAAAAAATACCTAGAGACAAATTACAACGAAAAGACAAGGATCCAAAACCTATGGGATGCAGTAAAAGCAGTTCTAAGTGGGAAGTTTATAGCTATACAAGCCTACCTCAAGGAACAAGAAAAATCTGAAATAAACAATCTAACCTTACACCTAAAGGAACTAGAGAAAGAAGAACAAAAAAACCCCAAAGTTAGCAGAAAGAAAGAAATCATAAAGATCAGAGCAGAAATAAATGAAACAGAAACAAGGAAAACAATAGCAAAGAACAATAAAACTAAAAGTTGGTTCTTTGAGAAGATAAACAAAATTGATAAACCACTAGCCAGACTCATCAAGAAAAAGAGGGAGAGGATTCAAATCAGTAAAATTAGAAATGAAAAAGGAGAAGTTACAACAGACACCACAGAAATACAAAGCATCCTAAGAGACTACTACAAGCAACTCTATGCCAATAAAATGGACAACCTGTAAGAAACGGATAAATTCTTAGAAAGGTATAACCTTCCAAGACTGGACCAGGAAGAAATAGAAAATATGAACAGACCAATCACAAGTAATGAAATTGAAACTGTGATTAAAAATCTTCCAACAAACAAAAGCCCAGGACCAGATGGCTTCACAGGCAAGTTCTATCAAACATTTAGAGAAGAGCTAACACCCATCCTTCTCAAACTCTTCCAAAAAACTTGCAGAGGAAGGAACACTCCCAAACTCATTCTATGAGGCCACCATCACCCTGATACCAAAACCAAACAGAGATACTACAAAAAAAGAAAATTACACACCAATATCACTCATGAATATAGATGCAAAAATCCTCAAAAAAAATACTAGCAAACAGAATCTCACAACACATTAAGAGGATCATACACCATGATCAAGTGGGATTTATCCCAGGGATGCAAGGATTCTTCATACGCGAATCGATCAGTGTGATACACCATATTAACAAATTGAAGAAGAAAAACCATATGATCCTCTCAATAGATGCAGAAAAGGCTTTTGACAAAATCCAACACCCATTTATGATAAAAACTCTCCAGAAAGTGGGCATAGGGGGAACCTACTTCAACATAATAAAGGCCATATATGACAAACCCACAGCAAACATCATTCTCAATGGTGAAAAACTGAAACCATTTCCTCTAAGATCAGGAACAAGACAAGGATGTCCACTCTCACCACTATTATTCAACATAGTTTTGGAAGCCCAACCATGGCAATCAGAGAAGAAAAAGAAATAAAAGAAATACAAATTGGAAAAGAAGAAGTAAAACTGTCACTGTTTGCAGATTACATGATATTACACATAGAGAATCCTGAAGATGTCTCCCGAGAACTACTAGAGCTAATCAATGAATTTGACAAAGTTGTAGGATACAAAATTAATGCAAGAAATCTCTTGCATTCCTATATACTAATGATGAAAAATCTGAAAGAGAAATTAAGGAAACAATCCAATTTACCATTGCAACAAAAAGAATAAAATACCTAGAAATAAACCTACCTAGGGAGAGAAAAGATCTGTATGCAGAAAACTATAAGACACTGATGAAAGAAATTAAAGATGATACCAACAGATGGAGAGATATACCATGTTCTTGGATTGGAAGAATCAATATTGTGAAAATGACTATACTACCCAAAGCAATCTACAGATTCAATGCAATCCCTATCAAACTACCAATGGCATATTTCACAGAACTAGAACAAAAAATTTCACAATTGGTATGGAAACACAAAAGACCCTAAATAGCCAAATCAGTCTTGAGAAGGAAAAATGGAGCTGGAGGAATCGGGCTCTCAGATTTCAGACTATACTCCAAAGCTACAGTAATCAAGACAATAAGGTAGTGGCCCCAAAACAGAATTATAGATCAATGGAACAAGATAGAAAGCCCAGAGATAAACCCACACACCTATGGTCAACTAATCTATGACAAAGGAGGCAAGGATATGCAATGGAGAAAAGACAGTCTCTTCAATAAGTGGTGCTGGGAAAACTGGACAGCTACATGTAAAAGAATGAAATTAGAACACTCCCTAACACCATACACAAAAGTAAACTCAAAATGGATTAGAGACCTAAATGTAAGACCAGACACTATCAAACTCTTAGAGGAAAACATAGGAAGAACACTCTTTGACATAAATCACAGCAAGATCTTTTTTGGTCCACCTCCTACAGTAATGGAAAAAAAAAAAAAAAAAACCAAATGGGACCTAATGAAACTTCAAAGCTTTTGCACAGCAAAGGAAACCATAAACAAGATGAAAAGACACCCCTCAGAATGGGAGAAGGTATTTGCAAATGAATCAATGGACAAAGGGTTAATCTCCAAAATATATAAACAGCTCATGCAGCTCAATATTAAGAAAACAAACAACCCAATCCAAAAATGGGCAGAAGACCTGAATAGATGTTTCTCTAGAGAAGACATACAGATGGCCAAGAAGCACATGAAAAGCTGCTCAACATCACTAATTATTAGAGAAATGCAAATCAAAACTACAATGAGGTACCACCTCACTCCAGTTAGAATGGGCATCATCAGAAAATCTACAAACAACAACTGCTAGAGAGGGTGTGGAGAAAAGGGAACCCTCTTGCACTGTTGGTGGGAATGTAAATTAATACAGCCACTATGGAGAACAGTATGGTCGTTCCTTAAAAAACTAAAAATGAATTACCATATGACCCAGCAATCCCACTACTGGGCATATACCCAGAGAAAACCATAGTTCAAAAAGACACATGCACCCCAATGATCATTGCCACACTATTTACAATAGCCATATCATAGAAGCAACCTAAATGCCCATCGACAGAGGAATGGATAAAGAAGATGTGGTACACATATACAATGGAATATTACTCAGCCATAAAAAGGAATGAAGTTGGGTCATTTGTAGAGACGTGGATGGATCTAGAGTCTGTCATACAGAGTGAAGTAAGTCAGAAAGAGAAAAACAAATATCGAATATTAACACATATATGTGGAACCTAGAAAATGGTACAGAAGAACCGGTTTGCAGGGCAGAAATTGAGACACAGATGTAGAGAACAAATGTATGGACACCAAGAGGGGAAAGTGGTGGGGGGCTGGGTGTGGTGGTGTGATGATTTGGGAGATTGGGATTGACATGTATACACTGATGTACATGGATGGATGACTAATAAGAAAAACAAAAATTTTTTAAATGACTCCATGCTTTGATTTCTTTGCAAGTGTCTTCAACCTCTTGCTTTACTTAAAAAAATCAAAACTGTAAGTCTTAGATGTTGCGTTATGGTTATAGAAAGAAGACAATGTAATCTGTGCATCCATATATTGAAAGGAGCATCTTGACTCAGAATAGAAACATTGCAGAATGAATGTACTTTTATATGTTTTAAGTTAAAATAAAATGTCAAAGGTATGTATGTATATTTGGAGAGTTCTTATTACCCTACCTTTCCAAATAATTTACTGTGAAGATATCAACTAAGCCAGATAAGAGTGCTTTTACTCTGATCGCAATCCTAAGGGGATTAAAGGTGCAGACATGACTAAAAGAGGTGTGCGTTGTCCTGGATGGAATGACTTCCCTTCCCAAGGCTTTAGTTTCCTTTTCTCTGAAATGAAAGGGTGGGGCTGAACAAACCTCTAAGTTTTTTCTAATTCTCATATTTTATATTTCTTCACTTCAAATTGGGAAAGTTTAATTTTTAAAATGGCGCCTGTTAGATAGCTCTGTCGTTCCCTGTATTTCTGTCAGCTACCTATTTTTAAGCATTGTATTGACCCTAGAATATTGATCTGATCTCTTGTTAAACATTAAAGAGACACTTGTCTGGAGGAGAAATCCAGAATTTAAATCCTTAAACACAGGCCATCACCTACAGTCCTCACTGTGCAGCTAAACTTACCCGTGGTGGGGCCTCCACGTAGCACCCCAGCCTGACTCTACGTACTTCTAATACTGCCTTGGCTTGTTTTCCCCCAACCTAAAGTGCTGCTCGTGCCTCTGAGACTTCGCTCACCATTGCTTTCTCTGTCTAGGCTGTTTTTCATCTCTTTTTTTTTTCTCCAGGGTAACTCTTTCATGCCCCTAAAGACTCAGTTCTGGGGCTTTCTCCTTCATGGAATCTTACCTGATTTTCCCAGGTCAAGCGAGGTGCTCCCTCTGTGTCCTCTTTGGAGATCTAACTTTACTTCAAATTTTGTAATATTCCATTATTTATCTCCTCCACTAAACTAAGCTCCTTGCAGAAAAGGACAGAATGTTATTTATGTTTGTCCCAGCACTTGCACAGTTTCCAGCATGAGGAAGCTGTTCAAAAATATTCGATCAAATGTACTGTTGCAAACATAGAAATTTAGAACTGGATATGAAAGGAAATATCCAGGCCACCTAGCTCAGGACCTTCATTTTACGTATGAAGAAAGAAACTGAGGCCCAGAGCAGTTCACAACTTTGGCCAATGTCTGTTGCCAGCCCTGGAAGCTATGATTAGCCCTGCTGTGTCTTGGATTAGCCTCCCTCCCTGGGATCCCCAAACTCAAGTGCAACTAGCTCACAAATTCACAGGAAAATGTATTTATTGAACAAGAGATTAAAACTGGCATCATGAGAGAGGGTGTTGGAATGTTGCTACCCCAGCTCAGATTTCAGAAATGAACATAGGCTAAGGCCTAGTCAATAAACCTTTTCCCCAGTTATCTTAGTGTAAACATTTTTTTGCCTACATCACAAGCCATTATTGAGAGACGTTTCTTGGTGTTTCTCTTCAGGGTCTCATCCGGTGATCTCCTTCTCTTCTTATGGAGCTTCAATCCTTGTGATATAGAGCCAAGTATCACTTGGCCACCTTCATATGCATCAAAATCCTGCTGATATCGATTGCCAGGTAAGCTCAAGGTTACATTAAATTCAAAGATGATAACTCTGACTATCTAACTATGTCTCAATCCTAAATGGAAAATTTTAAAATGTTTTAGAAGAAGGGATCCAAGATATCACTGAGCAGAGAATTAATCATTATAAAAGCCCAGCTCAAAAGGAAATTAAAGGGGAAGAAGAAGAATGGGCAAGGCGAGTTTAAGGAACCCAGTCCTTAAAGGTAGGTGTCACTTAAGCTTGATGTACACAAAAGTTAGAGATAATTTATTATCCAAGCTGGGACACTTGTGAGAATGAAAAAGAGGTCTGTTGACAATGACACAAGCGTAAACCAGATGGCCCTGGCAAACAGGACATGATTACCCAAATAAAGCTTACTTCCATCCTTTGGTTTCATTGCTTCAGGAATGTTCTCCCAGACAAAACAAGCCCAGCAGTTGGGCTGAGACTGTCAGATGAGCTTCTGATCTAGTTTTTTCAACCTCTTCCCACTCTAGCCTGGTCCCGATGCTCCACTTCAACACAGACTCCATTCATCTACCTTCCTATTTGCCGGCTTCTCCTATTGGAAAGACACTTGCTTTCTTAGATCTCTGCTTCTTGGCTACACACGGCTTCATTCTTCTACTTGTTACATGGTTTCTGATCTTAGTGATTTTCAAACTATTTTTGGTATAATTCTAGATTTTAAGTGTTTAATAAACGCTTGATTTGCATTTCAGTTTTTGAAAATACATCGTAAATTCATCATTATTTACTTGTCACAGGGGTTGGGAAATGACCTGTGATTCTCTGGCTTGTTTCCATCTTCAATTAGAGCAACTATTTGCTTCCTCTTCTGGCAGCGCTCCTTATCAGGCAGCTGATGAATGCCCCCTGTCCGTGCTGCCACCCTGTTCCCAAACTCCTGAGTGTCAGGAGGAAGGGAGCCCAGCCCTGGGCCTGTGTCGCAGTTGGAAAAGGATCGGTGCCCATCATCTCCTGGGCCTTACTCAATGCTTCGGGGAAAGTAATTCTGCTTTCACTTGTTTTAAATATTCTGTTTGAAAAGATTTTCCCCATTAAATTTTCTTGAAGGCCATGACTCTAACTTGTACCTCAGAACCTGACTTTCTCTGGGTGCAGCTCCCAGGCTCCCATACCTGTGTCTGTGGTTGACAGCTTCTGGTATGGCCTCCAGTGATGCCTGTCTGCTGGTATTGACCTCTTAGGCATTATGCACTCTTATGTATGATGTATGCCTTATGTATCCCCCTCCCCGTTGAGTATGTACTGGACCTAGTTACTTGCATTTAACACATAGAATAGTACAACAAATGTGATAGGATGTCCCCTCCGAGATTAGGTTACAAAAGCCTGTTACTTTCATCTTGCTAGCACTTCCTTTTCCTTTCACTTGCTCTCCTGGTGAAGCCAGCTCCTGTGGTGTAAACTACCCTATGTGGAGGTCTACATGACATGAGGAACTGAAGTCCTCAGTTCAGTTCAACAGGCCCCAAGGGACTGAATCCTGCCAACAAGAACATGAGTGAGCAGAAGTGGACTCTTTCATCCCCATTTAAGCTTTGAGATGACTGACTGCAGCTGTTTGAGAACCCAGGGTCAGGGGAACCACCGAGGCCGTGCCCAGATGCTTAACCTGTAGAAACTATCAGAATAAAATGATGTTTTAAGCCACTAAGCTTTGGAGTAATTTGTTACATAGCAACACATAGCTAATAGTGTCCCATCCACAAGGTCAGTTTCAGCCACGACCTTGCTTCCTTATCTTTTGGGCTTGGGTGGTGGACTTAGTCACCAACTGTTGCACAGCTTAGTTAAGAGAACTAAGACTAAAACTCAGTCTTCTTCATCCTAGATCTAGGTTTGCTTCTTTCTCCCATTATTTACATGCAGAAGCCTGCCAGTTTCATGAAACGCTCATTCAAGTATTTGAACTAATTCAAAATTACTGATTGAGAAAAAAACCCAACAAAACCCCCCCAAACTTTGCCCTTTTTCCTCCTGTGATGTACTACCTGTATCTCAGTCAGAAAACAAGCTAAGAGTTTTAATTTCCTTAGTGAAATACTAGTGATGCTGTCTATGTTTTGGAACTTCCGAATCTCCTTTCAATCAGCAGCATTGGGCTTTTGCATGGAAGGACCTCAATGTGGATTTGACTGTCGCGCATTGCTTGACAAAAGCCCTGCTGAGATAGTCTGTATTACCATCTTAGAGACAGCTGAACCGTTTATTTTACCAGATTCTCTAGGCTTTATTGGTTTCAAAGTACACCAGCAGTTGGCCACGTACTGGAATTTATTACTCTGATTCTCTATAGAAATGTCTTGACAAAACTACGATTTAAAATTTTGAAATAAGGAATGATCATGAATAGAACTATATCTATAAGATTTTGTAAAATCATTATCAATTACATCATCAGTTTTTGTTGTTCAATGTTCTTTTATTATGATTAATTCTTTTCGGCTCAAAGTGAGGAAATTGGAATATTCCCTCGGAGAACTGGGTACATGTCCTTTTAATAAACAATAAGAAACGTGTAACATTGCTTTGCCTATGAGGAAACACAGCTATTTTATGATCAATTATAGTAGCTATCCTTAGCCTAACTTTCCTGCTATATATTCTTTTTGGTTCCACATTTTATTACTTGGCAGTTGATTAATTTTCTTTTAATCTTTTTTTGTGGTTTTATTGTTTTGGTGCCTTCATATTTTAATCTGTGACATTTTTGGAAGTAGGTGGTGAAATGCTCTTTCTTTTTTTTTAAAATTTCTTTATTGAGTATAGTTGATTTATAATGTTGTGTTAATTTCTGCTGTACAGTGAAGTGATTTAGTTTTACATATATATACATTCTTTTTCATATGCTTTTCCATTGTGGTTTATCACAAGATATTGAATATAGTTCCTTGTGCTATACAGTAGGACCTTGTTGTTTATCCATTCTATATATAAGAGTTTGCATCTGATAATCCCAATCTCTCAATTCATCCCTCCCCCACCCACCTCCCCCTTGGCAGCCACAAATTTGTTCTCTATGTCTGTCAGTATGTTTCTGTTTCATAGATAAGTTTATGAAATGGTCATTCTTAAATGCTTGAGAAAAAGTTTTATGAAATTAAACAAGGAATATTTATTTCATTCTTTTTCACTTGCACAGTTAAAACCTAGTCACAGAGACTGAAACATTTTCTGTTGGTAATTTTATAATTTAATAGGTAGGTCTACCTTGTTTTCATCCAAATGTCAACGGGATACTGGTTCTGTGAGCAGAACTGCAGTTGGAAGTGAGCAAAGCGAGGCGGTGGCAGTACGAGGGAATCAAACTAGTACCCAGAGCAGTGGTGGGAGCAGCCGTTTCTGGGGGAAGCGTGTGTGCGGTTCTGAGCACTCTTGCTGCTGAGTGGGGCATCTTCAGGAGAGAAGCCTCATCTGTGGTCGCCACTGTTCCTGCTTGAGTAGCTCCTTATTCTGTTCCCCTCACCCTCTCAGCTAGTCTGTGAACTATCAAGTATCCTTTAACAAATATTTTTTTTTTCTTTTGAAAACATTCTTTTAACACATTTTTTCCCCTGTTTAAACCCACCACAACAGATTTTATTTTGTGCAACTATGAAACCTGACCAGCCAAGCTTATAAACATACATGGTCTAGGGGCTGGTTAAATAAAAATACCTGATGTGGGTCAGCATGAGTAGGGAGTAGTGAGGCAGAGGGCGGAGGAGAGTGCATGCCCCTCCAATTCAGCTTCTCCAAACATCCTCTTTACCAAAACTAACTTGGTTGCATCTGCTCTCTGAATTTGGCTTATGGGGCTACCAGTGTATGACTTTTGACCCTCCAGTTTAATGGAGTTGAAGTAATGAAAAAAATTTTTTGGACTGAATTTTTATAATTCCTTGCTTTGTCTTTTTTTAAGGTTGCATTTCCCACCTTTATCTTTTGCCATCTTAGCAACAGGACTTGTGGCTCTGTGGCTGCTCTTGAGTTTCTACAGGGTTAGCTTGTGCTGATTTTCCTTATGGTGAGGCCAGCTGAGATCCTAAGTAAGCAGAAGAGCACCATCTCTGACATCGCTGGCCAGTCGTAGCAGCACTTTTCTCTGGCAAATCCTTGTCCCCATGTCACAGAGAATGGGCTCTCAGGAAAACCCTGTTCTAAGTGGAGCTTAATGTCCCCAATAGTTCCTGACTTGCAACTTCTTTTAAAATAGCCACAAAACTGGAAACCTAGCTGACATTTCCAATCTAGAATACAGCAGAAATGGGAGTTCTGTTGCAAGTGATGTGCCTGAAAGTTACACCTGAAAGAGTGATTATCAGGGGGTCTGGCGGCCAGTTTTCAGAGTGGCAGGTATCTGGGATGACGCTCAGGTGAAACTTGTCCTCTATTTCATACTCGTTCTCAAGAGTGGGTTAGTGTTAGTCTTTTAAGGAGTGAAATTTAGCATCTAATGGTCTTCTCTGTGCGTCATCCAGAGAGACACAGTGCTTTAAGCCAACATTTTATCCGTGGTTTGAAAACTGTATTTGGATTGCATACTGTGTCGTGATTCATATGTATGTCGCCTCATTCCTTCTCGTTGGAACAGCACAGCTAGCGGCCTCATTAGCTCTAATAGACCTTTTAGCGCTCTCAGGGTTATGTGGTTTCCAAGTATTACAAACTCATTCATGTCACTCTAATTTAAACACGATGCTGTTGTTATTGCTGCATCTCTTTTATAAACTACCCCTCAGCCTCCTTTCCTATGTATCGGGTGAATGAGAAGTGGAAGATAGCATTCCAATCAACTTTGGAGCTAAAAAGTCTAGGTAATTGCATTTGACAAATGTTGAAACCTCAGCTCCCAAGTACTTGCAGCACTTTCCTTCCTGACACCAGCAATAATGGAAATGTCGTGGTGCTAATGAAGGATTTCTACCGTGGGCCCTTGAACATGGTCCAAATAGCCATCGTCAGGCATAAACCATTCAGATTTCTTGGTATTGCTTTACCCTTCAACTCAAGTCAGGCCTTTGTTTTTTTCAAGATGACAAAGATGTATTTATTCTAGACATAAGTCCTGAAATCTTTGAGAAAATACAAAAAAAAAGAGTGTGGAAATAAAATGAGATGATAATGGCTATGTGCATAGGAAAGTCATTTTAATCCTATGTGGTTGGCTTTTTTAGCTCCCACAGATACAAGGGGGAGAGATGACCATCTGGGGTATGTTTCTGAGCAGGGAAAGTGTTTCTTTGGAACTGTACCTTAGCAGAGTTGGGAGAAAGGTTAGAGATGACCTTTTCCAATGCCTTTGATTTGTAGGCAGGGCAGTGTGGTTTAGAAAATAGTAGTGACTTGTCTGGGAAGGTTGTGATTGTGACGAAGGAGGAAGTTGGTAGAGAAACAGATCCTCCATGAGAACAGAGCACCCAGCTTCTTGGAAGGGAGTAACAAATAAGTGAAAGTGAGTACCTTTAGTGAGGGATATTAATCACCAGTGGCAGAAATATAGCAGAATAATATTTTTTGAAATATTTCTTGATTTATTTTCCCTCCCTCCCTCCCTCCCTCCTTCCTTCCTTCCTTCCATTCTTTTGTTACTCTTGTATTTATCCCCTGCAGCTCTTGCCCCATTAATTCTAGGTCATGGTTTTCAACTGCCCCCCAGGGCACATTTACCAATATCTGAAGACATTTTCTGTTGTCACAATTGGGGAGATTGCTATTGGCATCTGTTGGGTAGAGATCAGAGAGGCTGCAATGCATAGGACACCCCTGACCCCACCCACAGCGAAAGATTTTCTGATCCAAAATGTCAGTGGAGTTGAGATTGAGAAACCCTATTTGCACTGTTGCTTATTGGGAAAAAAAAGAGGCCAAGGGATACTTGGAAGGAAGGAGGAGATATGATATGGGCACTTACCAGTGTCTTGTATAAGACACTGTCCATGAGACTCATGTCCTCTATGATGGAGAGCATGTCACTGTATAGGATATCTAGCTACATTCCTGAATCTACCAGGACCCCAGAAGAAGACATATGCAACCCTCAAATGCCATATGAGACAAGTTTAACAAAGGATCTCTTTACAAAGCTGCTGGCAGCGTTAACAGAAATGAACAAGGGACAGAGAAGTGTCTTGAAGACAGCAACAGTGATCTGAAGGGTGAAAAGCAGGGTGTGGTTATCGGAACCAGTGATATCTCTAGCTGTAGGAAGAACATTTGGTAGAGGAGGGGGTCACTGCCAACCTGTGGCCCAGCAGGGAGGAAACCAGGGATTACACACCCTGATCTTGATCTCCTCCTACCCTCAGATCTCTTGCTGGTAACTCCTTTTAATCAACCTAACTGGAAACCAGAAGGCAAAAGGGCTTTAGTTGGTGAAGTCCATAGAGCTCAACCCCCTGGAACACAGAACAGGGTGGAGAGGGGTTCTGTAGGGGAAAATGGAGAATATCCAAAACAACTGTATTTATGGATTTTCTTTGGGTCTGATAACATGGAATTTGGGCTCTGCCACACATAATATGTGTGACCTTGAGCATGTTACTTAACTTTTCTGTAACTTAGTTTCCTCTTCTGTATTTTGGTAGTAATAGCAGTATCTACCTCATGTAGTTTATTTTGAAGATTAGGGGCAATGGTGCATGCGAAACCCTTGTAACATTACTAGACACATAGTAAGTTCTTGGCAGATGTTGGTGGTTAATTTTCCCGGTCATTTGTTCTCCCAAAGGACGAATAGCAGGGCTGTGATTTCAGGATGATGTGAAAAAGCATTTACTCTTCATGTTTAAGGGTATGCCTTGCTAGGGGAATCCTGAATGTGCGGAGAATTGGTTAAACTCTACTTTATAGTACCATTGATTTCACACTTAGTTAATTTTGCTTATGTCATAAATCTGCTTCCATATTCTTTAGAGGATGATTTTGAGAAATTTTATTCCAGAAAAAAAAAGTAGTCACAATTACAGCAAAGTTTTTATTATCCAGTTGTAAGTTAAGTGATTCGTGTTAGGGTCTCGTAGATGCTTTAATGTTCAATGATTGAATTGTGTGGCTTAAAAATTACTGGGCCCTTCTTCAAAACAAAAACTGGTCTGTACTGTTCGGTGTAGTGGATGTGTGGTGTGCCACCCACGTCTCCCCTGCCCTCTTTCGGGATGGAGGTATCTGTTTCCCCAGCTGTTGAAGTGTTGGTGATTGACAGCTTTTAATGACTTCCTTTCTGGGAATAATGATTTATAAAGGCTTGGATGCTTTGCCTCAACTTGAAACAATTTTAAGGGGTCATCCCAGCTCCTTGGCTCCCTGTGGGATCAACTGAAGCCTTTGTAGTGACTGCATACAGTTTGGCTTTTCCCCTTGCACAGTTTTGCTTTCCCTATATTCTCCAAGGTGTTGATTTCATTAATATGTTCCAACAAACTTCCTGCATGCAAATCTCATTCCTGTAGTCTGTTTCCGGAGAAAATCTTACCTGCAACCTTTGGGGTGAAGAGGTTTTTTTTTATAAACCTTTGCACTGACCGTTGTGCCATCTGGAATGTTCATTAAGTGTTTATTGAGGTAAGCAGTAGCTTGAAAAGCTGACTCAATAGGACCTTGGGTTTAGGGTAATATGATTTTCACGAAGGTCACCATGTTAATTTCCAGGATTGATTTGGACGGTTGGGTTGGTTGTAGACGTCCCTTTTTCTCCCTTGCTGATCCATGTGTGTTCCACCAAAGCCACATTCTCTCTCAGAGAGGACCACTTTTCCAGATAAAGTAGAGCCAGTCTTTAATTTCATAGTGGTTAGGAAGAACTAACATTCTAAAGAACAATTTGACTTGGAATTTTTATTATGGAATTATATATTCCAATTAACCAGTGCATAGGCAGTAAAGTGATATTTTGTACCCTGCACAGTGAATCCTTGAGTTGGTGCCAGATTTTATAGTGTTAATGTTCTGTCTTAGTCTGCTCGGGCTGTTATAATAAAATAGCATTGTTTGGGTAGCTTATAAACAATGAACGTTTATTTCTCACAGTTCTGGAGGTTGGGAAGTCCAGGATCGTGGCATCAGCAGTCTTGGTGTTTAGCAAGGGCTTCCTGGTTCATAGATGGTCCCTTCTCTCTGGTCCCTAACATGGTGGAAGGGGCTAGGGAGCTCTGTGGGGTCTCTTTTATAAGGGCACTAAATCCCATTCAGAAGGGCTCCCCTCATGACCTAAGCACCACCCAAAGGTCCTACCTCCCGATACCATCATACTGGGCATTAGGATTTCAACGTATGAATTTTTTGGGGGAAACAACTTTCAGGCCGTAGCAGGTTTCCACTGAAGAATCGCCATTCTAAAGACCAACTTGACTTGGAATTTTATTATGGAATTATATATCCCAGTTAATCAGCACATAGGCAGTAAAGCTCCATTTTGTGCCCTGCACAGTGAATCCTTAAGCTGGTGCCAGATTTTATAGTATTAATCTGTGCTTAGAGCTCCTTAGGCAGAAATGTCCACCAGAGTGACGCACAGGACGGTGGTGCTGTTGCCTCGTGGCCTGATGTGACTCATCAAGGCTTTTACTCTATCTTCACACTGCTTTAGGAGAGCTGTGCTTGGCACATACTGCCATGATTAAGAGAAAATGTAGCTCCATTAGCAACATCTACCTTAAGAAATGTCAGTGCCTTGGTAGCTTCCAGACGTTCGAGGCATTGGGTTGACTTTGCCCAGTCAGGGGACACACTTCAGTTCTGTCAGCTGGTTGCAGTAGGTGTAACAGCAATGGCACTAACTTGATTATACTCATGGCTTTTATGAACATCTGCCATGCTTTCAGGGCAGTTTCCATTCATGTGCAAGTGGCTCAATCATGCTTTCTCATAGGGCTAAAAGCTAGTCATACTCTGATATTTCCAGCATGGCCCCTGTGCCCAAATTCAAACTTCTGGATCATATTCAATATTCAAGTTGTATCATCCAGTTTTTAAAATTTAAGGCCTACCGCTGCCACTAAGTTAGGAGACAGTACAGTTGACTGTGGCAAAGTCTCATTCACAGTGGTATTTTCTTGGGGGTCCAGGCCTCAAAAGGGAATTCTTCTATGGACCCCTAACAGTATAGCGTCTCACTGGGTTGGCCTATGAATTAAATGAGTGAAGAAATAGAAAGCACAAACTAAACTGTAAAGCACTGTGAAGTGTTACAAGCCAGATGCAAGTAACCTCACCTAGTGAGGGATGACCGAGCTCTGCCTGCCAGGCTGAAGTATGTATGACACCTCCTGGTAGAGGAAGCAAAGATATGACTGCGATTCTAGGTTAAGTCATCCAAATAAAAAGGAGGGATCAGTGCAATATCTCTAAACACTTAGGGCATCTTCTCCTTTCCAATTTTGCTTTAAATTGGTATGCTGCCTCCTTTAAATTTGGGGGAAAATGTACATACAGAGACAGAAACATGCACATTTTTGAGAGGACATATAATATGTTTGTTTTGAGATGATAACTGGATCTAACTGGGATCAGGTTTGAGAGAAATAGTTACAAGGGAGGTTTGTAAGAGAAAAGAATGCAATCAAACTCCAAGTATAGAGGACCCAAGCAAACTTGAATTGTCCCCATGGCTCTCAGAGGGACAGGTGGGTTCATACCCTGGAGGGTTTGACACATCAATTCAAATCTGTACACTGTGACTAACAGGGACTGTTAGACGAAGGCAGATGGATGTTTCAGTCAGTAGGAAAGACACATTCCCATTGAGAGCGAAAAGACTCACAGGAGTATAGCAGTTAAAAAAGTTAAATGTTCATCTAAAAATTGAACATGATACAAATTGCATAAAATAGATGAAGAAATGCATCATAGGCATACCTAAAATGAAATGCATATATTCAGTTATAAAACATTTGAGTCACATTTAAGGACTCTGTGGTCATGGCTGACCAAAGGAGACAGGGAAGGTATGGTCTGTTACTAGAGCTGATTCCCAGGCAGAATCAGAGCTTGAGGATCTTGACCAGTTTCAGGTGCTATCAGTAGAAGTTCCAGTTGTGGGCAGAGTGCCATGTCCAGAGGGAGTACAATAATGATAGTTTGTGGTCTAGGCAAATAATGAGCACAGGTAGGAAGAGATAGCAGGGGTCCAAGGAAATTTAATGAGGCAGTAATAGGAGGGTGGACCCTAGAGATGGTGAATTTAAGTTGGGTGTTTCTTGAAAGTCAGTTGGATTAAAAAGACCATCCAGGGCTTATGTCACAAGGCAAGGAAGGCTTCACAAAACTCCAGAATATTGGCAAGGGCAAGCAAGTGCAACTTAGACCCCCAGTTCTGGAAGAAGTCTTGGAGAACCATGAACATTTTGAAAATAGAGACACTGCACCAGACTATGAAACTGACATCCAGATAGAAAACAGATTGTGATGGATGGAGATATAATCACTCCCCAAATCACCAGGAGTATATTTTTTTACATACTCAGGCACCCTTTGAGCAAAGTTGCTATAGATATGCTTGCTAATGATTGCAGTAGGCTGTCCTAGCAACCAGCCAATTCCATCAGAATGGCTCACTTAGTGGCCCTTAAGTCACCAACTCAGCAGTATAAGCACAAATAATCTAGTTCTTACTATAACATTCACTCTTTAATCTTTTCCATTGGTCCTTGGGATGCCTGGAGTCTCATTTGGTTTGCATCTGTTTTCATTATTCTTGTAAGTATTGAGTCACTTTGCTCCATCAATAGCAGATTCTCTTTTAAAATTGGATCAGTGTATTTAACGGGTTTTCAGAATGGGTACTTACGATCAATGTGCGTTATTTATCACAGAATTGCCTGTGTGCGTATTTTTATCTTGAAATATTTTTTAAAAGGCAACACTCTAGGTATGCATATAGGTAATATGCATAGTAATCAGAAAATTAATAATTTATAAATTAAATATTACATTGAACTTGAAAAGAAACTCTTCTTTCTTCTCATCACTTATGATGTTCTCTTGTTGTTCTAAATGATGATGACTTAAAATAGATCAGTAATAAGAGAAATGAAGACATGTATACATATTTATTTTGTATTATTTAATGATATATAATAATTGTCAGCAGAAATATATACAGTTTTACATGGAGGAGATCATAGAAATAAAAAGAGAAGATAGAAACCATATGGGAAAGGCTAGAGTTAATGACATTGTGCACTAAATTTGTTCATGAGCTTCCTGGCTGTCAAGTCAAAAAGGGAAAGACATCTCTCTCTGTGATGAAAGCGTGCAGGCAGACTTTTTCCGGCACTGAAATTGAGATTATATAGTGTGGTGGTTAAAATTGTGGTTTTTGGACTTAGTAGTAGTTTTGAGTTCTAATTCTCTCACTTATTAGTGTGGATGCCTGGGTTAATGATTTTAACCTTCTGAGCCTCAGTGTCTTCATCAAAAAAAGTATACAGCAATACTTAGTCCTTAAGGTAGCTGAGAAGTTCAAATTAGAAAATGCATAGAGAGTGCCTAAGGCAGTTCATGTCACATGGTAACTGCTTAATAACTGTTAGTCAAAAGACCACAACTTTATTTTTGCCATCTGTATTCTCTTTAATCTAAGGATTACTTTATTAATTTTAAGTACATAAAATGTGCTAATTTTAAATGTACAGTTTTAAAAACATGTATGTCAGTTAAAGTACCACTCACATCAAGATATTGAACATTTATTTTACATATGAATGCCATGTTATTTACCACATAAAGCCTCTTAACTGTTACAATCTGTGCTGTATGTTTTATAAATATGTTATAGCTTGATCTGTCTAATAAAAATATTGCTCCCTACTTCTGTTCTGATGACTTATGGTTTCCATTATCTTTAAACTCTTTTATCCTTTGTTTTATACAAATGAGAGTATCCACAGGGCCATCCAAACCAGAAAATTCTCTGGCAGGTGAGATACTAGTTGACGGGAATATAGGAAAAGCCAAAGTATTTATTTAAAACAATAATGGAAACTTCATAGACGCAGAAAGGGTAATTCTTTTCCTCCTTGAATTTTTGTAAAGGTAAGATGAATCCAAAGTGGGTATTCAGGGCTTGTGATCGTTAATAATTGTTGCTAGTGTGAAATGAATAAAGGAAACCTCACTTAAATTGGAGTCAGGAGGCTGGAAGTGGGAGCTCTCATAATCCACCACTCATTGCCGTCTGCAGACCCCAAACAGGAAGAAGTTTATTACTTTACTAGCTCAGCAAGAGAAAGGGAGATTTTCTCTTTGCCCAACAACAGTTCAGCCCATGAGAGACTGTCACAACTCAGCCAATGAAAAGCCACTAGAGTTCGAACTTCCAGTTTCGTCCAGTGGACTCCTTGTTTATAACAGCTCCCCTCCAATTTCCCTTTTCCTCTATGAAAAGATGTTCCTCTCCCTTGTTTCTCCAGACTTGCATCATTTTTACTACAGCATGCTTGTCCTGAACTGCAATTCTCTGCTACTTTGAATAAATCTATTTTGCTGGCAAAATAACTGGCTGTTTTAGTTTTAGTGTCAACACTAGTTTTTCTTTGTATACGTGTTTCAACACTGTATAGAAATAAAAATATTTGCTATATTTGAGCTATTGCCAAAGTGTCATATTCTGAGAATAACACTTGGGCTTATTCATTGCTTAAAAGGACTAAACTGACAAATGTTTATAGTTGAGGGGTTAAAAAAATTTAAACGTATATCATCTCCAAGTTAGAAGTCAGAGGTATGCTTAATGCTTGAGAAGCTATTAGACTTCCTCTCATTGCCCTGGAGGGACTGGAGCCTCAGATGGTGTGCTCATTGTACATGTGGCTGTAAGTATTATGTTGGGTTGCCTGATGCGAAGAAGGATATTCCCAGGCTCCTTTTTCTGTATAATTCTGCCAGTAAAACCAGTCTGCAAGGAGTGACACCTCGTGTCAGGTTTGGAAGGCAGAATAAGTATTCTAAGGCAGTTGCGGCCACGAAAGGTGGTCTTGTGTAATGTTTGAAGCAGCTTTCCCCACGTCAGTGCCCAAGCTGAGTCTCACCAGTGGTACTTCCCTGACCTTCAGTCACTGAGCTCTTCCAGTGATCAGGTAAACCTTTAAAACCTGTATGTAAATCCTTTTATAGAGTGAGGGGCGTCTGCTGTCCTGACCTAACCTTGACTGATTCACACACACTGAGCACCTACTGCATGATTTATTCTAAGCACTTTACAAAATTATTTCATGTAAGCCTCCCTACAGCCTGACTAATACTCTGCCATTTTACAGATGAGGAAATGGAAGCTCAGAGATAATCACAACCCCATTTAGCCTTCACCGGCATCTTTCCATACTTTCTGCTCCAACACTCTCACTATTGATTAAATATCCATATTCCTTTCTAAAACAGATACTTCTATTTGTATACTAGGTCCTATTCCCTTTAGCCCACCCAAGAATATCACTATAGCAATTCCTCTGTCTCCTCCATCATCAAGTATCTCCTTCAGTGGGTAATTCCCATTACTATTAAAAAATACTTTATTTCTTCCATATTAATCCTATTGCCCTTTCCAACTATTACCAATTTCTCAGTTTTCTTGAAGAGCAAATCAAAAATTCTCATTGTCTCCAATACCTCTCCTCCATTCTTTCTTTCTTTTTTTTTTAACTTTTTATTTTATATTATAGTTGATTAACAATGTTGTGTTAGTTTCAGGTATACAACAGAGTAATACAGTTATACATATACATGTATCTATTCTTTTTCAAATTCTTTTCCCATTTAAGTTGTTACAGAATATTGAGCAAAATTCCCTGTGCTATACAGTAGGTCCTTGTTGGTTCTCCATTTAATTAATTAATTAATTTATTTATTTTCCTCCATTCTTTCTTAAACCAATCCTACTTCTTGTCAAAGTCACCAATGACTTCCGACCCAGTGATCTCCTAAACCCAAATATCAGTTCTTAGCCCTCAACTCACTGACCTAACAGCAGCGTTAGATTCAGTTGACCTTGCCCTGCTTGATCCAGTTTATTCACCTGGCTCCCAGGAGGCCAGCTCAATTTTCTCTTGCCTCACAGATTACTCCAACTCAGTCTCTACTGGTTTTGCCACTTCTTCCAAACCTACTGCAATTAGAATCCCTTAGAATTCCTTTTTTGTTTTTTTCTTTCTCTACTCTCACTCCCTTGGTGGTCTTATCCAGCCTCATGATTCATTATACCATTTATAAAACAATGTCTTCTGAATTTCTATCCCCTATCCAGATCTGTGTATTGAACTCCAGCCTACTGAACATCTCCGTGTGGATGTCTAGGAGAAATGCTAAGATAACATGTGCAAAACTGAACTCTTATCTTTCCATTTAAGCCTGCTCCACTCAGTCTTTCCATCTCCATGGGTGGTAAATCCATCCTTCCTGTTGTTCAGTCAAAAATTTTGAGGTGATCCTTAACTTTCCTCTTTCTCTCTCACCCACTATACAGTCTTTCAGGAAATCTAGTTGTTACACCCTCAAAATATACCCAGAATTGGATTGTTTTTCACCATCTCTACTACCGCCACCTTGGTCCTCACTACCATCCTCTCTCACTGGATTACTACGATAAAATTTAACTGGTTTTCCTGTTTCCACCCTTAACCTATTCAACATAAGTCATACCGTGTCACTCCTCCACACGAGACCATGTGAGCGTTCTCCATTGACCTTATAATAGTCTACAAGCCCCTATATGAAACCGCCCCTATTACTTATCTAATCTCTTTTACTCTGTTCCCTCTGAGTCTAACTACTTCAGCCTCTTTGCTATCAGGAATGCACCTCAGGGTTTTGCACTGGCTGTTCCTTTAGCTATAATGCTGTTTCAGTAGATAATTACATGGCTCATTCCCTCACCTCCTTCTGGTCATTGCTCAAATGTCACCTTCTCAGTAAGATCCACTCCGACTACCATATTTCAAACCACAACTCCTGATTCCCCTTACCTGAGCACTTTTCCTTTTTCTCCAAAGCACTTATCACTTTCTAACATAACATATAATTTATTATCCATTCCTTATCCTTCTCTCCCTCCAGATGTGAGCTACATGAGGGCAGGGATTTTGTTTTTGCCTGTTTCCTTTACAAGTGTCCCAAGCTCTTCTAGAGGAATACCTGGTATATAATAATAATAATTAATAAATTTGTTGAATGCGTAATGAAGGTTAAGCATTTTATCTAAGGTCATATGATTAACACAGGGCAGAGATAGGATTTGATCTCAGTAGAGTTAATTCCAAAGTCTGGGCTCTTTGCTTTATGCCAAATTACACCCTAAAGATCTGCATCTTTAGAGCATGTTTCGTTCAATCTTTAACAGTGATTCTGGGAGAGTGACATTAGCAAGAAGGCAGAAGAGTAGTTTTCTTCTTTCGTCCCCCCCGACAGAACATCAGTTTTCACAGTCACCCGTTGATGAGAGTAGCATTGTGGAAGTCCAGGAGTCCAGTGGAAAAGTTCCAGTACTCTTTTGGATCAAAAAAGTCCAGTATAGGTGCATTGAGCAGGGTAAATAGAACAGTTTCACTTTAGCCATGTCATCCCTTTCATAAGGGGGCACAGCTAAGTGCCAAGAGAGACCTCTTTGGCCCATGTTTTTTCCATAGGGGAAAGTGAGAGCATGTGACTGAGTGCCTGGCTTCCTCAGCTGTGTAGGGTACTGTACAAGAGGCCCAGTTTCTTGCCCAGTTCAGAGTACTGAGATTATCTGCATGCTTTAGGGGCTGGAAGAGGCTCTGAGCACAGCAGCCAGGGCTTGGAGCTCATTAAAACGACATGGGTCCTACTAACTACTTTACAGATTACATCAGGAAGCCTGCCCCTGAGCCACTGGGAATGCCTCACCTCTGGACACACCACCGACACACAGCTGGCCCATGAGCACCCTGAATGTTCTGCACACCTCATCCACACATCATCCCATGGCCAGCTTCCTGTGTGCATCTCCGTGGTCTGTGAGTGTGAGCTTTTGCAGACAGCTAGTGAGCATGTACAGAAAGCTGACTTGATGCTGTGGGATTGGAAGAAAGCAACTTGAGCATTTCAAGGCCTCACCCTGGGGAAAGCAAACAAGAGGCTCTTACCACCTGTCCTGGTTTTGTGGGATCAAGAGAAGGCATAGAATCTTAAGAATTCCCCTCCACACCGGAAGAGGGAGCAAGAAGTGTGGATTGGGTGCATTCATAAAAAAGGTCTGAGAAAGACTTAGAATCCCTAGGAAGGCTGACTGGTGAAAGTATTTCTCTCCTCAAGCCAGTCAGAAAGACTGGAGGAGGTGACTGCTTTTTAAATGTGAAGACAGTAATGAAAGACATCAAGGAACAGGAAAAATCAAGAAAACATGACACACCAAAGGAACACATTAACTTTGCAACAACTGACCCCAAAGAAATGGAGATCTATGAATTGCCTGAGAAAAAATTCAAAATAATTGTTTTAAGGAAACTTAGCAAGCTACAAGAGAACACAGATAAAAAACTCAATAAAGTCAAGAAAATAATACATGAATAAAATGAGAAGTTCAACAGAGAGATAGACATCATAAAGGACCAAACCAAAATTCTGGAGTTGAAGAATACATTGAATAAAATGAAAAATGCAATAGAGAGCATCAACACGAGATTGATCAAGCAGAAGAATCTGCGGACCTGAAGACAAGTCATTTGAAATTATACAGTCAGAGGAGGAAAAAGGAAAAAATGAAGAAAGCCTATAGGAATATTGGAGACAATCAAAACAATTTATGTGTTATGAGAATTCTAGAAGGAGAAGAGGGAGAAACTGGTAGAAAGCTGAAATGGCTGAAAATTTCCCAATCTGGAGAGAGAGATATGAACATCCAGGTACATGAAGCTCATTGGTCCTCAAACTGGTTCAACCCAAAGAGGTCTTCACTGAGACACATTACAATCAAAAGTCAAAGAGAGAATTTTGAAAGCAGCAAGAGAAAAGAAATTCATCCCATAAAAGGGAACTCCCGTAAGGTTATCAGTGGATTTCGCAGCTGAAACCTTGCAGGCCAGGAGAGAGTAGATTGATATATTCAAAATGCTGAAGGAAAAAACATACAGCTCCCAGCCAAGAATACTTTACCTGGTAAAACTGTCCTTCAGAAAAGAAGGTGAGAGAAAGGCTTTCCCAAACAAACAGAAGTTGAGAGTTCATCACCACTAGATCTGCCTTACAAGAAAGGCTAAAAGGAGTTCTTCAAGCTGAAGTAAAAGGATGCTAATTAGTAACATGGAAACATATGGAAGTATAAAACTCAGTGGAAAGGTAAATATATGGTTACATTCAGAATACTACTAAAATGGTAGTATGTAAATCATTTAACTCGAGTGTAAAGGTTAAAAGGCAAAAATATTAAAGTGAACTATAGCTACAATCATTTATTAATGAATACACGGTATAAAAATGTATGGAAAAAGATATTCCATGTAAATGGAAACCAAAAGTGAGCAGCAGTAGCCATACTTCTATCAGAAAAATAGACTTTAACTCAAAAACTGTAACAAGGGACAAAGAAGGCCATATATGGGGCTTCCCTGGTGGCGCAGTGGTTGAGAATCTGCCTGCTAATGTAGGGGACATGGGTTCGAGCCCTGGTCTGGGAGGATCCCACATGCCGCGGAGCAGCTAGGCCCGTGAGCCACAACTACTGAGCCTGCGCGTCTGGAGCCTGTGCTCCGCAACAAGAGAGGCCGCGACAGTGAGAGGCCCACGCACCGCGATGAAGAGTGGCCCCCGCTTGCCACAACTAGAGAAAGCCCTTGCACAGAAACGAAGACCCAACACAGCAAAAATAAATTAATTAATAAACTCCTACCCCCAACATCTTCTTTAAAAAAAAAAAAAAGGCCATATATGATACAGGGATTAATTAATCAAGAGGATATAACAATTGTAAATATATACGCACGTAACATTAGAGCACTTAAATGTAGAAGTGCTTGATTGTGGTAATCATTTCACAATGTATATTTATGTCAAATCATCGCGTTGGACACTTTGAATATACACAATTTTATTTGTCAGTTGAACCTAAATAAATCTGGGAAAACATGAGGAAAAAAGACTGCTATTAAGGGGTTTGGTGTCTGGTCAACATGGGACTTCTGGTTGCCTCTTCTCAAAGTTACTTGGAATTTTGGACCTCAGGGGGGAACTGATAATGCTTTTCTTCTATTGGAATATCTACCCTGTGTAAACCAATAGCACTCTTCTCATAGTTCAGTCAGGCAGAAATAGGGAAGTTAGTCTCAATCTCGTTAAGTTAGAACTGGAGAAGATGAATTCAATCAGTAGCTAAAGGAGAGTTCCTTTATATAGCATTGCTGGATTATTTTTTAGTCCCTTGATACAAGTTTGTAGTGTGATGATGTTGTGTGGAGTTGATTAGTTTACAGTGTTTCCCCTACTGGACCCTGAGTGAGCATCTTGAGGGCTGAGACTACTTCTCATCTGCCTTTGTATTTCCTTCTCGCCTGGGACTTCTGCCAGGTGTTTGCCATGTAACAGTCAATCCATAATATCCATGGGTGATGCAGAAGAGGCACATCTCTCATGCACCGGGTAATGGGGAGAATCCCGGTAGCATACGGCATGGAACCAAATGGTCCAGAGCCTGAGTTTGGAGTCAGAGGGCCTATGAGAGAGAAGACCCTCTACTGTTTACCAGCTGTCTGATCTTGAGCAAGTGATTTAACTCCTCTAAGCCTCAGTTTATGTATCTGAGTACCTGCCTTATAGGTATCTTTTTTAAAGTAATGACTAAAACTAACAGTCCTTGTAAAGGGCTTACCGTAGTACCTGGCTCGTGCTATTTGCCTTGTAAATTTAATCCACTGTTCTGATCTTCCTACAAACAAATCTGATAGCCCCTCCTCCTTGCTAATAACCTTCTTGAATTGTGCTCCCCCCAATCCCAACTCTGCTCCCACCAAAGATATGTCCACGTCCTAATTCCTGGTACCTATGCATGTGACGTTATTTGGAAATAGGGTCTTTGCAGATGTAATTAACTCGAGGGTCTTGAGATGATATCATCCTGCATTTAGGGTAGGCCCTAAAATCCAATGACTAGTGTCCTTATGAGGAGAGAGGGGAGATGAGATACAGTGAAACAGGCCGTGTGAAGATAGAGGCAGAGGTTGAAGTTATGTTTGCCACAGGCCAGGAACACCAGGAACCACCAGAAGCTGGAAGAGGCAAGGAAGGGTTTTCGCCTCCCACCCCGCAAGGGATCATAGCCCTGCCAACACCTTGATTTCAGACTTCTGGCCTCCAGAATTGTAGAGAACAAATGTCTATTAAGCCACCAGGTTTGTGGAAGTTTGTTACGGCAGCCTTAAGAAACTAATACACCTTCCCCATTACTTCCCTAGAATAAATTCTAACCCCTCAGCTCAGCATAGAAAGTATTATATAGTTGATTTTATCCTTGCCTGTATCTCTGGCTTCTTCTTCTGCCACATTCATTGCTCTCGTCGCTCTAGATCTGTCTTCCCACCTGCTGATCCTTCTACTTGAAATGCCACCCCTGCCTTTGTGTTGATAACTCTTGGTCATTCCTTAAAACCCAACTCAGGTGTCATTTCCTCTAGCTCCACCCTGCCTGACATGGTAGCCACCAGTCACACATGACTACTGAGCACTTGAAATGTGGCTTGTGGGATGGAGGAACTGAATTCTTAATTGCAGTTAATGTTAAAAACGGAAACACTGGAAATTTAAAAAAATTCCATGTTGATATGATATTTTAGGTATTGGATTAGACAAAAAACATTAAATTAATTTCACTTGTTTCTTTTTACCTTTCTTAACTGGGCTGTTAGAATCTTTACAATCACTTATGTGTTTATCTGCTTTCTGTTGGACAGCACTGGGTTTAGTGAGCCCCCTCTTCGTTCCTGCAGCGTTCAGTGCCCACGCACCACATTATAGGAAGTTATGGTTTATGTATCAGCCTCCTCCATTAGGAAGTTGTAGATGGGGAGTATGTGACTCATTTTCATACCCCTGTCTCCAGCCCCGTGCGCTGTACAGAGGAAGTACTCAATAAAGCTTGGTAGAAAAAGTATAGGTGAGATGCCCTTTTCCAGCGTTTCCTTATTAGCACTCCTCTAATAAAGCATCCCTTCCCTGAATGTTAGTTGTTGGCTTGGTGGTTGGCCTGGTGAGGTCGGACTACAAAGAGGGCGGTGAGCAGCTTTCTCTAACTTTGTGTCCCTGTTGTCTTGGGTTATAGAAAGTGCTCAGAACTAGTCTGGATTATATGAATTTCTGTTGGATAAGTATTGCGGCTAAATATCTTTCCTTTCCTCTGACTTCAGTCCACCTGGATGAAATTTAAGCTGGCTGTGTTTAAGCCTGGCCTCTGGTGATGAAGAGCAGCCCTACGATAAGGCCATCTCCTCACTGATCCTTTTGGGCTCACTTTTGCCCTTGCACTTGTCCCTCGTGGATTCTGAAGCAGCACATGGTGCTCTGGGGAGAGTCCTGCTGGTGTTCACCAGCCCTGCAATCTGCTCTCTGTATAAAAGCTTTTTTTTTCAGTCTCAGACTGAGTTGGTGGTGAGGGTAGAGGCTATATGGTGAGGAAGGAGCCTTCTCAGCTGACTTGGCCAAAGCCAGCCGCTCATGCCTTAGTTTACATGCCTCTGCCAGGATGTCATACCTTAAACCTAACGAGATTGTCTTGACTTATGAGTCAACCCAACACCGAAGAGTTTCATTTCAACAACGTTTCATTCAGCAAACGTTTATCAATGTGGCTATGGTCCAGGAAGTCTTGAGGCACCGGGAGGGCGTGGGGTTCGCCAGGTAAATGGGCCACCATCCATGTCCCTAGGTTGTCTGAAGTTAGTGGAGGAGGTAAGTCAGCAAGTCTGTGTGGCAGGTGCTGTGATAGATGGAAGCACAGAGGACTGGGGAAGCCCATGCGCAGGGCACCCAGCACAGGTCTAACTAAGCGTCAGAATCAAGGGGTGACCTGAGTTTGAAAGTGGATTCTGGCTCTTATTAGCAGTGTAATTTACTTTTAGCTTAGTTTTTTTTTTTTTGGCCTCACTGAAAGGCCTGTGGGATCCTAGTCCCCCCGCAACCCCCTGACCAGGGATTGAACCTGGGCCCTCGGCAATGAAAGCACCGAGTCCCAGCCACTGGACCACCAGGTAATTCCCTAGCAGTGTAATTTTTAAAAACATTTTGAGACCCTAGTTTTCTTATCCACAATAACCAGTAATGTAATTCCCATCTGTCAGATTGTACTGAGCATTACATGAAATGATTTGTGCAAAACATTTACTGTAGTGACTAACTCCAGTGTTCAATAAATGGTCATTTTATTATTATTATTTCCTTAGACGGGCCACGCCTGTGATCCCTGCCTTCTGAGATGATGCCGCCACCTCCTTTCCCTGCTAGCATATGTTAACGGCTGTAGCCTTGGCATTCACAAGAATAGTGCTGGGGGCTCAGGGCATCCAACACCAACCGGGTTTTGCAGCCACATTGGTTGACTTGCTTTTCCCACGTTGTCTTACAAAATTATGTCAAGCATCACTGCTTACATGACTTCCCTTGCTTGGAATTCTCTTCTCCATCTACTTACATCCTATGTGCCTCTGAGCTGAGGAAGCCTCTCCCTCCCGCTGCGGTCCCCAGCAGCCTCCCCTCCCGCGAGCCCCTGCAGCAGCACATTCAGCTGATCCCACCACTTGGCAGCCTCTTTATCACAATTTCTCTTTTCTTAAATAAATTTATTTATTTTTTGTTTGTTTATTTTTGGCGGTGCTGGGTCTTCGTTGCTGCACGCGGGTTTCCTCTAGTTGCGGCGAGCGGGGGCTACTCTTCGTTGCGGTGCTCGGGCTTCTCGTTGCAGTGGCTTCTCTTGTTGTGGAGCACGGGCTCTAGGCACGTGGGCTTCAGTAGTTGTGACACGTGGGCTCAGTAATTGTGGCTCGTGGGCTCTAGAGCGCAGGCTCAGTAGTTGTGGCGCACGGGCTTAGTTACTCCGCGGCATGTGGGATCTTCCCGGACCAGGGCTTGAACCCGTGTCCCCTGCATTGGCAGGCGGATTCTTAACCACTGCACTGCCAGGGAAGCCCCACAGTTTCTCTAATCCTGTGAAGTGACTTTGCTTTATACACGTTCTCTATTCCTATCATGGTTTTCAAAGACTAGGTAGTTAATTAATAGCTGTTGCTTGAGGGAGAATCCTGTACAGCTTCTGCATGGTTCTGCCCTGTGTCAGCTGGGAAAAGTTTTGGCTGCAAGTGTCACTCCACCAACAGTGGACTAACCCAAAAGACACTTGTGTACCAAAGAGGAAGCCTGGAGTGAGACAGTCCTGGTGTTCATTCCTTAGCTCCATGATGTCAGCGTACTGAGTTGCCATCTCACAGTTCTCTTGGCTTATCGTATTTCTCATGGTTACAGGATTTCTTCTGTAGCCCTAGAAACCTCTTCTGTATGCCGTTGTGTCCAGAGGATAAGACAGGAGGGTACCTGCATGTGTGTGTGTGACACGCACACAACACAAGGGGGTGGGAAGAGAGACACAGACAGACACACACACATACACATACACACACACACACGGGGTGGGCGGGGGAGAGAGAGAGAGAGAGAGAGAGAGAGAGAGAGAGAGAGAGAGAG
>NW_020837958.1:11807576-11828966 GCF_003676395.1 Aethalodelphis obliquidens | reverse complement strand
GAGAGAGAGAGAGAGAGAGAGAGAGAGAGAGAGAGAGAGAGAGAGGAGGACTCATTGAGGGTCATTCTCCTTTCTTTTATGGGGGAGGAAAAAGCTATCTCAGAAATCCCCTTATGTCTATTTGCAAGAATAGGCTCCTTGGAACCCTTAGCTGCAAGAGAGGCTGTAAATACAAGTTCTTGCCTTTTTCAGTTTCTGTGGTAGGGGGAAAGCAAGGGGTGCTGGCAGTGGCTGTTAGGTAGCTAAATGACAGTGTCTTCCATGTGTCCTTAGCATGGAGGTGACATCAATTAGTACTGCTGACATCATGACATCTTGGGGAAGAGCTCACGGCAGGAAGCATCTGGCGGGAGAAACCAGTGAGCTTCTGGGAGTAGAACATGCAGCCAACTTCATTCTTTCGGGGGAAGCTTAGAAGTGTTAAGACTAAATGAAGTAAAATACCACTGTGGTATCCAGGTTAGGGAACGCAAGATTTGAGGAGAGGGACTAGTTCTGGGGAGAACTGTCTTCACAGGACTGGTCTGAGTTTAGGAACTTGGATCGTGTTCAGAGTCTTTCAAAGCAAGATGTCAGAGCAAGATGTTGGAGTGGGAAGTGTCAGCAGATTGAGGATGGCGGGTGAAATGGTCCCTTGACTATTACCTTTGTCTTGTTTTCACAAAAACAGACCCTGGGACAAGGATTTGGGTGAAAATGGAGTTTTTGAGAGGTGACAGCAGGAAGACTGGGGCAGAAGTGAGAGGCGCAGGGGAAAAAGCTAATAAAGGGTGTATTCAGCCACTATGGGCAATGGAAACTCAATCCCACAGTGGATCCTCTGAGAGATTGTGTAGAACACAGCCCAGAGCTGTTTCACCCATGAAGTGAGGAAATTGAAATATTTATCCACCAGTTTCTATCTCTCATTGGGGGGGGGGGCAGTCCTTGGCACTTTTGGCCTGTCGTGCCATGTGGGGCTGAACATGCTTCCTAGCCAGGGAATTCCACCTGGCAGCGAGTCACAGGATGTCACTGACAAGTATGGGAATTGATCACAGGTGGGATGTGGGAGGGGCTGAGACAATTTGAGCTGGGCACCAATAGCTTCTGCTACAGGTGGCCTCCTCCTTGGAGGAGGATGGACAGACCAACGGGCTCTATGAGAGTTTTGCTGATCTGAGAGGACACACGAGAGGAGGCGCCATAGCCTAGCTATTGCAGGCACAGAACAAGTACTTCGGCGCCCCCTGAGGGTGGAGGGAAGTACAACCAGCTCCTGTCTCCTGAAAGACATTCTGAATGGATGGTGTTGTCTGGAGGCAGGTGTGGGTACATCTGGAACAGCTGGGTGAACCTGGAATGGAACAAGAGTTGCAAAATTCTCCTTGAAGGTTGGGCATCCATAACTTTGTCTTAAGAGTGGTGCAGGACACTTCCACATTGCTAGTCCCTCTTACTGAAACTGGCAAGCCCAGAATACCGCTTAGGACATGATTTATGAGACCAGGGTGGGCAAAAACCCAGATTTGGGTCAGCCACCCATGACATGAACTGGTGTGAAGAGATAAGAGGAGGATGGGAATCAGACATTCTTCTGAGAATTTAAATTTGAAACTTGAAACACCTGTTAGTTTAAGTTGGTTGCTGCCAGAGTTAAAGCTGAAATGGAAGGAGAGGTCTAATAATCCATAGATATTCATTTTTAATAAATTAACACCCTCCGTTTTTAGGGTAATAGTCGGTCTCTGTTGCTTGTAACTAAAAGAGCATAACAGAAAATATATGTGTGGATTAATCTTCCACTTAAATAGTTAATCAAGGGGGTATTTTGATTTCTTTACCTCGAAATCTTTTGACACAATTTGTTTTTAAACCAGAGGGTTTAAAAAAAGAATCAGTTCATTTGGGTAAATGGTATTTGTTTTACTTGTTTTATTCCCCTCTTTCTGCACCTAAGGATACTCAAGATTCATTTGATCTCTCCTTGAACTCTTAGAAACTGCTCCACCCGTCCACTCCTCCTGTTTTTAGTTTCCATGGGTCTCGAGACTGTATTTTAGGCAAGTTCTTTTAGGATGATATTTTTTGACTTTTCAGGGCAGTCGTGATTTCAAGTATTCTGTCCTGTTGTTTCCATATACTATCAATGTCCCAGAAATGCCAATATTTTGGCATTTAAACTACATCTCTCAGACAGCCTAATTCCCAGAAGTGGAAAAAGTTCTTTGTTAGACTTTGTGTCCTGATTTTTGGTTTGGAAAATAAGGTCATCATTGTCTTATTACACTATTCTTTCAGGTCAGGACAACATTTTCAAGTTGTCACTATTTCTCCTTGAGCAGGTACAACCCATGCAGCCTTCATCATTGAAGGACCATATTATATGGAATAAGACATATGTTAAAATTTATTACTTTCATGCTCCTTTGGGATACTTATTTCTGGGGATCAGCACACCCTATGGAGTCTTCATTGAAGGATAATATGGAACATGGACATCAGTCCCATGGAGCCAGTCGACCTCCCTACCCCACCCCAGTGAGGATTGGTTGGGAGGAAGAAGCTGAGTTAAGAGAAATATACTATTTTAAGGACATGCAAACATGATTTTATTTCTTAAAAGCTTTTTGTATTGCTTTCTATGGTCCTTGGAGACAGAACAATTATTCTTACTAATTGAATAGTCAGAAAAAAAAGTATGATTATATTTCTGATAACTTCCTGCCCAGATGTGCCTTGAAATATTTCCAACTCCAGCAAATGTCCCAATACTCCATTCTTGTCCTCCTGCAGGTGGAGTATAGAAAGGTCCTTGTGCTGACTGGGTGCTGAGAAATTTGTGACTCAGCTCTGCCACTAACACTCATTGAGCAATCTGGGCAATTCACTCAAACTTTCTCAACTTTGTGTTTTTCTTTTTTGAAAAATGAGGGAATAGGATATGTGGTCCCAAATACCTTCCTGCTCTTCAACACCCATTCCAGGTTCCTGAGGCCCTTAGTCTTGTTTCACTCTTGTTTTTGTTGTTTCTGATGTGATGTGGATGCTGCCTCTTACTCTCCGGACCCGTCACTTGTGATTTAGCTCATGCCAGAAAGTTTACAAGCTTAAAGGAAACCAGCAACTCTCAGGCTTCTAGATCACACAAATAGAAACATTAAGAAGTCATCCCCCTGGGCTTCCCTGGTGGCGCAGGGGTTAAGAATCCACCTGCCGATGCAGGGGACACGGGTTCGAGCCCTGGTCCAGGAAGACCCCACATACCACGGAGCAGCTAAGCCCGTGTGCCGCAACTACTGAGCCTGGGCTCTAGAACCCACTAGCCACAACTACTGAAGCCTGTGCACCTAGAGCCTGGGGTCCACAGCAAGGAAGCCACTGCAATGAGAAGCCTGCGCACCACAACGAAGAGTAGCCCCCGATCACTGCAACTAGAGAAAGCCTGTGTGCAGCAACGAACACCTAACGCAGCCAAAAATAAAATAAATTAAATAAATAAATTAAAAAAGAAAAACAGAAGTCATCCTCTGTGCCAGCGCTTCAACGCCCTTGAAAGGCTAAGTTAATACTGGAAAGTTTAGGGAACTTCAGAATTGGAGCTGCCCATTTACTCACTGCCATGGGTCAGGCAGCTCAAGTTAATATCCACACTAATTGAACACATGAATCAGAGAAAATGATGATTTGTCCCAAGCATGTGTGTGCTTAAAAAAATGGGAATAATGAAAAACTAACATAAGACAAATTGAGCTGTAGGAATTTTGTAAATGAACATTTCTGCCCGGAAGAAGAGTAAGAAATACATCAAGGAGCCTTGAAGATCCCTAGCTGAGCTTCTCATTTTCCCCTGGCTGGGCTCTTTTTCTTTGCAGGTATCATTCAAGTATCATAAATAAAACTGTCTATGCTGGAAAGGCTCTGAAGCCCTAGAGAGAAAGGAAAAGCTGCAGGGTATACCTAGTCAGAAAAAAAGGGTGATGCTCTCTCCTAGGAATCCTTTATATTTAGACACTGGTGTGTGTGTGTACAGTGGCCTCATGTGCAAGCTGCTTTGCCTGGCTCTATACTCCTGCAGGGCATCTGAGGCCTCTGGCTCGGTTTCCTGGTTTCCTGGTGTGTTATTGTGATTCTTTGTTTTTAATAAGAAGGGTGTGGTAGACAAGGAGTATCACTGCTCAGACCCTGTTTCAAAGAGGGTCTGGTTGCCCCAGCTGTTGGGATTGATATCTTCAACATCCTTCAGCTGTCAGCGCTTTGGTGCCTCAGGTGCAAGGGGTACCCAAGGTCAGCTGCTTCACTCAACGTCAGTCCCCTTACCCAGTGTAGCCCACGTCCAGTGACTGTATGACACAGGGTGTAAGGTCTTGGCTCTCCCACCTCAACTTGGGACAACTCTGACGGGCATTCTGGCTCCTCATCACCCTGAGGGTCAGGAACACATTGGTAGGGATGGCCTTGCAGCCCAACTCTTCCCTTTGCTCAATCCAGCCTCCATCCTCCCCCTTTCACAGGTGTTGGGCACTCCTTAATAAACATCTGCAAGCTAATCTCCAACGTAAAGCCCCTTCCTGGGAAACCCGACCTACGACAGAAGACAACAGTATATTTGTGAAATGCAAATCAGATCATGTTATTTGCTTGCTTAAAGTGTCTCAGGGATAAAGTCCAAATTCCTTAGTGGGGTTTAAAGGTCCTTTATGGACTGGGCCTTGCTCACCTTCTCAGCTCCATCTCTTGTTGCCGCCAAACTTGTACCCTGGACTCCACTCTGATTCCTTGAATGTCCCAAGCATTCTCATGCTGAGACTTTATAAATTATATTTATATATTTTTGGCCTCACTGTCACCTTCCTTGTTTCTCTGACAAACTTCTGCCTTTCCTTCAGGACACATCTTATGTTACAATAATGATTGTTCACATTCACTGAGTCCTTCAAATTTGCTAGGGACAGTATAAAGTGATTTTTGTGTATTACCCACCTAATCCCCAGGCACTGGTGGAGTAGGTACTGTCATCATTCCCATTTTGCTGATGAAAAAATAGAGGCAGAGAGTTTAAGAAGCCTTACTCAAAGTCACAAAATTGGTAAATAGTGGAGCTAGGACTCATATGGAGGTAGAGTGTGCCATTATCCATTATGCTAACCCACCTTGTGCACGCTTTGAGGGAAGTGGCTTTCTTTTAGTGATGCGCTAGGATCACACCTAGTAGACTGCCAGTGAATGTTTGTTGAGTGAATGAATAAATGTAAGAATGGCTTTCCTGCAGTCCTAGTCCCATTATGTTGAGTGAAGGAGGAGGAGCCTCCCTTCCTTACTGGGGGAAGTGGGGAGTGGCAGACAGTACAGTTACTGCTCCTGTGCCCATCTCTGGCAGCTTCCCATTAGCCTGTTTTGGCTAAGGCTCTGGCAGTGACCTTTCCCTCCTCAGATGCCCTCTGCTCCATCTGAGATCCGAACTTTCCCAGAGCCCCCTTCAGAAAGCGGCTTAGAGCTGGGAGGCCTGCGTATACGTTCTGCTTTGCCATGTTCTGACTCTGTGCTTTTGAATCTCAGTTTCTTAATTGCAAAGCAGAGCAATCATAATTCACAGGCTCTTTAGAGAGTTAAATGAGATGGTGTAGGCGTCAGAGTTCTAAACACCAGCAAATATTATTTACTGTTAGAATGGTTTGCTTCAGGTGTCTTTCAGTTCCTTCCCAGGGTCATTCCAGGCAAAGCTCTCAATCCCATCCATCGCAGTCACCCTTCCTTCCCCTCCCAAGCCCCTTCTCATATGGTTCCTGTTTCCTTCTCTCACCAGCTACCAAAGTAATTCATCCCCAGCACGTATATCCCCTGTGGTAAGAATCACACCTCCTCTGATCTAATGTTTCTGGACACTGACTAGCTGGTCTCTTCTTCCACGAATGATAAAATATCAGAATTTGAAAGTACAGACAAGATGAAGAAACTATAGATGTGGAGTGACTTGCGCAAGCTCACAGAGTAAGCTGAAGGTCCAAGGTCCAGTTCCAAGGCCTCCTACTCCATTCTCTTTCCTATTCCTTTGGCTCTTATCTTCAGGCTTGCTTTTGCATTTTAAGCATTAAAGGGCTATGGAGGAGCTTACACGGTGCTTCCTCAGGTGGCTTTTCCTGATTCTGCATGTAGCCCAGGTGGCCTTTTACACGTTCCTGTGGTACCTGACACTTCCTCTTAACAGCACTCACATAACTGTAAGGATCTGTTGGGTGGCTGTTTCCCCCAGAGACTGTAAGCTCCATGAGTGCAGGGATTGGGTCTGTCCTGTTCACTATTTATCCCTTGTACCTAATACAGTTCTTGACATCTGCAAAGTGATCAGTCCTATCTCTAAGACTATGATAAGTAGCCACTAAATAGCTGGCTGACCAACTGTGGAGCATATGCTGCATTGGAAATCTTCTTGCGTCTTCTCTAGCTGGACCCCCTAGGAAGACCAAGACAGGGGGCTGAGCATTTATGTTCTCAGGCCCCAGAAGGTCTCCTCTTCCCTTCCCCTTGGGGCATTGAAGATCCAATTTTCTCATGTCCATTCCCAGTTGCATCCCTGAATTATTTCCTCTGTAACCCTCCTTGTCCTCTATTATCAGAGTCAGTAAGTGAAAGAAAGGGGCTTGGTCATCAGATGGCTTTGCAGTTCCCTTTCATTCTTGAGATTCCATGATTCTTGTCTTTCATTCATTCAACAAGTATTTATTGACTCTCCCATGTCCTGAGGACTACCTTAGGCACTGGGATACATTGGTGAACAAAACAGATGCAACCCCTTGCCTCATGGAGCTTACATTCTAATGGCGGGGGCGCTGGACAGTATGCACTCACATAGGTCGGATGGTGCTGTGCACTATGGACGTCCATAAAGTGTGCAGTGGAAAGGAGGTTCTGGGAGAATGGGATGTTTTCATTCTGTAACGTTAGGTGTCTGCAAGTCTTAGATGGAAAATCTTAAGTTGGTGACCCAGATTCTGCCTTAGGCACATTCCAGACCAGGGAAGTTATGATAAAAACCCCACTTCTTACACCTCCCTGCACACCCCGCATGATTTTTGCTGTTTCCTTGAAAAGTGTTCACTCCTACTGGGGGGCTGATGCTGCTTTGCTGGGGCTGAGTCTCCAGAGCTGGAGATAACTGAGGATGAGCTATTGATTTCTAGGGGAAACACCTCCATAGGCTAATCTGGTGTCAAGGTGATTTATACTTTTCACTAACAGATAGAAGTTCAGGAGTCCCAGGGAATTCAATCACTTTAATACCATTAAAGCTATAAATAGGCTTTAAAGACATAGACTGTTGGTATCGAAATATCAGCCAAGTGATCTATAAAGGCTGTGGAAATTTACCACTTCCCTCGAGGAGTGACTCTGCTCATAGCCTGTGCAGCCTCTGTGGCTGCTTCTCCCATTCAAATTGTGCATCCTGTCCCAGGATTCTCTGTAGAACCCTTGCTCATCTTGAAGTCAGGACAGCCCCTATGAAACTCATCCCTTAGGAGGAGGAGGGCTCTGTCTGTGGTACCTTCATTAATTTCCATTATTTGCTCCTGAATTCATTTGTTCCTATGAAGAAGCCGTTACTGCAGTGTCAAGATCCATTTGTTTCAGCCATTTTCCTTATTATGTTAATTCTGCATATTATTAGGGTCAACTTCTCCTAATAGTTTCAATAGGTCTTGTGACCAAACATTTTCCAGGGAAAACTCGCAAAAGCAAACACACAGGCCCATGTAACGTAACACGCCAGCGCCTGGGCTTGTTATGTCTGTCATTGTCTGTCCTATGCTGTACTTTGGGGATTCACAGATCTGAGATGATGGAAAACAATCTAGGAATATGCATCCTTTTGAGAGTAGTACTGCATCTCTTTCAGTTTTGAAACCCCAGTGTCTAGGACCTGTGCTCAGGATTTGAGAGGAATCATTTAAAAATAATATACACATGTGGAAATCTACCCATCTGGGGTTTAGGCATGCCTGGGAATCTGGGATCTGGGGTGGATGAGGTGGGGGAAAGAGGGTGGAACATGAGGGCAGCTGATGGAGATCTGTTTGCTTGGGGAATATCCAGGGTGGGAACTTATCTTAAGGGGAGAAATAGCTGTGTGTGATGAATTTGACCCATTTGTATGGTTGTGGTCATTGGTGCCTATGGGGGTTGTGATTGTGAGTAGAATGTGGTGCTGTTCCCTCAGGTCTGTGCCCAGCTCAGTCGCATGGACTTGGAGCTGAGCTGGAGGAAGAGAGAGGAAAACCTGCAATGTTTCATTCATACTCTCTCCACTTTATGTTACACTCAGTAAGAGGGTCCAGGCAGTGCTGATTTTTCCCACCCTCCTGTGCCACAGACCACTTCTCAATGTTGACTGTTCCAGAGTGTAAGTGATGCTGTCAGCTGGGAGAATACAGTACCTGAGGGGAGACAGAAATAGCAGTGGGGTGGCAGTGTGCCCAGAAAAAGCCCTGTGGTACTGACTTGATTTGCATGTGTACCTATAAATGGACCCCCAGAAATGCTCATGGGGTTTGGAGGTCTTTGTCGGAGGCTGAGGTTCTGCATGATCAGGCATCATCAAGGACAAGGACAGATAAATTTTTATTATTACTGTTAATGTAATGTCACTTGGACCCCCAGGTTGTGGAAGTCTGTGTGTGTGTGTGTGTGTGCGCGTGTATGTGTGTGTTATTACTCAAACTCAAGGGTACTCAGTTGGCACTCCAGATGTCCTTGAAGGTTGGAGGCTCTTTCCCAGATCCTCTGGTGCTTATTTGAAATATAGCTGGGGCAGCACATCTGGGTGACTTTCCAGTTGGTTTCCCAGAAGGAAAAAAACGGCTCAGAGCACTTGTTAGTCCAAAGGTTTGAATGCACCAGAGGCAAGATAATTAAGTGTCTCCAGGCAAGCGCAGAGAAGAGTAATTGAGAGAAGCCAAGTGAAGAATAATGGGGGAAGAGAGGGAAATGAAGGGTCATAACTCACAAGAAGTTGGCTGGTCTTTGTTTAGATGATAGAAGAGCTGAGTTGATAACTAGAAAGGATGGGATGAGTTGTAGCCAAAGGAAATATCATGTGAACATTTGTCAGGATGCCCAAAGTGAGTGATTTATTAAACTGGGGGCACAGAAAGTGAGCCATCTAACATGTTAGGGATGAACACGCTCCTGGTGGTGAGCAGAGATCAGCAGGCCAAGGGTCTGGTTAAGAAAATACCTTTCTAGTCTCTGCTGCTTCTTTCACTGACAAAGTCAGAACAAGGCTGAGTTCTGAAGGCAGAACTGATACCATGATGATGAGACTGTGTCCTGCTGAGCCAGTGCCATCCAAAGATGTGAGCAGTTAAAAGGCTGAAAGCAAACAGAGCCAGGAGATTGATGTTCTTTGGCCTGGCAAGGTGTTGGGGACCAGCGGTCCACAGGGGGCCTCTTTGCTAAGAGCTTGGCTTCCCTTCTGCTTGTCAAGAGCAACTTATAGCTCAGGGGAGTTCGGAAGATTTCTCCTGCTCAGTCCTTCAACTTGAAGGTGTAGGCAGGCAGAAAGGAAATGCAATTTTCTGGAAATCAAAACTGCTTCTGGATGAATGACAATTCTATACTAGGATGATACCTTTCTGATATTGGACTACTGGCTCTGAGATTTCCACCATTCAGTCCAAGCGGACCCTGTGTTAGATAATAAAAATGAAGCTAAGGGGAGCTGTATGATGATGCCTCCTGGTTAAAACAGCTGTCATGTACTCCCTCAGCACTGTCCGGACTCCAACAAATACGATTCTTCACTCCTGTCTTTCTTCCTTTAGGCTTGTGGCATGGTGGCCAGCCATCCTGGATTGCCCAAGACTGAGGGGTTTCCCAGGCTGTGGGACATTCAGGGCTAAAACCAAGAGAGACCCTGACAAACCGGCCATTGCCCACACTAGAGTGGGAGAGCCTCGTTAGCTACTCCCTGTGCTAAACGTTTTACCTGATTTATTTCATGCATCTCCTCTCCAGTGTCTGAGGCAGACTCTATTTGCATTTATTTCCATTTTATCAATGAGCATAGCCAGGCAAAAAGAGGTTAGCTGACTTGCCCAACAAAAGGTTAATGTCAGTTTTCTTTGGGTAGTGAGATTTTGAGTGAACTTTACTGTTTTTCTTTGTTCTCTATATTGTTTGAATTTATTAAATGAGCATGCATTATGCAATAATGATGAAAAACCCAATAGCCTATTTTCCTTGTGGAAAAGTAAGTAATTTACCAAAGTCATGTGTTTAATGAGCTGAGTCTGGAACCCTGCTCTGATGCATTCCCAAGCCCGTGCTCTTTACACAGGCAAGACTGGCTTAGACAATCAACTCCCTTGTAATAAGGTCCTTCTGGTTCTTTAGGACATCCTTATCCCCACTGACTAATCCCCACTGACTTAGAACCATCCTGTGCTGAATTCTCTGTAATGCAGAATGTTAGAACGACTTCATTGTTTAATAGCTTCTCAACTGGGCTGAGTGGTCTCTTTTGCGGTGAGCAGATTTCTTTTCAGCTGCAAGATGCCAGATATGAAAATCTTGTTCTTAGCATATTTAATTGGCACCCTGGGGCAAATGCTGATAAAGTTCTTCTATTTCTCATGAATATGAGAGAGTATATGGAAACCCAGTGGAGGGCTCCTAAATTTCTCTATTTTATAACCAGGGCTGTTCGTCCCCTGCTGTCTGGAGCATCTGTCCAGTTCCGGTTGCTGCCTCAGAGAGAAAGTGAGAGGAGGAAGGTCAGCTGACAGACCCTGCCAGGTGGGGGAGCTTTGAACCCAGCCCGGTTGGCATTCTCAGATTACTTAGTAAACAGTTGTCTTCTCAACAGTCCAAGTCTGCCTTGAATGTTCCAAATTAATGGGACTCCTGTTCATTTTAAAGAAAATTACTTTGCTGTTTCCCCTTATTAGCCTGACACATTTAAGAGCACTGGAAATTTCCTTGCAATTCCTCTTCTGCTCTGTCTCATACTCATTCATGGTTTGGTGGGAGGCATTTGGTAGAGCAACTGAGACTCTGGAATCAGATGGCCTGCATTCAGATGACAACTCTGTCCCCCTGTGAGCTGTGTGACCTTGGGTAATTCACTTCATTCCTCTAGGTGTAAATGATCTCATTTATAAAATGGGATAATGGGTCATGCTTACCTCATGGGATTGTTGTGAAGATTTAATAACATGATGTATGTATAATGCCTGCTGCAGAATAAATGCTTAACGCCTATATCAGCCAGGATTTAACCAGGGCAGGCAGAAATCATGGGCAGGTTTGACCCCAGGGACATGGGGTCAGGAAGGGAGGATCACAAGCAGGCTGGAACTTCACCGGCATATGGTCTGAAGCCGCTGCCTACAGGCAGGATTTCTTCTCTCTAGTGAAAGCCTCAGTCCTGCTTTTAAATCCTTCCGAGTGACATACATAGACAGGCTCACTCAAGATACTGTCCTTCACTTAAAGTCAACTATTAGAGACTTTAAGTACTCCTGCAAAATCCCTTCACAGTAGCACCTAGATTAATGTCTGGGTGAATAACAGGACTGCAGCCTAGCCAAGGTGTCACATTAAAAAGCCATCATCGGGCTTCCCTGGTGGCGCAGTGGTTGAGAGTCCGCCTGCCGATGCAGGGGACACGGGTTCGTGCCCCAGTCCGGGAAGATCCCACATGCCGCGGAGCGGCTGGGCCCGTGAGCCATGGCCGCCGAGCCTGCGCGTCCGGAGCCTGTGCTCCGCAATGGGAGAGGCCACAACAGTGAGAGGCCCGCGTACCGCAAAGAAAAAAAAAGCCATCATCAACGGTTAGCTGTTACTATCTGTATTAATTTCCTGTGGCTGCCACAAACTACCACAAATTTAGTGGCTTAAAACAACAGAAATTTATTCTTTCTTAGTCCTGGAAATCAGCAATCTGAAACCCATATTCACTGAATCAAGATGAAATCAAGATGTCAGGAGGGCCATTCTCCCTCTGAAGGCTCTAGGGGAGAATCTGTTCCTTGCCTCTTTCAGCTTTTGGTGATTGCTGACATTCCTTGGCTTGTGGACACTTCAGTCAATTTCTGCTTCTGTGGTCATATTTGCTTTCTCGTCCTCTGTGTGCATTAAATATCCTTCTGCTTCTCTCTCATAAGGACATTTTGATTACATTTAGGGCCCACCTAAATAATAGAGTATTCCTTATATATATATATATATATATATATATATATATATATATATATTCTCTCTCTCTCTCTCTCTCTCTCTCTCTCTATATATATATATATATATATATATATAGAATTGGCTCATGTGATTATGGGGATAAGTCTCACAGTCTGTCACCTGCAAGCTGGAGACCCAGGAAAGCAGTGTTGTAGTCCTAGTCCAATTCCAAAGGCCTGAGAACTAGGGGAACTGATGGTATAAGTCCTGGTCCAAGTGTGAGAGCAGGAAACCAATATCCCAGCTCAATCGGTCAGGCAGAGAGTGAATTCTCCCTTCCTTCAGCGTTTTGTTCTCTTCAGGCCCTGAGCAATTTTTGATTGAATGATGCCAGCCCACAGGAGGGCAATGTACTTTGCTCAGTCCACTGATTCAAATACTGATCTCATCTAGATACACCCTCACAGACACACCTATAATGTTTAGCGGGATATCTGGGTACCCCATGGCCCAGTCAAATTGACATATTAAATTACCATCCCAGCGCCCCTGCCTTAAGGGAGCTGACTGGTAGCAAATGGAGGGACTGCAGGCGCATGAGTAGTATAATACGAAAAGGAGAGCCAAGGTGCTTCAGGATGGTTGTCTGTAATGTGTTGCAGGATTTTAGAGGAGGAAAGAATCACTCTCAATTGTGAAGATCTTGGAGGGTTTCCCGGAGAAGGGAGCATTTGAATGAGACCTTAAAGGATGATTGTCAAAAGCAGTGGATCTCAAACTTGAGCATGCATCAGAATCACCTGGAAAACTTATTAAAACACAGATTATTTATGAAAACCTCTAGAGCTGCATATTCGGTAGATCCTGAGTAGGCCTGAGAATACGCCTTTTTTTAGTAAGTTCCCTGGTGATGCTGATGCTGCTGGTCTGGGGACTGTGCTTTCAGAACCACTGTCTAGACATGTAAAGATGATGGTAGTAGGGGTCAGGCCTAGCTCCTCTCCCAAACTAATTTAGCTCACAATTCAGATGTCATTTTCTCAGAGAGACACTCCTCCTTTAGGATATAAGAAAATTTGTCGTTAATACCCTGCTGTTTCTCTTCATATTTACTTATCACGACCATCACAGGGGTGGTTGTCTGTCTCTCAACAGAGTAGAAACTCTCTTTTGTTCAGAGCATTTAGAACAGCACTTAGCACACGGTAGATGCTCAATAAATAAATATTTGTTCAGTGAAAGAATGAATGATCTCCCAGGTCCCATGTAGTTGAAAGTTCTTTACCTCTTCTTATTTTGTTCCTGCAGCACTAATCCCGTTACTTCATCCTGAGAACAATTTTTAAATAGAATTAAATCAGTCAAGTTGGCTATTTGAGAGGAGTTTTTCACTATTTCAACAAGATGTGCTGGTTGACACAGCCTATGCAGAACTGAAGATAATTTGGTGTTTCTTTAAGCAGTGGAGAAATGCCCGTAAAGTAATTAGGATGGCTTAAATTCATTTACTTCTTAATATTTCCATTTTTGAATAAATATTTCATGCATTGGTCTTCTGGGAGGCAGAGAGCCAGAAAATTCCAGCAAGAGCCTATGTATAAAATTTCTTTTTTTCCCTGCAGTAGCACATTTTGAAAGCTATCTCAACAGGTTATGACAAGTAGAACAGGAAAATATTATTTTAATATCCCTGGGTCAATTATTAGAATTACTGAAAAATATACTTAAATCACACTTTATCAGTGTGATCCACTTTGAGGAGGAGGGTAGGTGAGAAAGAACTAGACTGGTTTATCATAATTAAGTTTGTGCCCAAAATGACAAAACAAATCAAACGTGTTGGATACATCTGCCTTGTGGCCACTGGGTACAACTGTGAAGCGGGGGAACGGAGTCTGTCTAACTGTGCTTGCTGCTTTGTAGCAAGAGGTAAAATCCAAAGAGAATTTCAAGCAAAGTGCATCTCATGAGCTATGTTCTTAAAATTTCCCTTCAGAAACAGATGTCGCATAATAAGCAGTAATGAAAACTTTGAACCTGTGGAAGGACATTTTGAATAACTAGGAATTCATTTTAGTCATTGGGTCTGATTACATACAGGGCTCCACCCTTGTTCCTCTCCTTTTAGGCAGGACTTGGGAGGAAGGAATGAGGTCAGGGCAGGGGGCAACATGCTCTAAGTGGAATGGTACAGTGGTTTGCTTGGAACGGTCCCAGTTTTAGAACCAACTGTCTTGAATCCTGGAAAACCTCATTGTTCTAGGCAAACCCGGGTAACTGATCACCCTAGAAGAAGTCAGCTCCCTTATTGAGTAATGACACCCTGTTACTAGAGGCAGGAAAAAGAAATTGAATGGGCAACTCCCTGCCTTGATAAAGAAGTGATTTCTGCGTGGGGTAAGTCAGTGTCTAGTGGGCTTTGGAGGCCGACTGCTGCACTCTTCTCATTTTATAAACAAACCATGCTCTAAAGAAGCTAAGTGACTAATTATGTTTATATAAAATAGTTTTTGTGGGCTTCCCTGGTGGCGCAGTGGTTGAGAGTCTGCCTGCCAATGCAGGGGACACAGGTTCATGCCCTGGTCCGGGAAGATCCCACATGCTGCGGAGCGGCTGGGCCCATAAGCCATGGCCGCTGAGTCTGCGCGTACGGAGCCTGTGCTCCGCAACGGGAGAGGCCACAACAATGAGAGGCCCGCGTATCACAAAAAAAAAAAAAAAAAATAGTTTTTGCTTCTTTGATTTCCTATTATATTTTAACTTTAAAACAAAGATAGATGAACTTAGAGTTCTCATCCTCTCTAATAGATCTCTAGTTGACGATCTTTGTTTTTTAAGATCATTGCTATTTGACGAATAAGTCACTCCTCTGTCAAAGGATTATAGTTAATTGGTGTTGTAGTCTCCAAATCCATACTAAGACTTTTCTCCTTTTGCTGGTAGGAGGATTATTTTAATTGTGTGTGTGTGTGTGCATGTTTGTGCATGTGTGTATGTGAGAGAGAAAACAAGTGCTATATTATAGGATTTTTTCAAAAATTTCTTCCAAATTTTTATAATTTATTATCTCTACTATTGATACTTCTCATTTGAAGCAAAAGCTAAGCACCTTTTTTCGTGGAGGACAATTCACCCGTTGCTCATCTGTCTGTTCTCCAGGTTATGGGTGATGTGTGGGCACAGAGGAGTTAGACTGTATCCTCATACCCATAGCCACAGGACAATAGGAAGGGGAGGTTTTGAGTGAGGTAAGTGGGAAGCAGCACAGCCTGGCTGGAAGATAAAGTTTACTTCTTCACACCATCCTAGCTAATGGCAGGTAAAGAACTGGATTCAATCTTGCCATTAGATTTAGATGAAATCTTGCATCTGCTCTAAAAAGGGTGAAACAGTTCCTTGGGCAGACAGTGTGTGTGAAGAAAGTATAAACCGCCTACACACTGTTAATTCTCCCCTTATTCTTTGCTTACAGATTCCTAATTTTTTTGGAGGCAGCAATGTGAGTAGTTTTAAATACTCCATTTCACAATCTCTCTTGCAGATTTCTAGCCTTGTAGCACAGTTCTGACCAATGCAGTACAGGCAGAAGAGCCTTTTGCCTTTCCCCATACTCCTTCTTCTCATTGAAAGGACGTTATAATGCCTGGAGATGCAGCAGCCATGCTGTGACTAGAGACATACATGATGAAAAGGTCAAGGGAATATCCCATCAGCCCTGGCATTGTTAAGCTGGTGAACTAACACCTACTTTGAGAATTTTTGTTAAATGAGGTGACTTGGTTAAGCTTGTTAGTTGCTCCAGGGAGGATTTTTTGTTTCTTGCAAGTAATTGCTTCCTAACTGAGCAGGATAGCATGATATAATAGAGAGAATACTATAGTGGGAAGCCAGAAAACTGTTCTAATTTATTTTTTATTTTTTTCCCCTAGGTAACTTATCTTGAGATATTCCCTTTAAGTCCTCAGATTCCTCCTTTTGTTGTGTGGCACACAATAAGACCTCTATAAACATGGCTAAATTTGTAAAATAGTATAATGCAGGCAGATGAGTCAGATGATCTTTGAGGTCTCTTTTAGGTCTAAGAGGTTAATCCAATTGCAATTCACTTATGAAAGAGAATTTGCTATTTCAAAGAAAATTGGTGTTTGTTCACATGTGTGTATGTGTACGTGTGTATGATGTTTAGAATTAAAAGGTAAAATAAGTTTTATATTTTAAATGCGTGTATGCTTGTATATCTACACACATTTGAAAGCCTATGACATAATAGTAGTAATTAATTTTCTTTGTTTAAGCCAGAGCTGATTAGCTTGGTCCTCCTTACTGTGTTTCTCTGGCACAAATGCTGGTCTTTGCTGTTTGCATTGCGTTCAGCTCTGGCAGCTCTTATGTATCCTGCCCTTCTACCCCAGACGTGAGTTAAGATTGATCAATGTTGATGAATTGCCTTGAGCTTCGCGTAGATCTGGGGTTATTGCAGCCTAAGGAAGGAGGGCCATGCTGCGTGACCAAAACAGACAAGTCTGTAATAAAATCTGTTCAATGTTTGTATTCCTTAAGCTGCACCTGTGAAAGGAGCCCAGTTCCTCCATCCTCCTGCCCTGTGACACCGTGGAGTTGAAATACAATAACTGGAATGACTGTGCTTTGGGTCTGTGTGATGTTATGGCTGTTGCCTAGACGGAGAAGCAGGCAGGGCTTTGTGACTTAGAGGTCATAAAATCCATCCATACCAGGGACAACCTTGATGTCTTCCAGGACTCTGGGCCTCTGTTCAGTATCATCACTTCCAGCCAATGGGAACTCTCGAGGGATGGCCTTTTTTCCTCCATATTAATGGGCTGTTGAGGAAAGCAAGCCACCAATCAAGATAATTATCAGTGTGCTGCCAATAACTGAGTGAAGCTTTAAAGATATTTGTCAGTGTAGTTGTTTTGCAGTAGAAGAAAATAATGTTGATTGCCGTAGTTGCTCAAGCTGAGAAGTGAAATGACGGGTGATTTCAGTCTCCTACCCCCACCAACACTGCTCTTGAACTATGCTTCTTCTCCCTCCTCCTTCACCACCACTTCACCCTCCTCTTCCTCTCCTGCCCATTTAATATTAGTATTCTTATGGGGTAGTTGGCTTTCTTCCTCTGTGCTCTCTCGCATGGGCTGGCTGCAAAGCTCATTTACCTCTGATTTCCTCTTTAGGGTTCCAGGTGGAACTTCTTCTCTTGTAATCAGCCTCTGAAGGTAAGGTGATGGGGTGGCTAGGACAGTTACTTTAGAGGCATCTTTACCCTCGTGGTGAGACAAGATGGAAGTAAATGTGTGCAAAGAGGACTCTGCTTAATATTATCCTACATTATTGCACCTCTAGTTAGAGCCATTAGAAGAGAACTTTGAAGTCAGGTCACTGGGGCCCATCCTTTTTCCTCCAATGATATATCTTTGTTTAAATGATTGTCTTGTCCAGTGTATGCATCTCTATGCCATTACTGAGGTGTGATGAACGTATTAGAGCAGCAAGCTTTATCAGAACTTCTTCTTTCATTTTAATGTTTTCTTTGTATTTCATGTCATTCTCTAAGCATATTTCAAGAATGCTGGACCTGAACCTCTATGAATCAAGTATGTTATATGATCCTGAAAGGCAATATTGACTAGAAGTTAAAGGCACAGGCTCAAAACAATTGTATATGCCTGACTACAGTGTCTGGCTCTGTCTCTTCCTAGTTGTCTGATTTAGGATAAGATATACAGCCTGTCTGGGTCATAATTTTAAAATGGGGAAAACAGTTCCAATCTCCTGGGTAGTTGCTAAGGGTTAAAATGAGATAATATGGGAATGGCAGTTAACACAGGCCTTGACATAGGGTAAGAACTTAATAAATGATGTGTGTATTTTGTGTGTGTGTGTGTGTGTGTGTGTCCGGGCTTCCTCAGATCTACGAATAAATTGGAGGCTGGGTTACATACCAATACACCCATATAGCCTCATTAGCATTCTACAATTATATTCATTTTTGATAATCTGTAAGTATGTTTTTTTTTAATTGAGGTATAGTCAATATACATTATATTAGTTTCAGGTGTATAATATAATGATTTGTATATATTGCAAAGTAAGTACCACAATAAGTCTAGTTAACAATAAGTATGTTTATAAATGTTTATATATGTGTATATATAAATGTGAATATGTATAGAGGAACATTATTTTTATTTGGCATCTGGTGTTGAGTTGCTGTGTGGTATAAATTTCCAACTTTAAATTGTCTCATATGCATTTAGTCATTTTTATTTTCTTTAGGCCATCCTTTTCAACAAGCTAGTTTAATTTTTTTTTCAGGGCATAAATGTGCTACATGCCAAAACCTGCATTAATTCCATAGCCTCTGCAAAGTAAGCCCGGCCTCCATAGCATGGTGTACTTCTGTTTGGCCCTGACTCACAATTCTAAACTCATTACCTTCCATTTAGCCCTCTGCCACTAATTTCATGCTGTTTTAGCCTCTTTTAGTCCTCAAACACATCTTATACTTTAATATCTTCATGCCTTTGTATGAACTTTTTCCTCCATCCTGAACACCCACTATCTTTTTCTTGTGGGATCTGGGATCCCTAATCCTGCTTGAGATCCAGCTAAAGTGTCACTCCTTTCCCCACAAAAACCTAGGGGTTTTTACTTCTGTACCTTTATTATAGCTCCTGTTTCATTGGATTGTAATTATTTTGTTACTGGAATTTCTCCTCCACTAGATTGAACTCATGTGCATCTGCAGTGCCAGACACAGAGCCAGGAACATGGTAGTGTTACCCAGCTCAAGCTTGCTCTGCTTGCTGCATGGCAGGCCAATAAATTGGGAGATGAGACAAGTTGTTGTGGCAAGGAATAATGACTTTAATCGGAAAGCTAGTGGACTGAGAAGATGGCAGACTAGTGTCTCAAAAAACCATCTTCCCTCAGTCCAATTTTGGGCTCCTTTTATACAGAGGAAGGGGAGCGGGGAGGGGCCCACTGCAGTGCCGACCAATGGCTGAGCGGGTCCACTAGTGGTTGCTGGTTGACAGTTGCTCGCTCGCTAAACGTTGCTTGCTTGGGGGAGGGGTCCACTGTGACACTGACCAATGGCTAAGCGGGACTGCTATTGGTCACGCCTGCCCTGCCCCTATTACAGTAGGATGCTAGGACATATTTTTGGTGAGTGTTGCAATGAGTGTGTGCAAGCATAAAACAATAAATGTAATGTTCACATTAAAACAAAAACAAGCAACAAATTCTTCTGTCTTAAACAGATAATAAATAGATATAATTCACTGTTACCTTATTATTAAATAAATACTTTAGCATTTACTGTAAAAAGTATCTTGTAGACATTAGCAGTACTGTCAAGAGAACTTTATGCAATGATGGAAATATCTATGCTGTTCAATATGATAGCCATTAGCCACATGTGGCTATTGAACACTTGAAGTGTCTTGAGTGACTGAGGTATGGAATTTTAAATCTTACTTAATTTTTAATTAATTTAAATTTAAATTTGAATAACCACGTGTGGTTAATGCCTGCCGTATTGGACAGCAAAAGTCTATTGTACTTAGTGAAAAGTTCTCAGAGTTCATGTGTAGATTCAAGGCTTATTTTAAGGAGTCCTAGATTCAGGAAGTAAATTGATATCATCGACTTGAGGTGCCTGAAACACTAAACAGCATCCGTCTGAACCTGCCAATTAGTCATTTTTATTTAAATAAAATGTTAACATACTTTTAGAAATTAGTCTCTTATGCTTGGTGTCATTAAATATTACCTAATAGGGACCAAATTAGGGAAGCGATGTTTGTGTTCATTCAAATAGAATTAACCTCTTTCTTTTTCTCCCTCAAGGTTGGTTTAAAGATGTTTGGCTTCTAAGCTCATGCTAATAGGTAATTGCCAGTAGTTCTACAGAGAGCAACAATAAACGGCTGAATTGTGGTACCTGAAGGGTGCTATCCAATAGTACAGAACTCCAAGGTACAATTTAATAAAGCGTAGACTTAGTGTAATCTTTTATTCCATTGGGGTACCATTTGAGCCATTGAAGGAATAATTTCCTAAATTGCACCCTAGTGGTCTAAATGTTAATTCAGCTTCCAGAAATTTCTAGTTTAAAGTCAAGGAGTAGATTTTACATTATGAAATCCTGGTCTACAAATTTTATTTCTTTTAAACATCTAGATTAAGAAATCACAGCTTTCAAAATGAAAGTGCAAATTGATAAATGGAGGAGGAGTCAATTGCATACTTTTTTTTCAGTTGCTAAGAATTCTTTGAAACTTGAAGCAAAGTTTTGTGGTCAGTTTTGGTGTTAACTATCTCAGGAGATTAGTTATATATCTCTTTGTTGATTTTAATTTCATTGGTCTACTTTAATTTTTATTGCCCTGTTTTATAATGTGCTTGGTTTTGTAAGCTGTATCTGATCTGGTAGATGCCAGTTTTCCTCTCCACACTCAGATGTGCAGAGAAAATGCATTTCTTTTCTGACTTTATTGAATAATATCCCAGTTGAGGCCCACATTTTGGGTGGAATAAAGGAACTTTATTCATTTTTTATTTAGTCTAATCCAAAAATAATTAATAGCCCCATTAAATAAAAGTAGACTTTGAGGTCCTCATTTTTTCTGATTTTCACATGTCCTCTCTTTCACTCTTCCCAGAAGCTACTTGGGTGTGTGAGTGTGGCTTGTGTGGCCTTGAGGGGAGAGGTACTTATAATGTCATGGGGCCAAGTTATATATGCCCTTTCCACAGGGTGATAGCTGTGGAAAGGCTAAGAGGGCTGCTCTCTGAGGCTGGTGAATGTGCTGAAGCATGATAGGTCCCGTCTGTTGGAGAGAATGTTTTTCTCTACTCTTGATTTCCATGAAAAGGGATTTTCCCAAAGCAGACTTCTGTGGATCTTGCCCTACCCAGTCCTTTCCTGCTAGCAGAGGTGGAGTGAGCTACCCGGTAGGAAGGCAACAGGTTTCTTCAGTACTTGGAGAGGATCTGTCCGAGGTCCTGAGTGTGTTCTCTGTTCTTCCCAGAAGCAGTGTCTAGGGCAGGTGGGTCTGCTTTGCAGATTCACACTCCTCTTGTGTGTGCTGTCTCAAGTCTGGACAAAATTCTGGGTAGGGTGTTATCAGGCCCATTTGGCTTTGACTTTCCTCCTCCTCCGCCTCCTCTCCCCCCCCCCCCCCCCCCCCCCCCCCCCCCCCCCCCCCCTCC
>NW_020837958.1:11793102-11807476 GCF_003676395.1 Aethalodelphis obliquidens | reverse complement strand
CCCCCCCTCCCCTCCCCCTCCCCCTCCCTCCCCTCCCCTCCCCCCTCCCCCCTCCCCCTCCTCCTCCTCCTCCTCCTTCTTCTGTTTGGGTTAAGGTCTAATTGAGACTATTTGCCCAGGCTTTAGACAGTGCAAGAACTGTACTCTCCCTGTTGCATTTATCAGCCAGATCTGAGGGTCCCTAGGAGGTATCTTTCGCTTTGGGATGGTAAGCTCCATTTTTACATTCTTTGGTTGACTTCTGTGACACTAGCTCCCCACCACCACACACAGATATTGCTTGTGAATCTTAGAGAATTAGATGGCAGCTTTACAGAGATGAGTGAACTTTGTTAATACAAAATAAAATGAAGCCCCTACTGTGTTGGTATCAATCTCACTCGGCTGAGAAGAAAACATGAAAAATTATTACAGATCCAAAGCCCAACAGAAGCAAAATGTCATTAAAGAAAGTTTGTGTCTGAGATGCTTTACTCCTGAGAATTAGACTGGCATTGAAACAGAGCAGGCAGCCTCAGGAATGCCCAAATTTATGAATGCCATGAAAATATATACTTTGCATGTTGTTATCACCTGTTAAATGGGGGTGTTATAATACCTACTTGACAAAGTTGTTTCTGACATAGAGTGAAATCATATTGTACATAAGGATCACTTCAGCACGTGTGACTCAAATTTGTACATCTCTAACATATATATTATAATGCATATATTTGCATATAATGCATATATTTGAATATTATAATATATGCATATTATTTGTTTGATTGTGAGTACCATGATTGAAACAATGATTGTTAAGTTCATAAACACCAGGAATTTGATTGCACCTTGCAGCATGTTCTTTTGTAAAGCAAGCAATTCTGTAATTTTAATAGTCAATTCCTGACTTATAAAATTTTTGTGGTTTAGATAGGTTACTGCACTTCAATTTTCTTAAAAAAAATGACACCTATCTTCATTTTGCCTTTCCTGGGTGCAATAGGTGTGGATGTGCTGTATTCTGTAGGGTTGGAAGAGACATAGTTTTCTTTAAAGAAACTCTGCTACTACCAGGCTTATTTCACTGAGAGAGAAAATTCAGTTTAGCAAATCATTGTTTGTTTTGCAACAGATGAAGAAAATGGTAGTGAAAAATGAACTGTCAGATTGGTGCTGGTCTGTTATGTCTTCTCAGCTAGCTCTGGTAAGCATTAATGAGCAGAGTGCAAAAATAGTTATTTTGAGGTACAATGTATGGTTGCTTTAGAAAAATATAGTCATCTACCTTCAGTTTCAGGCAAATCAAACCCTTGAGCTAAAACTGCATCCTGATTTTCTGAATAGCCATATGTAATGCCAAGAGTCACTCTAATTAAAATTCTGCAACATGATGCAATGGGAGAAATGATGAATTACCCATTTCTAATCTGTTCCCCTGCTGCCATTTCATCAAATATCTAAATGAATAATTAGTAATCAAAAATTCACCTTAGGGAGTATTTGTTGAGCACCTATAGGTGCTTGGGACTGTGAAGGATACAAAAGCTTTCAACAAAGTCTTTACCTCATAGAAAGTAATTGATAGGAAAATGACATTCTCACAAGAACAGTTAAGAAATGATATGAGTTTAAATTTAAGTGCCTAAGAAATTGGTAGAAACACTTTTAAGAGTTCAAAGGAAGTAGAGACTTCTGTGGGTCTAGGAAATTGAAGAAAACTGGACTGTGTAGAATGGTTAAGAGAGTAGAGGTTAGGACATGAGGATGAAATTCAGAGCAGGGGAGAGCGATAGAGAGCAGACATAGGGTTACAGTAGGCTAATTAGCTTGGCTGATGAAAAGAGTCTGTGAGGCGAGTTATGATTATGAGGTAAAACTGAGCCAGCCAATGACTGTCAACATTAACAAGGTCAGGAAAGTTAAAGTTGGTTTCCTTCCACACGCATGTGTGAACCCCTGGAGAAAGCTAATAGCCATGTAGGCAGCCAGTATGGTCTGAGGACATGTGTGGGCATGAGTGTGTGTGAACAGTGCTGTGCAAGGTCTTCACTTAGGAACAAGGGGTGGAGTGTCCTGTTGTAGAGGTCAATTCTTGGGTTAAGTTTCTAGGAAATGCTAGGCCTAGGAGTAGGGATGGTGGAGATTGGCAAAAGAGAGCTAGGAAGGTTTACCCACAACGTAGGGTCTGCCTAAGGTAAAGAGAAACCTCCCTAGGTGACTTTAGTTCTTTGCCAAGGAACAAAACCTAAAGACTTAGTTGTGGGAGGAGTGCTCTTATGGTTGCAGCCTAACTTATGTGGCCAGTTTCTCTGCTGGCTCTTTTTGCTGAATTGTAATCATCTTGAGGTTGTCTGTCTCCAGCATAAGAAAGAGAAAAGAACAGGAAATAATAAGAAGAGAGATCTTCTTAGAACTTCAGAACTTCAGGTGCCAGGCCAATATGCTTCATATACCACTTTTTTTTTTTTTTTTTTTTTTTTTTTTTCGCGGGGCCTTCTCTTTTTTTGGCTTTCCCCTTGCGGGGCACAGGCTCCGGACACGCAGGCTCAGCGGCCATGGCTCACGGGTCCAGCCGCTCCGCGGCACGTGGGGTCTTCCCAGACCGGGGCACAAACCCGTGTCCCCTGCATCGGCAGGCGGACTCTCAACCACTGCCCCACCAGGGAAGCCCACCACTTTTATAATGTAATTTTTCTGTTAACAACCCTAAAATAACTGCTTAATTCCAACTTTACTCTTTTATACTCCCCTCTAAGGATCAGAACCTACTTTGTCTGTCTATCTGTCTGTCTGTCTGACATCATCATCCTATATCTATCACCATCATCTCATTGTGATTCCATCCTTATCGATTTCCATTTTTTTACTTTAGTAAGGCTAGTCTCCTTACCAGCCATGACACCATAACCGTGTCTGTTTCCACGGACCCACTGTTGTTTCCCTAGCCTGGAAAGTGCCCAATTTTTGGCTTGGATTCAAATTCTACTTATTCTCCAAGAATTCATCTCAATCCCCACCTGCTCCATGAATTTTCATCTCTGCATTTGAACCTGGAATGACCTCTGTATTTTCTGGACCATTAAAAAAAATTGAGAAACATACAGCACAGAATTAGAACGGACCAAACCACTGGAATGTTGAAGACTCTAGAATGTACCACGTTATAGTCTTTGTAATTGTACTTACAGTTCTATTTAAAAGGATCAGGACCATTAACCTGCGGAGGTCTAGCCTCTGTTTGATATATTTCTAGTAGCAGGGAAATGTCAGTCTATTCCATTTTGTTTCAGAAGGGTATTTACTGTTTTCCTGTCTTCCTGTTAGACTATATAGAAGCAGGGCAGAGAACATGCTTATATGTCTTTGTATTGATGATGCATCACAAGTGTTTTGAGCAGCAGCTATCTTTCAGACATGGTACTAAGAGCTGGAAATCCTAAGATGAAAAAAACACAGTCCCTTACTTCAAGGTGCTCATTTCCTATGAAAGTGAGCCTGGCTCATAACAGGTGATCAATAAATATTTGTTGAAGAAGAGAAGAGAAAGAGGCAGTAAAACCAACTATTATTACTGACTCTTTAGAATATGGTTTCCTGGGTTAGATTGCCTGGCTTTGAGCCTTGGGTCTGACACTAGCTGTTTACTAAACTGCATCTCAGTCTCCTCATTATAAAATAGAATATTAGATTTGAGTGAAATAAGGTACATAAAGTGCATTATATGGCATCTAGCACATAGGCTCTTCATAAATGTGATGGCAATGACAATAATGAATTGGAGTTATTGGATAGTGGCATGTGCAGAATGCTAGGAAAACAAAGAAGGGGGGCAGAAGAGGATGAGAGGAAATGGTCAGGGAAGAGGTATGTGAAGGACAATTTGAGAATTCTGAGTTATGAGCTATGCTGAACGTATAGGGAAATGTATAATAGAGATTGAGCAAAAACAGATTTGACCTTTACAAACTGGAAGATGGTACCAAGTCTTCTTAAACTCAGAGATGCCATCAGCAACGTGACGTTATTCCAAGAATTCCAGGGCACGTACTACCTTTTGAGACAATAATTGAAATAGTTTACCATATATGAGCTCTGTGTTCAGCATTTTTGTAAGAAATGTCTGAAAATATCTATAAATACGGTGGATGAACCGCTAAGAAAAGCACTGGGAAGTGCATCAGTTGTTCACCAGCACTTGTTCTTCTAACACAGCATTAAATGGAAAGAGTCTGGTTGCTTTTGTCTATACTGATCTCCTGGACTTATTGGAAAAAATACCCTCAGAAGACAAATGCTAGAGGGCCAGATGGAGGCTATTCTATTTTCTGTAGGGACATGTAGAGTTCTGCTGTGGATTTTACTTTCAGTTACTGGGGTAGAAGTTGTTATTTCTACATATTTCTGGGCAGTGTTAAATACCCTTATTTCCGGATATCTCATTTGCTGGCTATCAGACAAAGTGTTTATGAAAAGAGTAAATATTTTCATGTTTGTTTCATAGCTTTTGTTAGCTGAAGATGGATCGTTGTTATTTTAGTAAAGGCCTAGAGTGCTATCTAGCCACATTATCGTATGTCCTTTTAAAATGGATACTCAGTCTCTTTAAAAGGATCTCAGAACAATGTAGATAGTGTGATCCCATTTTTTGTAATGTAATGTATGCATCCATAAATATTTGTAGTATATGTATGTATACATACGATCACAGAAAAAGCAGAAGGGGACTCAAAGGTGTTAGCAGTCGGTCACCCCAAGAACTGTGAATAGGCAGAATAGATGGACTCTCTTTTTCATAACTCATATGATTTTGAATTGTATTAGGGTAGGCTATCTGCTGGAACAAATAGACCAAATAGAGTTGATGGCTGAGAGCACAGAAGTTTAGTTTTCCTTTGGGTAGCCAATCCAAGGCAGTCCCTGGACCTGGGGAAACGTAGGAAGGAGCTCTGCTTCACACAGTTATTCAGGGATCAATTTTTGACATGCAGCTTACAAGATTTTCCCAGCGCTATCACATCCACTCCTCTGGGCATTGACAGCCAAGTGGCAGAAGGGAAATGAACATAGAAGATTATTCATTGAAGGTGTGGTGGTGGTGGTGGTGTGTGCGTGTGTGTGTGCGTGTGTAATGAGCCAGGCATGGAAAGAGTACTTCTGCTCACATTCAACTTGCTAGAGGTCAGTCATATGACCACATCTAATTGCAAGGAGGCTGGCGAATAGAATCCAGCTGTGTTCCCAGGAAGACGAGCAGAACAAAGGTTCTGGTGAACAGCTAGCAGTTCCTACTCTCGTCAGGCTTTATAGTCACAAATATCCAGGTTCTCCCCTTTATCCACTTAGAGGACACACTTACCCTCTTCCTTCAGGGAGATAACTCAATGTTCCATCCAAATTCTGTATAAGATTCAAAGGCAAGGTTGCTGGGGGATGTACAGTCTTCTCAGTCATATCCAGATGTGGTTCCTAGTGGCCTGTGTATTAAGAAGACAGGTTAGCTCCTCCACTCTCCAGTGACAAAACACACACACACACACACACACACACACACACACACACACTCTCTCTCTATACAGTGATGGAGCTGGGACAGGACAGCTACAGTGACAACTCCCATTCACATTCAGGAAAGGGAAGAATGGGAGTCACGCAGCAATCACTGATCAAGGCAATGATGAAACCCTCCTGGGCAAGCATTTTGAAGGCCCCCTTCCCTGGCAGTAGGGAAAGTTCCTTAAATAAATCCCAATTCTTCCCCCTTGGAGGAACTCCCTTGTCTACTGAATGACCTTGGTTCCTTGCTGTGGGTGCCTCTTCCTTGTATGTTATCCTCCATGGCCATAAATGGAATGAGAGTAGTGGGAGTGAGCCTTCCTCAGCTTGGTTCCTGCCTGAGCCAATATGGGCTCTAAGAGTTCTTTCAAGGCTTGAAGAGTCAAAGCTTTTTTAGGTTAGGCCCAGATCTCTTTGATAATATCATTTCTTCAGGTATTTAGCAGGCTTCTGATCTGTATGCTTCCAGTCACTTCCATGTGATAGTAACCATACCTCAAAGTCTTTCCCAAGACATCATTCCCAAACCTTTTCTACTTCCTTACTGACTAACTCAGCACTTCTCTCCCTCAACTTAATAGTGGCTCTCTGGCAGTCATTTGAAACTAAAAGCTGAGGTGGAAAGGAAACATCCTTAATATGACACTTGGCACAATGTTAAATACCTTTGTTTAACTAATATAAATTAATGGCCAAATGAATAGGACTTCAAGGCCTATTTTTAGTCTTATTTCCTATTGTTTGTGGTTCAGAAGCAGATAACTTTTTCAGTTCTGCAAAGTCTGATTTTTTTAGACTTTCTCCATTCTCTTTTATTTCTCCTTGAAAATTAACCACCTCTTTTTTAAGCTCATCTATTTCTTGCAGATCCTTCCTAAATGCAATGAGTAATGGTCGACATGCTCTAATATCTGTTTTCTAACCACTTCCCCACAGCTAAAAGCATGGAAGGCACTGGACCTGCCTTCCAAGATAGACATTTCACCAGATGTCTCATTGCTGTATATTATGGGTCTCTATCTTTTGAGCCTATGTTAAAAAAGTTCTCCACCTTGTGCTCCTTGACCGCTAAGTCAATGCCACGTACATTAGGGTTGTGTTGGGGCAGTATGCTACTTTAAGGTATACATTTCAGTATTTCCTCCTATTAAGGAGGTCTAATTTCTGTTACAAATAAATCTCAAGGTGTATAATAGCCCAAACACAGAAGTTTTTTTCTTGCTTAGGTGAATAATCTAAGCTGGTTCTAGTGTAGCAGGAGGTGGGCTATATTTGTGATGGTTATTCAGGGATCCAGGCTGATGGAGGCTCTGTCATCTTCAACACGTAACTTCCAAAGAGGCCCCAGGTATTGTCATCCATCAGCAAAAGAGGTAAGAGAGATACAGGAGAATTTCATGAGAGGTTTCAATGGGCCTGGCTGGCACTTTGCCATCTATTACTTAGTATACATTCCATTGGCTAAAACTTAGTCCCATGGTTGTCCTTCAAGAGAGGCTGGGAAATTTGGTCTGGCTGTGTGCCCAAGTAGAAGAAGAGAACATAGATTTTAGTGAGCAGCTAGCATAAATTGCTTGAATTAAAAAAAATTGTAATTAAAAAGCCCTATAATGTAATTCCTTTTTTGCCTTCTGTTTGAGCAACTTTGTTACTTGGAATTTATTCTCGGAAAATAATTAGACAAGTGAATAATGACATCCATACAAGGTTATACTGCAAAATTGGTTATATGAGAGGGAAAATTGGCAATAGCCTAAGTGATAAATGCTCAGAGATTGGCTACTACATGGCCTTTAGGACAATGATGAGAGATCTGTATTCATTGATGTTAAAAGGTATTTATGTCATATTGAGTAAATAAAGGATGTTAAAGAATAACATGTATGATCTTTGTCTTGCATATTTTTGTATCTTTACGTGTTGAAGTTTGGAAGAATATCAAACTTTGGAAGAATATCAAGATGGTAGTAATGGTGATCCAAAAATTTCAGTTTTTTTCTCTTTTTCTTATCAGTATTGTATAAGGGTGGTATAGTGAATAAATCATTTTGATAATTACAAGATCAGTACAGCTGATATTTGTGTTAGAACAGCTCCTTTGTAGGGTTCTGCCTCTCACATCCTGATGCAGAGATACTCTCCTTGTGTTGTCAGAGCTGTTAGAAAAAGAGCCATTTGGTGTGGAATCCCCTGGATTGCTGTGTGTTTTCTTTATTCAAGTGATATCTAACTTCTCCTTCTGCCCCTTTGAATACCCAAAAGTAGTGAGGCCCTGTAAAAACACTTTCACGTAATGATCTTACTTAATCTCTACAATAATCCCAAGAAACAAGAGTGGTTATTTTTCTAATCAGGGATCTGATTCAGAAAGATGAAGTGACTTTGCTAATGTCATATCTGGTGAGAGCTGGAGCCCAGGCCTTGAACCTAGACCTTCTCCATGTAGACCTTGCCTCTCCTACCCTGGTCACTTTCAGCTGTGGCTACACCTCCGAATCGCCTGGGGCAATTCACCAACTCCTTGGTCTCAGCCCAGAATAAATAAAAAAATAGTATTTTTCTAAACTCTGTATATCACTGTAATATGCCATGAGTTTGAGAATATCTGTCTGATGCCAGGCTGCCAAAGGGACTAAACTCACAGAGGCTGTGCTCTGGGGAGTTGGGGAGATGTCGTCCTGCTTCATTTTCAGTTGTGGGTTATAGAGAAATACCGAGAGGTATAGTAGGTGTGGATAGCCTTGCAGAGAAAGGGAGAGAATATGAACACTTGGGTCTTGTAGCAAAACAGAATAGAGAGAAAGAAAGAAAAAGAAAAAGCCAAGGTGCTCATTTGAGTCTGAGAAGTAGTGCCAGTGACTAAAGATCTCTTCCTGAAGATTCTGGACCAGACTGAGGCACAGATGCAGGAAAGGTAAATTCATCTTTCCCTGCAGTGCCTTCCTTGTGCTGGTATTTCTACCCCCTCCTGTATCACATTCCATATGCCCCGCATCAGGGTATTGGACATCAGTTTATTTTCTTGGCAGTTTGGTTTCCCCTAGTCATCTTTTTCTTTACTTGTATGTGAACGTGTTCTTAGGTAATTCACAAGGTGGGGAAAATTATACAAACCAATTTATATTAAGATACTATTGGCTGGTAGTAGCTTATTACTTTTTCCTTCTCATGAGTATTTGTAAATTAATAAGACGTACCACAAAGAAATGAATCTCTAAGATTGAACATGAAGAAAAGTGTAAACCTTCAGAGGCTACTTGGGATAGGGAAGCCATTATGAAGTTCATTGTATTATACTTGGCATGTTGCTATATGTGTTTGGCTTCTCGTGGGGAGGGAACTGACTTAATCATTTATTCATTAAATATATATTGAGCATCACCTATGTGCCAGGCATGGTCTAGGTATGGGAGATACAGAAATGAGCAAAATAGATAAAAGTCCTTGCCCCTACAGAGCTTACATTCTAGTGGGAAGGACAGCTAATAAAACAATAAGCAAGATACATAGTGTGTTGGATGGTGATAAAAATGATGTAGAAAAATAAAGCAAGAGAGGGAAATAGGATCAAAGGAGGAAGGAGGTAAGGGCTCCAGTAACTAGAGACCTGGAAGTGAAAGAAGGCACCATGTCAATATCTGGCAGAACAGCATTCAAGGAAGAAGAAATAGTAAGTGCAAAGGCCCTGAGGTTGTGGTGTTCTGGTGGGTTCCAGAAACAGCAGGGGCCATTGTGGCTGGAGCGGAGTGAAAGAGGGAAAATAACAAAGGACGAGGTCAGAGATGACAGCAGATGACAGTTTTATGAAGGGTCTCATACAAATTCTGACTTTTATCTTGGGTGGGACAGGAGTCATTGGAAGTTACTGAGATGACTCTGGCTACTGGGTTGTGTATTGAATGAAGGGGCACAGGGGCAGATTTGGAGTAATCTGTCAGGAGGCTGTAGCAGTGATCCTGGCAAGAGTTAATGGTGGCTTGGGCCAGGGTGCTGTGGAGGAGGTGGTGAGAAGTGGTGAATACTGAATATTTTGGAGGTAGAGCCAATAATTACTTACTAATGAAGTAGATGTGTGGTTTGAGAGAGAGAGGTAGGAAGAGTGGTTGGTCATTTCTGGAAGGATGAAACTGACATAAAATAACACAAGGACTACAGTAACTGATTCAGGGTTCAGGGAGTAGATGAGGAACTCATGTAACACTGTGTTGAGTTGGAGCCTGTTCCATTTGAGAGTCTGTTAGACTTTGAGGGAGAAATGATGAGAAAGCAGTTGGATATTGGACGTGTGACCTTGGGATTTCAGCATAAAGTTTGGGCTGGAGATCAAAATGCGGAAAGGTAGTTTCGTCAAGAAATTGGGATAGATGCAAAGTAACAGAGTGCATGAGCACAGGCCCTGCAGCCGGACCACCTGGGCTGGACTCCTGGCAAATAATCTAACCTTCAGATCCTCAGTTTCCTCATCTGTAAAATGGAGATAATAATTATAGTGTCTAGTTTACGAACTTGCTGTGAGAATTAAGTTAGTAAATATATTTAAATTATGTAGATAAAGGCCGGCCTCCTAGGGAGTGCTAAAAATGTTCCCTATTATTATTGTCATTATTTATTTTATTGTGAGTTGCCTTTTGTTCGTATAGTTGTTAAGGCCTTTCCTATATTATCACACATCGTCCTCCCAAGAACCATATAAGGGAGATAATATTATTTTCCTTATTAGAAATGAGGAAACTAAAGGCACTGGGAGGATAAATCACTTGCCCAAGGAGACCCACGCCTGTTTGATCCCAAGATCGGGCAGTTAATCATTTTTATAAATAGTAAAATTTAGTCTTGTGTGCAGGTCAAGACATTCGGAGATTAGAGTCATTAGCTCAGATGAATAGCCAAGCTAGAAACCCAATGGGTTTAAGCTCAAAATAATCCTGTGAACAAAGCAACAGGATAATTTGAAATGTCAATGTGACATTCTCTTCCACAGTAAATTAATAAGATGTGACTGGAGGCCTTTTTTGTCATGGCTGTAATAATCAGAAGCCATATTTTCTCTCCCCTCTAATCTCAGGCTACGACAATAGGCTATCAGTAGGAACATCCTTCAAATACCAGCAGAGTCTTTTTCATACACAAAGGTGACATATTGGCAGTATCCAATTTTATTCATTTCTGTTGGAAGAGGTGTTGGTTTAAATACTACTATGTGATGAAATAAGCAATGTAAAAACAGAGTCAGTTTTCTGTAATTAATTTGGTATTGATAGAAAACACTTGCCTTATCCCCTACTCTCTTTGTTGCTAAGGTGATGGTCAGCCAGGTGTTTTGAGTGCCTTTGAGGCCTAGGACAAAAGCTGTGAGCTCCCGGGTAGTATTTAAGCCGTCTGGTAAAATGCGCTGGGTCACCCTTGTGGTTTCTCCTCATATTTCAGGATCCTTTCACTTTGTCCATTTCTTTAGTTACAGATTCTTGGTTCTCAGTCTTTACTATGGCTTTGGACACCTTTTCCATTTGATCTCAGTGCTGGGTCCTGAATTCCGTCTACACCATCCTGACAACTCTGTCCTGTAAATTATGACCAGCTCCCTACTTGCTACTTTCTGGTACTTATCTAGCAACTCGTACTTTACTAATTAAAATTCCATTCCCCCACTTGGCTAAGCAGGGGAGAACATCCCCATGGGTAAGGAGGGTTAGACCTTGTTGCCTTAACTCATGTTACGGCCGAAGAGAGGTCTCTCAGCTGAGACTATAGGTTTCCAAACTTGAGAGGTGCCCTTCTGATTTTGACAGCATGGATCCTTCCGTACTCAAGACAAAGGTTCAGTTTTTCTTCCGAGGTGAGATTGAGAGAGAGGGCACCTTTAACCCAGGTGTTGGTGTAGAGTCAGGTCTTCAACACACATAAACATAGGAAAGACCAGATCTCATTGAAATGTGGCGTGGAGAATATTCTCTGTTCAGACCAGAAATCTAGACATTATCTACCTGTATTTCTCTCTTTGCCTTCTCACCCACATCCAAACCACCAGCCACTTCTGCTGGCTCTGCCTCCAAAATATATCTATCGTCTTCCCCCTTTTCTCCATCTCCTCTCCTGCCACCCTAGTCTGAGTCTCCATAATCTTGCACCTGCAGTCTTGTGATAGCCTCCTAAGTGGTGTAGCTAATTCTACTCGTGAGCTACCACAGGTCATTCTCTATGGAATAGTTAAAAGAACTTGTAAATCATAAACCGTATTATATGACTCCCTCACTTTGAAACCACTGGCTTCCCACAAGGCTCTATATGACCTGGTCCCAGCCTATCTCACTGACCTCACCCAGCCCTGCTCCCCTTGGTCACCATGCTGAGCCACAGGATTTTGTTCTGCTTATTGAAAAGAACAAGCTTGTTGTAACCTCAGGGCCTTTGTACTTGCTGTTTTCTCTGCCAAGTTTGTTGCTATGGTCTTCCCAGCCTGGCTCCTTTACATAAAAATCTTAGTTGAAAGGTTCTCCCACTACTTTAAGTGGAGCCTATTTACTCCACTTAAAGTAGTTCTTTCCTGCCCCTCCATATGTCTGTTCATACGACAAATATTTATTGAGCGCCTGCTGTATTTCAGGCACTGTCCTAGGCACTAAGTATAAAGTAGTGAACTAGACAACTAGCAATTCCGCCTTCGTGTGTCTTATACTCTAATGTCCCATTAGGCTGTTTAATTTTCTTCATGGCACTTACCTCTCTCTGAATTACGTTGGTTTGCTTGTTTTTGTGGTTCTCTCTCTACCCCAATACCAAAAATATAGGGAAGGATAAGTCGTTTTTGTTTCTTTAGCCTCCCGGAGGTGATCAGTCTCAGGGAGGCTGAAGTTAGAAGGATCTGGAGACATTAAGAATCAAAGAGGGCACTCCCTTGCTTAGAACGTGTTTTTTTTTTTTTTTTTTTTGCGGTGCGCGGGCCTCTCACTGTTGTGGCCTCTCCCGCTGCGGAGCACAGGCTCCGGACGCGCAGGCTCAGCGGCCATGGCTCACGAGCCCAGCCGCTCCGCGGCATGTGGGATCCTCCCGGACCGGGACACGAACCCGTGTCCCCTGCATCGGCAGGTAGACTCTCAACCACTGCGCCACCAGGGAAGCCCACTTAGAACGTTTTTGAGCGTGGACACTCTAACACAGAATTCAAGAATGATACTTGTCAAAGACAGTCCATAGATGTTGTTGTTAATACAAATTGGAAACAACAGTGCCCCACCCCATTATCTCTTGGTGGTGTTCAATTTTACTTCATTGGCTAGAATCTCTAGATGGTATTTTTCTCTAGATGTTTTTCTTGTGTATAAGAATTACAGGGTCATTTAGATTTTTACTGAAACTCAGTTTGCAGTGATTCAGATTACTCAGTAATTCAGAACTACTCAGTAATTCAATAATTATGCCTCTAGAGATTTTGATTACTAGATTTAAGCTGGGACCTAGGAGTCTGAGTTTTTAAGAAGCACCCCAGGTGCTGCTTTTTATAGAATATGTTGTAGAGCATAGTCTGATATTATAAGCCCTGACTTTGACTCTTTGAGTCCTGGGTGCCAAAGAATCTGCAATTGCAGGATCTCCTGAATTTAGGTGACTCTGCGTCCAGGTTTGTCTTGGATGGTCTTGGCATATACCTGTTTTCCTGTCATCATTATTCATAACGACACCTTTCACTGTCAAAAGTGTCACAGTTTTGATGAAGTATTATATGGTGACTCTGTGTGATGGTATCTTACCCAAGAAACTGTTATGCATAGCTTTCTTGTTGGGAATAAAAAGAGAGTCCTGTATGAAAGGGATGGACTGGGAATCTGCCACGGAAATTTTTGTATATCCAAACTATAAGAAAGTAGTCCCTTGTATTTCAGGAATTCTTATTTCTTCTTCCTCTTCTTTGCAGTCCTCTGAGACTTACTACAGAAATGCATGTCTTTGTCTAGGCCTGTGCTATCCAACATTGTAGATGATGGCAGCATGGGGATATTTAAATTTTAATTTAAATTAATAATCAAATCAAATAAAAATTCAGTTTTATTTGTGTCACTAGCAACATTTCAAGTATTTACTAGCTATGGGTGGCTAGTGGCCCCTATACTGGACGTATATTGGAGTGACAGAGCATTTCATCATTGTAGAAAGTTTCTAGTGGACAGTGCTGGTCTAGATTGAGGTTCCATGGTTTTTACCCGCTTGCATTTGTATCCAGCACTTTTCCAAATTATTATTTGAGAAGAGTCATAAAATTAAAAATAACATTTTAGGAAAATGCTTTGGAGTTTATCTAACACACTCTCTTAGTATAATTGGTGAATAAACAGGTTCAGAGAGATTAGATGACTGGCCAGTGTTACCTGGCTAGATCTTGGACAAAATTAGCCAGATTCAGTATTCAGACTAGTTAAGCAACCATAACTAATTTATTGCTGTAAAACTGTCCATCTGCAAAATGGGAACAATCACAATAGCCCTTCCTCAGAGTGACATTGAAGTAGCCTCCACCACATGCAGACACCAGCTGCTGAGTCATTAAATGGTACATTGACTTTGCCAGGACACTGTGAACTATTTAGTATGATTCATTGTGAATGTGATAGGGAAACTGATTCAAAAAAACTAAATCAAAAAGCTGTCAGGGGCTTCCCTGGTGGTGCAGTGGTTGAGAGTCTGCCTGCCGATGCAGGGGACACGGGTTCGTGCCCTGGTCTGGGAAGATCCCACATGCCGCGGAGCGGCTGGGCCCGTGAGCCATGGCCGCTGAGCCTGCGCGTCCGGAGCCTGTGCTCCGCAACGGGAGAGGCCACAACAGTGAGAGGCCCGCGTACCGCAA
>NW_020837958.1:11667899-11793002 GCF_003676395.1 Aethalodelphis obliquidens | reverse complement strand
AGATCTACTAGACATCTTCAAAGGATATTCCTGTCTGTCCATTTGGCCTGATGTGATGAACTCCCTGGCCCTCTTCAAAAGAAAGAGCATCTAGTTCATCATTGTTTCCCTCTGTGGAACAGCTGCTCAATTCAGTGGTGGAGTCATTGCTTTGGTACATGTGTGTAGTGTATGAAGGATGATGTGCAAAGCCCTTATTTGACCACTGGTTTGGACTTTACTTCTTTTGGTGGATGTGTGAAGAGGAGAGTTGGAGCAGATGTCTGCAGGCAGGAGACTACTGAGTGGGTTCTGTGTGGGAACTCCAAGCTTGCTTATCATTCATTAAACAAATGTAAATGCGCGTTTGGGAGACTCACTAATATAATTGAAAGAACCTAGAATACGACAGAACTGTCGTGGCATGGCCCAAAGAGCATAGGATTGAGAGTCAGAAGCCTTTAGTTAAATCCACTAATGACAAATGTGTAGTGATGGGCAAGTCATTCTTCCTCTCTCAGTCTTGGTCTTTTATCACAAAAGGGGATAATAGTTCTCCTCTTCCTTTTTGTAGGGTTATTGGGAGAATTATATGAGAAATGGGTATGAAAATATCTGTTAAGTGCAATCCCTATGTAGAAACAAGTGACATTTATTCTTATTATTACTATTAATATTTGAATATACATTTATTGTTTATATCTTAAGGGCCTAGAACCACACTTGTAACCAAGTTCTTGAGGTTGTGACATATTCTTTTTGAGCTAAGCTAAAAAAAAGAATTGTTTCAATACGTTGAGGACCTTGCTATCCAGGCTCTCTTTATCTTTTCTCTCCCTTTGGTCCTAAATATGGCTTAATTTTTGCAGCTTCACTAGAGAAGCAATGAATTAATACCTCTAAGAAATAAGGCATTATTTATTTTAAGGCACTCAAACAAGGTTGGTTAGGAAATCAAGGAGCTCTTCAGAATGTTGGATGAGCGCTCAAGACTTCTTCATTCGGAAATGATTAAAGTGGAAGCTCATTTTAATGACTTATGGGTTGACTTTTTATTTTGTTTGCTTTCCTTTTTTAAAATTAAAATATAGTTGATTTACAATATTGTGTTAGTTTTAGGTGCACAGCATAGCAATCCATTATTATTATTATTATTATTTTGCGGTACGCGGGCCTCTCACTGTTGTGGCCTCTCCCATTGTGGAGCACAGGCTCCGGACGCGCAGGCTCAGCGGCCATGGCTCACGGGCCCAGCCGCTCCGCGGCATGTGGGATCTTCCCGGACCGGGGCACAAACCCGTGTCCCCTGCATCGGCAGGCGGACTCTCAACCACTGCGCCACCAGGGAATCCCACGATCCATTATTTTGCAGATTATAATCCATTATAGGTTATTATAAGTTAATGGGCATAATTCCCTGTGCTATACAGTATATCCTTGTTGCTTATATTTTATATATAGTAGTTTGTATCTGTTAACCCCATACCCCTAATTTGTCCATCCCTACTTCCCCCTCCCCTTTGGTAACCACAAATTTGTTTTCTATATCTGTGAGTCTGTTACTATTTTGCATCTACATTCATTTGTATTATTTTTATATTCCACAAATAAGTAATATTATATAATATTTGTCTTTGATTTATTCCACTAATATTCTCTAGGTCCATCCACATTGCTACAGATGGCAGAAATTCATTCTTTTTAATGGCTGAGTAAAATATGTATATATATATTTATAAAATTTAATATATATATATATATACACACACACACACATACCACATCTTCTTAATCCAGTCGTCTGTTGCTGGGCACTTGGGTTGCTTCCATGTCTTGGCTATTATCAGTAGTGCTGCTATGAACATTGGGGTACGTGTATCTTTTCGAATTAGGGATTTTTTATTTTTTCAGATCTATGCCCAGGAGTGGAATTGCTGGATCGTATAGTGGCTCTATTTTTAGTTTTTTAAGGAAGCTCCATACTGTTTTCCATAGTGGCTGCACAAGTTTACATTCCCTTGGGTGATATTTTGTTAAATTAACTGGGCAAGCTCAGGGGTTACTGTGTGGATGTAGGAAACACATTATTTTTCTAATTTTTTGAAGGTCCTGTCTTGCCTGTTGCCCTGAGATTAAATAGGGTATCACACAATGTAATGGTCCCCAGAATTATTTTTTATAATTGCTCTGGTTGTGTCTTGCACAAGACCCCTGGTTGAGGTGGCTAGTGGGACCTGAAATCTAAGCTCTTCCTCCATCGGGCTGTGTCTACCTAGAGGGGCTGCTTTTTCAATTTCACACAAAGGCTTCTTATGGTACAATGGAGCCCCCAGGAGATCATATCTTCCATGAAGGAGAAGACACTGTCGTCCCATTGGTATCAGTGAGAAATGGGTAAATCATGAAGGCAAGCTTAGAAAAAGGATGCAAAAGACTTTTGGTTAAATATAGAGGTTTGAACACACATGTTCGTGTCTACTTTCTCCTTAAACCTCACTTGAAATATATATGTGTATGTATATTCATGTATTATGTACCTACTATACAACACAGTTGCTTACAAGAACCCTGTAAGATAATTATTATTGTCCCCTTGTGGGGTAGGAGACTGAGGTTCAGAGAGATGAAGTAAATAGTTTTTGGTTATACAACAGGCAGTCAGGATTCTAACCCGGATTGTTTGGCTCCAGCGCTCCCACTCTGTCTACTGTATTATTTTGCTTTCTTTGTACAGTTTATAAAATGAATTTAAATCTGCTTCCTCATTCTATGCTCCCCACATCCTGTTAGATGGAATGGCGGGTATCAGTATCCTTAGAACTTACCTGCATCCTCTGAGTGATGCGGTGACTTGCCCAAGGTCAAACAGCTTATGTGAATGTCTGAGTCTCATGTATACATTTACCCTGTTAGATACTGAAACTGTCAAAGCACCAACAGAGATAGGAGATACTGCTGAAAGCTAACAGTGTGCTGCCAAGAAGGCATGATTCTGCCCGCAGCAGAGATACTTGGCCAGACAGCACCCTTTGTGTGATGACACATTTATCCTGCGTGTTTTGATGTTGTCTTGGGAGTTCTTGGACTGCTGTGTCACAGAATGGCATTTCATATGGCTTCCTGTAAAAATAGATGAGTGTTCAAATGGCAAAAGGCATCCAATAGGAATAAGGAGACGAGTGATTAAAAACAGGCTGAGGCCCTTGGAAATGCTGGTTTCAGGGATTCTGGGGTGCAGAATGTCAAAATTATAGTGCAACTCTTAGAGAACTTACTTTTATCCAGCCGTGTAAATGACTATATTGGAAATGTCAGAAAAAAAGAAACTCTTTTTTTGGAGGGGGCTATTAAAAAGGCAACATTAATAATAAAATTAGAAATGCATTAGCACCATTGGATGAGGCGACAGCATCACTTCCTGGCATCAGAATAGTCTCTTATGCACACACGGGTAGAGCATTTGTCGGGTTTATGATCTCCTCCCATAAAATGCTTATTGCCTCTTGATTCCTATGCCATATATCACACAGTTCATAAATCGATGTACAAATCCTATAATATCAAATGTCTGTTCTGATCAGCCCTTCAGTCTTTTTAATATTTATATGATTTCCTTTGACAGAGCTTGGTGACGTTTTTTCTGGGTTTTGGAGGCTGGAAGGGTGACGGGGTGGGTGCCCCAGAGAAACCTGTAAAGACTGACTGGCAGATTTAGTAGCTACTGAGCAAAACAATTGGGTTATGCCTAACAGACACACCAGGATGAAACGTAACACTGTCACTGCTTTGGTCCTGACAGCTTCAGAGGAAGAGACTGAGAGCTATGCCAAAAAGTATTTTCATGGGGATATTTGGATTGCAGGGACCTATGGACTGTGAAGTTGTGCTCATCAAGGGTGAAAAAGAAATTTTTAAAAGCTGTTGCTTGTGTCAATTTTTGTGTAACCAGATTGCCATGTATTTCACATCACGGTACACAAAATCATACAAGGCATGAATTGGAAGTCAGGTCAGAGGAAGTTCTCAGAGACATTTAATTGAGAGCTTTTGGAAGCCAAAGATGTGGAATTCTTCTTTAGACATAGGTTTTCTGTACAGTGCATGTGTTCCAGCTTTCATTCATTCATCTTTTCATGTAAAATTTACTGATAAATTTGTAATTTGAGGGAACCTGCAGTTATTAGTTTGTTAAGACAAATAAATGTCATTTCACAGGGATGCACCAATATGCAATATTCAGTATCCCATCTGCTCAGACTAGCAAGAAATGAAGTCTTTTCCTCTGAGGATGCTCTTCTCAAGGTGGGTCCAAGAAGCCTGGGATGCTAACTGATTCCAGATGGTAAGTCCAAGTTCTGTCTGTCTCTCCAAAGGCCTGTTTTTCCACTGATGCCTGGTGCTTCATAAAAAGGCTGGCTCTTGCAAGGCCCAGCCCATAGGGATTGAGGGGAAGCTAAATTGTGACACAGCATAAAAGGGATTAGAAGAACAATCCTTCCTGAGTCCTGCTTAGATATGGGGGCCTCCTGCCAACACTGACTCAGTAGCACAGCACTTTCTCTAGCCAGATTTTTCGATTAGCTCAACACATTGCCTGAGGGTTATAAGTACACATGTTACTAGAATACATGGTTTGGGACAAGCTTTTTGGCAAATCCAGAAACAATATCTCCCCTCACACTTAAGGTGACTTTTATCTCAGGGGCTTGTTGGAGCTTTCCTACCGATAGGCCTTGATCAGGGACACCCTCTATCTTCCCCGCAAATATTTAGATGTTTCAATAACTTTGAACCTTGAAGAAAGTTCAAAAGGTCTTGACACTTTACTTCCTAGAAGGTCTTTTTGCTTTTATGCAAATTTGTACCCCCTCCACTTCAAGCTTTGTGTTTCAGTTAGTACGGGGGAAGGGTAAAAGCTCTATCTATCGACAGAGCTGGATTCTGCTCTTCCTTCAAAATTAAGGAAAGAAGAACCCTGCTTCACTAGGCGCCCACCTGTATCTGTTGTGTGCTGGACATTCTGTTAGGGTCTAGGAGTTGGCACACTAAATAACGTTTTATTGGAACACAGTCTTTCCCACTCATTTGTTATTATTTATGGCTCCTGTCCCTTGGCTTCTGTTCCTGTATTTCCTCCATGCTAGAGCAAGCTTAGACCTTGGTAGGGGAGATAGGACTCTTGGCAGAGGTGCTTACACCTTGACAAGCTAATGCCACCCGTGCTGGATCCCAGGAGGAGCTGTGGACCACTGCAGCAGAGGGTGTCCAACCCTGGAGTCACCTTTGTGTTTTTGTTTATAAGAACTGAAACATCTGTGGGATTTGGGGTGTAAGAGATTTGGTGAGATTAGAAGAATGGGAAGGTGGGGTGGATGACAGAAATAGTGGACATTGTAACAATGGCCAGGCACTGCTGAACCCCTGCACATTGGGCCCTTCCTGAGGTAAGAGAGAGGCTGTGGGGAGGGAGGAAGCCGTGAGGAATAAATTGCATTTTCATTCAGTGAGCTCAATCTTTGAAAATCCATGGAATGCCCATCTAGCATGGGTACCAACTATATTCATTTTACTAAAAATGAGAGCTAATGTTTAATGGGGCTCCTATGCTAGGCATCATGTATAGTGACTTATTTAAGTACTGTAGTAACAATCATAATCCCCATTTTATAGATGCAGAAACCAATGTTATTTGAAACAAGTATAACATAGGGTTCAAGCACATAAGTTGGAAGTCTTAAATTTGGCCTAATAAAATATACAAGTCACCAAATATTTTCTGTGACTTAGCTGATTACAGAGCCATTGAATACAGAAAACATTTAGACATTATTACAAGAGCTAGAAAAAAAATTGAATATAATTGCTGTTACTTTAGCAGAAGCTGAGAAAGGATCCAGCACCATAAACAACACATTGCTGATGGTAAGATGTTCACACCTAAGACTACTCGCGGGCTAATGATCATCAATTTAGAAGAGTTTGTGGTTTTCTGTCAAACTGCGTCTAACAGATGGAGGCTATATGACAGCTAGTGACAACCTCATCCAACAAAGGGTAGCATCAATAATTTATCATATTGGGAGAAACTATTGATCAGGTAAACAACTTCTGTTACAATTTATATCATTTGGTAACTGGTTCTATAAATATATATAGTTCAGTTTATGTAGAGACAAAATAGGAGCAGAAGTTTTCATTTTTAATTTATATATTTATTTATTTTTCTACACAGGTTGTTAAATATTTTAAGTAGTTTGACAGTATTTTAGTTACCTAGTGAGTAAATCAAATAGTTAGGGAGACTAATGGATGTGAAAATGTATCATAAACTGTGACACACTCATAAATTGTAATGGAAAGAGTTAATACATTATTTTACACAGGCACATATATTTTTTAAAGGCAAGAATAAAATTGGTTTAGAAATATGCTATTGATTTAGCACTGGGACTGGGAGTGAATGTGTCTCCTGTATAAAATAAATGAATCTATGGGGTAGCTCAATTGTGTGTAGAAATAAATGTACTGCCATTCAAGCAGTGTGGCACTGTGAAAACTGCGTGCATTTTGAAGTCATGAGAATCTGGGATTTGTCAGCCTTGAGCCTCATCTGTGCAGACTTGGGCCCTTTATGTAACTGTTCTGAGCCCCATTTTTCATTCTTGTGAGATGTGTATAAATCTTTTGCAACCTGGAGAGTTAGGAATATTATGCTCCTATCAGTACCCTCAATATATGGATAAATGTTATTATGAGTTTCTTTTGAACATCTCCCATTTCTCCTTTACACGCTTTCAAGGATTTGGTCTCTGGTTCTTTATTTAATTTCAATTATTACCCTAAATGCAAGGAACTTCTATTTTAAATTATAACTCATTTTTTAATTACAAAAGCAATATATAATCATATAGAAAATAGAAATCACCTAGAAGCAAAGAAGAACAAAAATAAACATTTCTATCATCCCTAGAGAGAACCATTATTCATTTTCCCAGTCTTTTTATGCATAAATATACCTTTAAAAATTATGCTCTACTCACTGTTTTGTAACCTGCTTTCTTCGGATATATAGTGAACATTTTTTTCATGTCATTAAATGCTCTACAACATTTAAATGACTGTATACTGTGAATATAAAAAGCCAGGGACTTTTTGACTTGCAAAACAAATCCTCAGTTTCTTCGGTTTTGTTTATTGGGTGGGTGGGTGGGAGAAGGTATGAATTGCTTTTAAAGTATTTTTTTTTGAATTTTATTTATTTTTTAATACAGCAGGTTCTCATTAGTTATCCATTTTATACATATTAGTGTATGTCAATCCCAATCTCCCAATTCATCACACTACCATCCACACCCCTCCGTCGCTTCCCCGCTTGGTGTCCATATGTTTGTTCTCTACATCTGTGTCTCAATTTCTGCCTTGCAAACCGGTTCATCTGTACCATTTTTCTAGGTTCGACATATCTGTGTTAATATACGATATTTGTTTTTCTCTTTCTGACTTCCTTCACTATGTATGACAGTCTCTAGATCCATCCACTTCTCTACAAATGACCCAATTTTGTTCCTTTTTATGGCTGAGTAACATTCCATTGTATATATGTACCACATCTTCTTTATCTATTCTTCTGTCGATGGGCATTTAGGTTGCTTCCATGACCTGGCTATTGTAAATAGTGCTGCAATGAATATTGGGGTGCATGTGTCTTTTTGATTTATGGTTTTCTCTGGGTATATAGCCAGTAGTGAGATTGCTGGGTCATATGTAATCCTGTTTTTAGTTTTTTAAGGAACCTCCATACTGTTCTCCATAGTGGCTCTATCAATTTACATTCCCACCAACAGTACAAGAGGGTTCCCTTTTCTTCACACCCTCTCCAGCATTTGTTGTTTGTAGATTTTCTGATGATACCCATTCTAACTGGTGTGAGGTGATACCTCATTGTAGTTTTGATTTGCATTTCTCTAATAATTAGTGATGTTGAGCAGCTTTTCATGTGCTTCTTGGCCATCTGTATGTCCTGTTTGGAGAAATGTCTATTTAGGTCTTCTGCCCATTTTGGGATTGGGTTGTTTGTTTTTTTAATATTGAGCTGCATGAGCTGTTTATATATTTTGGAGATTAATCCTTTGTCCATTGATTGGTTTGCAAATATTTTCTCCCATTCTGAGGGGTGTCTTTCCTCTTGTTTTTAGTTTCCTTTGCTTTGCAAAAGCTTTTAAGTTTCATTAGGTCCCATTTATTTTTGTTTTTATTTCCATTACTCTAGGAGGTGGATCAAAAAAGATCTTGCTGTGATTTATGTCAAAGAGTGTTCTTCCTATGTTTTCCTCTAAGACTTTTATAGTGTCTGGTCTTATATTTAGGTCTCTAATCCATTTTGAGTTTATTTTTGTGTATGGTGTTAGGGAGTGTTCTAATTTCATTCCTTTACATGTAGCTGTCCAGTTTTCCCAGCACCACTTATTGAAGAGGCTGTCTTTTCTCCGTTGTATATCCTTGCCTCCTTTGTCATATATTAGATGACCACAGGTGCGTAGGTTTATTCTGGGCTTTCTATCTTGTTCCATTGATCTATAATTCTGGTTTTGTGCCAGTACCGTATTGTCTTGATTACTGTAGCTTTGTAGTGTAGTCTGAAGTCAGGGAGTCTGATTCCTCCCTACTCACTTTTTTTCCCTCAAGACTGTTTTAGCTATTCAGGGTCTTTGTGTCTGCATACAAATTTTAAGATTTTTTGTTCTAGTTCTGTAAAAAATGCCATTGGTAATTTGATAGGGATGGCATTGAATCTGTAGATTGCTTTGGGTAGTATAGTCATTTTCACAATATTGATTCTTCCAATCCAGGACATGGTATATCTCTCCATCTGTTGCTATCATCTTTAATTTCTTTCATTAGTGTCTTATAGTTTTCTGCATACAGGTCTTTTTTTTCCCTAGGTAAGTTTATTCCTAGGTATTTTATTCTTTTTGTTGCAGTGGTACATGGGAGTGTTTCCTTAATTTCTCTTTCAGATTTTTCATCATTACTGTGTAGGAATGCAAGAGATTTCTGTATGTTAATTTTGTATCCTGCAGCTTTACCAAATTCATTGATTAGCTCTAGTAGTTTTCTGGTGGCATCTTTAGGATTCTCTATGTATAGTATCATGTCATCTGCAAAGAGTGACAGTTTTACTTCTTCTTTTCCAATATGTATTCCTTTTATTTCTTTTTCTTCTCTGATTGCCGTGGCTAGGACTTCCAAAACTATGTTGAATAATGGTGGTGAGAGTGGGCATCCTTGTCTTGTTCATGATCTTAGAGGAAATGGTTTCAGTTTTTCACCATTGAGAATGATGTTTACTGTGGGTTTGTCATATATGGCCTTTATTATGTTGAGGTAGGTTCCCTCTATGCCCACTTCCTGGAGAGTTTTGGTCATAAATGGGTGTTGAATTTTGTCAAAAGCTTTTTCTGCATCTATTGAGAGGATCATATGGTTTTTCTTCTTCAATTTGTTAATATGGTGTATCACACTGATCGATTCGCGTATGAAGAATCCTTGCATCCCTGGGATAAATCCCACTTGATCATGGTGTATGATCCTCTTAATGTGTTGTGAGATTCTGTTTGCTAGTATTTTTTTTGAGGATTTTTTTTGTTTATTTTTTTAAATTTTTTTTGAGTGATACTGGTGTGTAATTTTCTGTTTTTGTAGTATCTCTCTTTGGTTTTGGTATCAGGGTGATGGTGGCCTCATAGAATGAGTTTGGGAGTGTTCCTTCCTCTGCAAGTTTTTGGAAGAGTTTGAGAAGGATGGGTGTTAGCTCTTCTCTAAATGTTTGATAGAATTCACCTGTGAAGCCATCTGGTACTGGACTTTTGTTTGTTGGAAGATTTTGAATCACAGTTTCAATTTCATTACTTGTGATTTGAAGGTTATACGTTTCTGAGAATTTGTCCATTTCTTCTAGTTTGTCCATTTTATTGGCATAGAGTTGCTTGTAGTAGTCTCTTAGGATGCTTTGTATTTCTGCTGTGTCTGTTATAACTTCTCCTTTTTCATTTCTAATCATATTGATTTGAGTCCTCTCACTCTTTTTCCTCATGAGTCTGTTTAATGGTTTGTCAAATTTATTTGTCTTCTCAAAAACCAGCTTTTCGTTTGATTGGTCTTCACTATTGATTTCTTTGTTTCTATTTCATTTATTACTGCTCTGATCTTCATGATTTCTTTCCTTCTGCTAACTTTGGGTTTTGCTTGTTCTTCTTTCTCTAGTTCCTTTAGGTGTAAGGTTAGATTGTTTATATGAGATTTTTCTTGTTTCTTGAGGTAGGATTGTATTGCTATAAACTTCCCACTTAGAACTGCTTTTGCTGCATCCCGTAGGTTTTTGATCATCATGTTTTCATTGTCATTTGTCTCTAGATATTTTTTGATTTCCTCAGTGATCTCTTGGTTATTTAGTAACGTATTGTTTAGCCTCCATTGTTTGTGTTTTTTACGTTTTTTTTCCCTGTAATTGATTTCTAATCTCATCGTGTTGTGGTCAGAAAAGATGCTTGATATGATTTCAGTTTTCTTAAATTTACTGAGGCTTGATTTGTGACCCAGGATGTGATCTATCCTGGAGAATGTTCCATGAGCACTTGAGAAGAAAGAGTAATCTGCTGTTTTTGGATGGAATGTTGTATAAATATCAATTAAATCTATCAGGTCTATTGTGTCATTTAAAGCTTGTGTTTCCTTATCAATTTTCTGTTTGGATGCTCTGTCCATTGGTGTAAGTGAGGTGTTAATGTCTCCCACTATTATTGTGTTACTGTCGATTTCCTCTTTTAAAGCTGTTAGCAGTTGCCTTATGTATTGAGGTGCTCCTATGTTGGGTGCGTATATATTTATTATTTTTATATCTTTTTCTTGGATTGATCCCTTGCTCATTATGTAGTGTCTCTTCCTTGTCTCTCATTATTTTAAAGTCTATTTTGTCTCGTAAGAGAATTGCTACTCCAGCTTTGTTTTGAATTCCATTTGCATGGAATATCTTTTTCCATCCCCTTACTTTCAGACTGTATGTCCCTAGGTCTGAAGTGGGTCTCTTGTAGACAGCATATATATGGGTCTTGTTTTTGTATCCATTCAGCAAGCCTGTGTCTTTTGGTTGGATCTTTTAATCCATTCATGTTTAAGGTAATTATAGATATGTATGTTCCTATTACCATTTTGTTAATTGTTTTGTGTTTGTTTTTGTAGGTTCTTTTCTTCTCTTGTGTTTCCCACTTAGAGAAGTTCCTTTAGCATTTGTTGTAGAGCTGGTTTGGTGGTGCTGAATTCTCTTAAATTTTGCTTGTCTGTAAAGCTTTTGATTTCTCCATCAAATCTGAATGAGATCCTTGCTGGGTAGAGTAATGTTTGTTGTAGGTTCTTCTTTTCATCACTTTAAACATGTCAAGCCACTCCCTTCTGGCTTGTATAGTTTCTGCTGAGAAATCAGCTGTTAACCTTATGGGAGTTCCCTTGTATATTTTTGTCATTTTTCCCTTGTTGTTTTTAATAATTGTTCTTTGTCTTTTATGTTTGTCAGTTTGATTACTATGTGTCTGTCATGTTTCTCCTTGGGTTTACCCTGCCTGGGACTCTCTGCAGTCTCTGGACTTGGGTGGTTTTTTCCTTTCCCATGTTAGGGAAGTTTTTGACTATAATCCCTTCAAATATTTTCTCAGGTCCTTTCTCTTTTCTCCTTCTGGGACCCTATAATGTGAATGTTGTTGTGTTTAATGTTGTCCCAGAGGTCTCTTAGGCTGTCTTCATTTCTTTTCATTCTTTTTTCTTTATTCTGTTCCGCAGCAGTGAATTCCACCATTCTGTCTTCCAGGTCACTTCTCCATTCTTCTGCCTCAGTTATTCTTCTATTGATTCCTTCTAGTGTAGTTTTCATTTCAGTTATTGTATTGTTCATCTTTGTTTGTTTGTTTTTTAATTCGTCTAGGTCTTTGTTAAACATTTCTTGTATCTTCTCGATCTTTGCCTCCATTCTTTTTCCAAGGCCCTGGATCATCTTCACTATAATTATTCTGAATTCTTTTTCTGGAAGGTTGCCTATCTCCACTTCATTTAGTTGTTTTTCTGGGGTTTTATCTTGTTCCTTCATCTGGTACATAGCCCTGTGCCTTTTCATCTTGTCTATCTTTCTGTGAATGTGGTTTTTGTTCCACAGGCTGCAGGATTGTAGTTCTTCTTGCTTCTGCTGTCTGCCCTCTGGTGGATGAGGCTATCTAAGAGGCTTGTGTAAGTTTCCTGATGGGAGGGACTGGTGGTGGGTAGAGCTGGGTGCTGCTCTGGTGGGCAGGGCTCAGTAAAGCTTTAATCTGCTTGTGTGCTGATGGGTGGGGCTGGGTTCCCTCCCTGTTGGTTGTTTGGCCTGAGGCACCCAACACTGGAGCCTACCCGGGCTATTTGGTGGGGCTAATGGTGGACCCTTGTAGGGCTCACGCCAAGGAGTACTTCCCAGAACTCCTGCTGCCAGTGTCTTTGTCCTCACGGTGAGACACAGCCACCCCCTGCCTCTGCAGGAGACCCTCCAACACTAGCAGGTAGGTCTGGTTCAGTCTTCCCTGGGGTCATTGCTACTTCCCCTGGGTCCCGATGCACACATTACTTTGTGTGTGCCCTCCAAGAGTGGAGTCTCCGTTTCCCCCAGTCCTGTTGAAGTCCTGCAATCAAATTCTGCTAGCCTTCAAAGTCTGATTCTCTAGGAATTCCTCCTCCTGTTGCCGGACCCCCAGGGTGGGTAGCCTGACGTGGGGCTCAGAACCTTCACTCCAGTGGGTGGGCTTCTGTGGTATAAGTGTTCTCAAGTTTGTGAGTCACCCACCCAGCAGTTATGGTATTTGATTTTATTGTGATTGCATCCCTTGTACCGTCTCATTGTGGCTTCTCATTTGTCTTTGGATGTGGGGTATCTTTTTTGGTGAGTTCCAGTGTCTTCCTGTTGATGACTGTTCAGCAGTTGTGATTCCGGTGCTCTGGCAAGAGGGAGTTAAGGTATCTTTTTAAGAGATATTTGTTTTCCCCAATGAAGGTTCAGTAGTTTGAATGATGTGACTCAGTCCATACCTTGTGCATGACAGTGATAGGATTTAGTAAGATAACCCTCTCAGGGAGTTCATTGCCTGCCAAGATCCAGAACTCGAAGATTTACTGATGACAGAGAGTTTGCTATCAATAGGAGTCACATGAAAGTTATTCTCTGCAGGAATGCCTGCCTTTCACTCTGCATCAGCCACCTCTGGTTGCCCGAAATATACAAACCAGCAAGTGACAAATGCTTTTGAGAAAGATACAGTTGCATTCAAATTGAAATTGGAGGGTGTTGATCAAAGAAGAAAGAAAGGCATTAAAAATTAATCATCCCAGGGCCATAAAGTCAGCTGGAAACCCTTAGCCATAAAAAAATTAAATGAAGAAGAAGATAATGTTTTAAGCAGAGATTTACATTTCCAGGAGAGAACCTGATAGTGGCAGCAGATGCGGAGCCTGCAAGATTTACAGGGGAAGCCCAAGTGTCTTGTTCCAGCAGAGGCTGCAGAAGCATAAAACAGTCATCAAATATAATATATTTATATTGTTTAGTATCATTGTTCAAAACCTTGGTTGTAAAAGGAAGTGGCACTTCTGACCGACAGAATATTGTATTCAGAACAGATTGAAGTGGAAAAATTGGAGGAATGGTAAAAAAGACACATCACTGCTGAGAGGAGCCCAGAGGAAATATTACAGAAATATTTAATATGCGGAAGTTGGAGGACTTCAAATAATAATATTTACCTACCTATCTTTATGTTTCAATACCAAAGCGTAAAATTGTGCCTGGGATTACATGTTTATTGGCAGGTTGTCTCTGGGTGGGCTTAATGAATGGTCAAGTCTTTGGACCCAAAAGGAAAGCTGAACCAGATTCATTAGTTTCTGAGCAAAGTTGGCACATATTTTAGAGTTTTCCTGACAAACTTAAAAATTGGGCCTGGAATGATATAGGTATAAAGACATTCTAACATTGGGGTTAAGAGAACTGGTTTTGGCAGCAAAGGGATCCTGCTTGAATCTTGGCTGTGCCACAGTGAAACCTTGGGGAAATTGCTTTTCTTTGAGCCTTGGTTTCCTCATCTTTCCCTCAGCTGAGGGAAATGGGAATGGCAATAATATATTCACTTCACAGCGTGGTAGTTTTGAGGATTAATTGTAATAGGAGATATTAAGCATTTAGCATAGGTCTGTGTACACAGCAAACCTTCAATAAATGCAGCTTCTTACTCTGTTCTTGTTTTGCTACATAATTACATGGAGGTTAGATGGTTGTGTGGCAACCTGTCTGAAGATAGCCTGGATGACTTGTGAAATCATAGCCTTGGAACTACAGGTTAGTGTTATCTTACAGTGTATGGAGATTCTGGTCTCTTTCTGTAAATCCCCGAAGATTTTAGGGGTCTCTTCTTGGTATTCTTGACTGCTTGTTACCCATTATAGAGGGTTTCTTGGTCTGAGGTGTGGCGTTAATACCTTCTGATTTCTTTTAGATTCTGGCCAACTTTAGGGGCAGAGTATGCGTCAGGATAATCTTAGAAGGGCCTTCTCCCAGCTCAGCTTCCCTGGGTCTACCCGCAGAAATAGCTTATGAATGGTTAGCAACCCTAGGAGGGAATGTTCCAGCTGTTGAGAGGAATTGACACTTATTTAGCTAATTTTTAAAGCTCATTAAAATTTATGGAGCTCTTGTTGATGCTGTTTCTGTGCCGCACTGTTGACCTTCAGTTAAAGGAAGCAGTTGAAATATTGCATCATATTCAGATTATTAATATGTCAAATGAAAATAATAAAAATAATCTTTTGCAATCATTATAGTCCTTTCCTCCCAGCGTTCTTTCAGATGAACTGAGTTCATTTGCTTTTCCTCTGGGAAGCTGGCTCTTTGCACGTCTGTGAGACTTGTCCTCTGACTCCCTTCCTCCTTCAGTCTTTCTGACTTCTGGGTCACCATCATCCATTCACTTTGCTAAATCAGAACCCTCAGCGTCATTCTACACTTTTTCTGCAAATAAGCGATCAGCGAATTCTATCAATTCTAGTTCCTGTAATGCATCTCTTTTCCATTATCACTACCACTGCCTTAGTTCAGGTTTCAGCATTTCTTGATACACTTTAATCCCTCGATTTAATATTCTTGATGAACTCCTCTAGCCAGTAATTTATGACTTTTAGAATATTCTTTCTAAAAGGCAAATACAGTGATGCCACTTCTTTGCTTAAAAATCATTCAGTGAGTCCAACTGGCTTCTATTTGGTGTACTTTCCCTCTCTCTTCCCTCTTTCTCTTAATTAGCCTGTGCTAGAATGATACAGAATTGCCTGCGGGTCTCCAACAGGACCTGCTTTTTCATGCCTTCATTCCCACTGCCTGAAATCTGACCCTTCCAGTCTCTCCTCTACTGAGAACCAAGGGAGGTGGCACATATGACACTTTCTCCAGGACCCACTCAGTGACTTTATTCTTCGCCTTCCACCTTTCCCCTCATCTTCACTCAGTCATCCTGTGTCGACAAAACAGTGAATATGCTCTGAGATTACAGTGCTTATGCACTGCCCTGTGTTGGTTACCAGCTTATTTACCCCGCTACACTGTGGACTTCCTGAACATAGGAATGGTGTCTCTTTATGGCTGTTGTTAGGCCCTTAGACATTGCACGGTGGAAATAATACACGGTGGAAAAATTGGATGTGTGGATGGAGAAACCAGTGGGGACCCCTGTTGCTTTCCTCCGGTGTCTCTTCTCCCTCATGCTCTGACCCCAAGCTGCTCTGTGCTCTCGGGAATCTCCACTGCATACTCAGAGCTGAGCCTGTTTCAAGGCGGCCACTTCATCTTTCATGATGACTTTTCCCTCCCTCCTTAAAATCTACCTTTTCTCTGTACTGATTTTAATAGCTGTTCGGAGCAAAACATTTGAATTTAAACTATTTTATTCTAAATTATGAATGACTCACCACCCCCATATTTTCTATTTTAAAAAATAATTCTTATTCCTACTCCTAGTTTGAAAAAGAAGGCATCAGTTCCTAGTGAGATTTCAACAAATGTATTAGGCCAGAGGATATATAGCTTTGCTCTTTCAAATTACCCCCTTACTTTGAGTACACCTAGGCCAGCCTTGTTTCACAAAAGAAGAGCTTCACTTTTATAAGATCGAGAAATAATATTGTTATTATAACAACAATAATAACTACCCTGTCATGAGTGCTTGTATGAGCTTGCTATGCTAAGTCCTTTATATAGGTAATCTCATTTAGTCCTCCCAGTTACCTTGAAAAATAGGTCTCATTTTTCCCATTTTGTAGTTGAGGAAGCAGAGACACAGAGAAGTCAAATGACTTGCCCCAGGCCATACAATTAGTAAGTGGGGAGGCTGGGATTTGAACCCTGTCTTCAGAGGCCACTCAACCTATGCCTGCTCAGCCACCATGCCAGGTGAGCACAGTGACATTTCAGGGAAGCAGGTTCAAAGAGCAAAGGTGGCAACTGGAAGTGAGGACTTGAGGAGGAAATGAGAACAACTGATCGATTCTGAAGAGAATAATACTGATGATCAATAGGGATTCCTGTTTCTGGTACACCGGGTACTTTGCTCAGCACTTTCCGTACTTTATATGTATTCAGTCTTCCAAAAAACTCTTTAAAACATGAAGAGGAGAGAGTTGAACTCAAAAAATTAAACTCGGAAAGTGACTCGCCTCTGTTGTTTGGTTAATATATATAATATATGAGGGGATTTAATAAGAGTTCCAACAATGAACATTCTTATTTTATCAATTTCATTAATTAAAAAACCCCCTGCAACTCAGGGTAGTATTTATTTTAATATGGGCTTTGATATGTATATAGTTTGTCTCTATTATCAGAGCCATTGTACTTAGAAGTCTGCAATTTCAAGGGTCTTTCTAATTTAGGTTGTGCCATTTGTCTTGCTATCCCCCTGATCTTTCTGAAGGTGTTTATATTTCTCTTTAGAAGAGAAGTTCTAAGCGGTAATCCAGTAAACTGCCTGTAAGAAAGGTCCTGGGACCTGTTGATGTGCATTTTTCCAGTTCTCTAAACATCCCCTTTATTGGTGTTAGACGGCTAGTTCCTCTCAGGCTCTATTACTTCTGACCTGTATCAGGGCTATGATATCTTTAAGGAATGAGGTCAATATTTCAAAGGCATAATTAATTGAGCACGCCTCCTCCTTCATTAGGAAGCTCATTTTTCCCTTGAGCCTCTCTCTTTCTCAGTGTGTCTGCAAAGCCCTTCTTCATTCTCCTTTAACTCCTTTTGTGAGCCCTATGTCACTGTTCTTTTTTTAAGGTTTCTGACTTTGTTCTCATTCTTTAACCTTCTTTAACCTCACAAATAGCATGAATTCTTCCACAATTTTTATTCTATCTTCAGTGGCACTTTATTTCTCGAGGGTCAAACTCACTGTGGCTCCAGCTGCTTGGGCTGGTGGGAATGCCCTCAGGTGAGCGGTTGGCCAAGTTACACTTCGGTGGGGCTGCAATACCTCTGATTAGCACAGGGGCAAAAGTGACCAGCTGGCAAGTTGAATAGATTACTTTAAAAAAAATTAAAAAATTTATTCTGGTAAAATGCACATGAGATTTACCATCTTAACCATTTTTAAGTGTACAGCTCAGTAGTATTAAGTATATTAACACTCTTTACAATCTCTAGAACTCTTTTCATCTTGCAAAGCTAAAATTACCCCTTAAACAGCAATCTCTCACTCCCTTCTCTCCCCAGTCCTCAGAAACCACTTTCTGACTCTATGAATTTCACTACTCTAGGTACCTCATATAAGTGGAATCATAACAGTTTTTATCTTTTTGTGACTGGCTTGTTTAACTTATAATGTCCTCAGGTTTCTCCCATGGTGTAGCATGTGTTGGAATTTCTTTCCTTTTAATACTGAGTAATATTCCATTGTACGTATGTACCACATTTTAAAAATTCATTCATCCATGATGGACACTAGGATTGCTTCTATCTTTTAGCCATTGTGAGTAATGCTGGTATGAACAGGGGCGTATAAGCATCTCTTCAAGATTCTGCTTTAAATTCTCTTAGTTGTATACCCAGAAATGAAATTGCTGAATCATATGGTAATTTTATCTTGAATTTTTTGAGGAACCTCCATACTGTTTTCTATAGGGGCTGTATATCCTCACAAACACTTGTTATTTTCTTCCTTTTTTTTTTTCGGTAGTAACCATCCTAATGAGTGTGAGGTTGAATAGTTTATTTTAGGAGTTTGGGAGAAATTCAAGTTTAGTCTGTTTAGAATTCCCCAAGAAGGTGTTAATTTGAAGGAGGAAAGGTAGCAGTTCCTGGCAACAGGTGGGAAAACTGGTCTTGGATCAAGAGATTCTGACACAATATGAAGGAAGCGAATTCAGGACACAATATTGAAAGAAGAGACTGAGAACAACCTGTGAAAGTGTCGTTCTCACCCGACCACTGGTTACAGTTCACAACTAGACCTTGTTGCCCAGACGCAGACAACCTGAGCAGAAACCCAAGTAGATGGGGTGGGGCTTCAGCGGGAAGGCTGCCACCAGACAATTCTCACAGACACGGGATTGCTTTCACCTTCACTTTCAAATTAAGTATAAAAAACTGGGTTCAGGGCTTCCCTGGTGGCGCAGTGGTTGAGAGTCCACCTGCCGATACAGGGGACACGGGTTCGTGCCCCGGTCCGGAAGGATCCCGCATGCCGCGGAGTGGCTGGGCCCTTGAGCCATGGCCTCTGAGCCTGCGCGTCCGGAGCCTGTGCTCCGCAACGGGAGAGGCCACAACAGTGAGAGGCCCGCGTACCGCAAACAAACAAACAAACAAACTGGGTTCAATTAACATGCTTGTTTGATAGGAGCTGAGCTGTTTCTTGAGCCAAGGGGAAGTTTTCCCCTGGTGTGGAGAGGAGGGTCGCTGGAGTGTTGCTTCCAGAAATGACAACCAAAATTCAGAGTGTCCCTGTTCCCTGGGTCCCCTGACTTACAGATGGTGCAGGGAAAGTGGGGTAATGGAAATCTGTTGCAAAAAAGCGTATCCCAATTAGAAAAGAAAGGCCGAGAAGACTGATTGATATGATGGCACAAGAGAGAGCATGCAGGGTCAGAGTAAAAGGCTGGCCAATTCCTTGCTGTGTCTTTCTTAAATACATGCCTCGAGGTTGCTCCCAACGTGAGCAGAGAAGATGGACTGTGGTGACATTATTTTTCCTGTCGGGGATGATCTGTGGATTTTTGTAGGTTTTTATCTTTGCCTCTTGGCACAATTAGCCCTCACAAACAGGCAAAAAACCAATAAATGCCTACGCTGGGCCAGCCGGTCATTTTCTAGGTGGTTTACATGTGTTAGTTCTCTTAATTTGATCCTGGAAACAACTCCACCAGGCAGGTCTTATTATTCCTATCTTATAGATTAGGAATCAGAGGCTCAGAAACTTTCAGTAAATTTCTCAAGAATTCACATCTAAGTGGTGAGACCAGTATTTCATCCAGGGGTTATCTTATGCCAAAGCCAGGGTCTTTCCTAGCAATCAGCCACTGCTAAACTATACAGCTTAGGATATGCACCCTAAAGGCAACTGTGGGTAATATACTCTCCTTCTCACTATGACCTTGACCTTCTTCACTCTAGAATACCTGGTTATCGCCTGCAACTCTCCCATCCTTGCAGCTATGCCAACATTTTAATAGAATGACCTTCACTCGTATCATAGGCACGGCCTCTGAGTTACATCTTGTGTTGATTATTAAATCCCCCTCCTCCAAGTCCTTGGAGAACTAGCCTCACTAAAACCAACCTGAAGAATAATAACTTACTACTCTTGCTATATAGTTACTCATCTCAATCCTCATAACCACTTCCAGGGCCAGGCGGTATTATTATCCATATTATGTGTATGAGGCAATAGAGACATAGACATTAAGATGTTTACTCAAGGTCCCTCCACTAGATGGTAGAGTCAGGAATCAAGGCAGGAATGCCACTCAGTGCCAAATGTTCTGAGCCTCACATTTCTATCTCTGCCCAAAGGACTGCTTGAGTGGGTTCTTACTCAGTAATACTTTCACTTGGTCCCCAGTTTATAGATGAAGCAATTGAAGATAAGAGAAGTCACATGGGAAATGGGGAGTTGGAACTCAGATTTTAATTGTCCTCAAACCCCTGAACGCTGTAGCAGGATTTGGAAGAATATCCATCCAAAGTCTTCTTAAAATGCATTAATTACTTAATTCTCCCATTTAGCAAGGGAAACCTCTGGGAAGGGTCTAAATGCTGGTCTCCAGCCCAGACACCCTCCCTGCTTTCCTCCATGATAACTCTTCGCTATGGAGGAGAAAAGAAAATTGGGGACAAGAATGTGTATGGATTTTACATACTGTAACCCATGGCAGTATTTAGTAGATGCGAGCAGGCTCTTGAGTCAGATCTGGGTTTGAACCCGGCTTTCTTGTTCAGCCTCATCTGTCATATGTCTGTCTCATAAGAGTGCTCTTAGGAGGACGGGATGCAAAGTGCTTGGCATGGTGTCCGAAGTTAAGAAAGGGCTCAGTGCACGGCAGCTGTAATGAGAACCTCGCTTCACCTGATCTGGGCTGAGAGGTGTAATTTTTCTGGAATAGGAGTTGCTGCAGGACTAAGTTCCATTTAATTTATTGCCACGAAGTTTGTGTTCTTTGGCCGTGAGTGTTTATAAATCACAAAGGGGCTATGAATACTCACGGGCTTATCCGAAATATCGTCAACTCTTCCCAAATATTCGTCTTTCCTTTACCTTGTTTTATTTTTTAATATCTTTATTGAAGTATAATTGCTTTACAAAGTTGTGTTAGTTTCTGCTGTATAACGTAGTGAATCAGCTATACGTATACATATATCCCCATATCCCCTCCCTCTTGTGTCTCCCTCCCACCCTCCCTATCCCACCCCTCTAGGTGGTCACAAAGCACCGAGCTGATCTCCCTGTGCTATGTGGCTGCTTCCGACCAGCTATCTGTTTTACGTGTGGCAGTGTATATATGTCCATGCCACTCTCTCATTTCGTCCCAGCTTACCCTTCCCCCTCCCCGTGTCCTCAAGTCCATTATCTATGTCTGCATCTTTATTCCTGTCCTTCCCCTAGGTTCATCAGAAACATTTTTTTTTAGATTCCATATATATGTGTTAGCATATGGTATGTGTTTTTCTCCTTCTGACTTACTTCACTCTGTATGACAGACTCTAGGTCCATCCACCTCACTATAAATAACTCAATTTCATTTCTTTTTACGGCTGAGTAATATTCTGTTGTATATTTGTGCCACATCTTCTTTATCCATTCATCTGTTGATGGATACTTAGGTTGCTTCCATGTCCTGGCTATTGTAAATAGAGCTGCAATAAACATTGTGGTACATGACTCTTTTTGAATTATGGTTTTCTCAGGGTATATGCCCAGTAGTGGGATTGCTGGGTCATATGGTAGTTCTATTTTTAGTTCTTAAGGAACCTCCATACTGTTCTCCATAGTGACTGTATCAATTTGCATTCCCACAAACAGTGCAAGAGGGCTCCTTTTCCTCCACACCCTCTCCAGCATTTAATGTTTATAGATTTTTTGATGATAGCCATTCTGAATGGTGTGAGGTGATACCTCATTGTAGTTTTGATTTGCATGTCTCTAATGATTAGTGATGTTGAGCATCCTTTCATGTGTTTGTTGGCAATCTGTATATCTTCTTTGGAGAAATGTCTATTTAGGTCTTCTGCCCATTTTTGGATTAGGTTGTTTGTTTTTTGATATTGAGCTGCATGAGCTGCTCATATATTTTGGAGATCAATCCTTTGTTAGTTGCTTCATTTGCAAATATTTTCTCCCATTCTGAGGGTTCTCTTTTCATCTTGTTTATGGTTTCCTTTGCTGTGCAAAAGCTTTGAAGTTTCATTAGGTCCCATTTGTTTATTTTTGTTTTTATTTCCATTTCTCTAGGAGGTGGGTCAAAAAGGATCTTGCTGTGATTTATGTCATAGAGTGTTCTGCCTATGTTTCCCTCTAAGAGTTTTATAGTGTCTGGCCTTACATTTAGGTCTTTAATCCATTTTGAGTTTATTTTTGTGTATGATGTTAGGGAGTGTTCTAATTTCATTCTTTTACATGTAGCTGTCCAGTTTTCTCAGCATGATTTATTGAAGAGGCTGTCTTTTCTCCGTTATATATTCTTGTTTCCTTTATCAAAGATAAGTTGACCATATGTGTGTGAGTTTATCTCTGGGCTTTCTATCCTGTTCCATTGATCTATACTTCTGTTTTTGTGCCAGTACTGTACCATCTTGCTTACTGTAGCTTTGTAGTATAGTCTGAAATCCAGGAGCCTGATTCCTTTGGCTCCATTTTCCTTTCTCAAGGTTGCTTTGGCTATTTGGGGTCTTTTGTGTTTCCATACAAATTGTGAAACTTTTTGTTCTACTTCTGTGAAGAATGCCATTGGTAGTTTGATAGGGATTGCATTGAATCTGTAGATTGCGTTGGGTAGTATAGTCATTTTCACAGTGTTGATTCTTCCAGTCCAAGAACATGGTATATTTCTCCATCAGTTTGTATCATCTTTAACTTCTTTCATCAGTGTCTTATAATTTTCTGCATACAGGTCTTTTGTCTCCTTAGGTAGGTTTATTCCTAGTTATTTTATTCTTTTAGTTGCAGTGGTAAATGGGAATGTTTCCTTAATTTCTGTTTCACATTTCTCACTGTTTGTGTGTAGGAATGCAAGAGATTTCTGTGCATTAATTTTGTATCCTGGTACTTAACCAAATCCATTTATTAGTTTTCTGGTAGCATCTTTAGGATTCTCTATGTATAGTATCATGTCATCTGCAAACAGTGACAGTTTTACTACTTCTTTTCCAGTTTGTATTTCTTTTTCTTCTTTGATTTCTGTGGCTAAAACTTCCAAAACTATGTTGAATAATAATGGTGAGAATGGGCAACCTTGTCTTGTTTCTGATCATGGTGGAAATGGTTTCAGTTTTTCACCATTGAGAATGATGTTGGCTGTGGGTTTGTCATATATGGCCTTTATTATGGTGAGGTAGGTTCCCTCTATGCCTACTTTCTGGAGGGTTTTTCTCATAAATGGGTGTTGAATTTTGGCAAAAGGTTTTCTGCTTCTATTGTGATGATCATATGGTTTTTATCCTTCCGTTTGTTAATATGGTGTATCACATTGATTGATTTGTATATATTGAAGAATCTGCATTCCTGGGATAAACCCCACTTGATCATGGTGTATGATCCTTTTAATGTGCTGTTGGATTCTGTCTGCTAGTATTTTGTTGAGGATTTTTGCATCTACGTTCATCAGTAATATTGGCCTGTAGTTTTTTTTTTGTGTGTGACATCTTTGTCTGGTTTTTGTATCAGTGTGATGGTGGCCTCATAGAATGAGTCTGGGAGTGTTCCTCCCTCTGCTATATTTCGGAAGAGTTTGAGAAGGATAGGTGTTAGCTCTTCTCTAAACGTGTGCTAGAATTTGCCTGTGAAGGCATCTGGTCCTGGGCTTTTGTTTGTTGGAAGATTTTTAATCACAGTTTCAATTTCCGTGCTTGTGATTGGTCTGTTTATATTTTCTGTTTCTTCCTGGTTCAGTCTCGGAAGGTTGTACTTTACTAAGAATTTGTCCATTTCTTCCAGGTTGTCCATTTTATTGGTATATAATTCCTTGTAGTAATCTCTCATGATCCTTTGTATTTCTGCAGTGTCAGTTGTTACTTCTTTTTCATTTCTAATTCTGTTGATTTGAGTCTTTTCTCTTTCTTTCTTGACGAGTCTGGCTAATGGTTTATCAGTTTTGTTTATCTTCTCAAAGAACCAGCTTTTAGTTTTATTGATCTTTGCTATCATTTCCTTCATTTCTTTTTTCATTTATTTCTGATCTGATTTTTATGATTTCTTTCCTTCTGCTAACTTTGGGTTTGTTTTTTTTTTCTATTCTTCTTTCTCTAATTGCTTTAGGTATAGGATTAGGTTGTTTATTTGAGATGTTTCTTGTTTCTTGAGGTAGGATTGTATTGCTAAAACTTCCTCTTAGAACTGCTTTTGCTGCATCCCATAGGTTTTGGGTCATTGTGTTTTCATTGTCATTTGTTTCTAGGTATCTTTTGATTTCCTCTTTGATTTCTTCAGTGATCTCTTGGTTATTTAGTAGCATATTGTTTAGCCTCCATATGTTTGTATTGTTTACAGTTTTTTCCCTGTAATTGATATCTAGTCTCATAGCATTGTTGTTGGAGAAGATACTTGGTACGAGTTCAGTTTTCTTAAATTTACCAAGGCTTGATTTGTGACCCAAGATATGATCTATCCTGGAGAATGTTCCATGGGCCCTTGAGAAGAAAGTGTATTCTGTTGTTCTTGAGTGGAATGTCCTATAAATATCAATTAAGTCCATCTTGTTTAATGTGTCATTTAAAGCTTGTGTGTCCTTATTTATTTTCATTTTGGATGATCTGTCCGTTGGTGAAAGTAGGGTGTTAAGGTCCCCTACTATTATTGTGTTACTGTCGATTTCCCCTTTCATGGTTGTTAGCATTTGCTTATGTATTGAGGTGCTCCTGTGTTGGGTGCATAAATATTTACAACTGTTATATCTTCTTCCTGGATTGATCCCTTGATCATTACGTAGTGTCCTTCTTTGTGTCTTGTAACATTCTTTATTTTAAAGTCTATTTTATCTGATATGAGTATTGCTACTCCAGCTTTCTTTTGATTTCCATTTGGATGGAATATTTTTTTCCATTCACTCACTTTCAGTCTGTATGTGTCCCTAGGTCTGAAGTGGGTCTCTTGTAGACAGCATATATATGGGTCTTGTTTTTGTATCCATTCAGCCAGTCTGTGTTTTGGTTGGAGCATTTAATCCATTTACATTTAAGATAATTATCGATATGTATGTTCCTATTACAATTTTCTTTATTGTTTTGGGTTTGTTTTTGTAATTCTTTTCCTTCTGTTGTGTTTCCCACTTAGAGAAGTTCCTTTAGCATTTGTTGTAAAGCTGGTTTTTTGGTGCTGAATTCTCCTAGCTTTTGCTTGTTTGTAAAGGTTTTAATTTCTCCATCGAATCTGAATGAGATCCTTGCTGGGTAGAGTAATCTTGGTTGTAGGTTTTTCCCTTTCATAACTTTAAATATGTCCTGCTGTTCCCTTCTGGCTTGCAGAGTTTATGCTGAAAGATCAGTTGTTAACCTTATGGGGATTCCCTTGTATGTTAATAGTTGCTTTTCCCTTGCTACTTTTTTTTTTTTTTTTTTTTTTTTTTTTTGCGGTACGTGGGCCTCTCACTGTTGTGGCCTCTCCCGTTGTGGAGCACAGGCTCTGGATGCTCAGGCTCCGGAAGCACAGGCTCAGCAGCCATGGCTCATGGGCCTAGCCACTCCATGGCATGTGGGATCTTCCCGGACCGGGACACGAACCCGTGTCCCCTGCATCAGCAGGCGGACTCTCAACCATTGCACCACCAGGGAAGCCCTCCCTTGCTACTTTTAATATTTTTTCTTTTATTTAATTTTTGATAGTTTGGTTAATATGTGTCTTGGTGTGTTTCTCCTTGGATTTATCCTGTATGGGACTCTCTGCTCTTCCTGCACTTGATTGACTATTTCCTTTCCCATATTAGGGAAGTTTTCAAGTATAATCTCTTCAAATATTTTCTCAACCCTTTCTTTTTCTCTTCTTCTTCTGGGACCCCTACAATTTGAATGTTGGTGCGTTTAGTGTTGTCCCAGAGGTCTCTGAGACTGTCCTCAATTCTTTTCATTATTTTTGCTTTATTCTGCTCTGCCATAGTTATTTTCACTATTTTATCTTCCAGGTCACTTATCCATTCTTCTGCCTCAGTTATTCTGCTATTGATTCCTTCTAGAGAACTTTTAGTTTCATTTATTGTGTTGTTCATCATTGTTTGTTTGCTCTTTAGTTCTTCTAGGTCTTTGTTAAACATTTCTTGTATTTTCTCCATTCTATTTCCAAGATTTTGGGTCATCTTTACTATCATTACTCTGAATTCTTTTTCAGGTAGACTTCCTATTTCCTCTTCATTTGTTTGGTCTGGTGGGATTTTCCTTTGCTCCTTCATCTGCTTTGTATTTCTCTGTCTTTTCAATTTGCTTAAGTTACTGTGTTTGGGGTCTTCTTTTCACAGGCTGCAGGTTCCTAGTTCCTTTTGTTTTTGGTGTCTGCCCCCAGTGTGTAAGGTTGGTTCAGTGGGCTGTGTAGGCTTCCTGGTGGAGTGGACTGGTGCCTGTGCTCTGGTGGATAAGGCTGGATCTTGTCTTTCTGGTGGGCAGGACCGAATCTGGTGGTGTGTTTTGGGGTGTCTGTGACCTTATTATGATTTTAGGCAGCCTCTCTACTAATGGGTGGGGTTGTGTTCCTGTCTTGCTAGTTGTTTGGCACAGGGTGTCCGACACTGGAGCTTGCTGGTCGTTGAGTGGAGCTGGGTCTTAGCGTTGAAATGGAGATCTCTGGGAGAGCTCTCGCCGATTGATATTACATGGGGCCAGGAGGTCTCTGGTGGTCCATGTCCTGAACTCGGCTCTCCTGCCTCAAAGGCTCAGGCCTGACACCCAGCCGGAGCGCCAAGTCCTGTCAGCCACACAGCCAGGTAAGTGGGGAGTTTCTTGCCTTTTGGGAAGTCTGAGGTCTTCTGCCAGCATTCAGTAGTTGTTCTGTAGGAGTTGTTCCATATGTAGATGTATTTTTGATGTATTTGTGGGTGGAAGTTGATCTCCATGTCTTACTCTTCTGCTGTCTTGAAGGTCCTCTCTTTGCCTTTTTTGTATTCTTCTCCTTCTTACCTTCCCATCTCAGTCAAAAGAGACAGAGTTTTCACTCTCAGCTGAAGAAGAAAAAATAAAAAACATAGGGAAAGGAGTGGGAGAGAAAAGCATTTACCTAGAATGTCAAACAAGTGGAAAAGAATAGTAAAGAGATATGATTGCTTTTCTTCTTTTCTTTTTTGAACGATGTGGAAGAAATATCTCTTTATAAAATTTCAGAAACCAAAATCTGGAAATAAGCAAAAGAAACCATATACCATAATCCCACCATCCTAATGCATTTTAGCCAATTCCTTTCCAGTCTTTTTCCCTATGCCCCCCTTTTTCTGAAATGTTGATGTAAGGTGGAGAATAGCCATTTTTGTACTTTTAACATGTTGCTGAATTAAAAATAGATATACTAAAACCATGAAAAGACATGGAGTAAACTTAAATGAATGTTGCTAAGTGAAAGAAACCAGTCTGAAAAGACTTTTGTGTGATTTCAACTGAATGGCATTGTGGAAAATGCAAAACTGTGGAGATGGTAAAGTGATGAGTAGTTGCCAGGGACTTGAGGGTAGAGAGGGAGGGATGAATAGCTGAAGCACAGGGGAGTTTTAGGGTAGTGACATTATTCTGTATCATATTCTAACAAATACATGACACTATACATTTGTCAAAATCCACAGAACTGTACAATACAAAGAGTGAACCCCAATGTAAACTGTGCACTTTATTTAATAATAATGTATCAATATTGGTTCATCGGTTGTAACAAAAGTGCAGCACTAATGCAGCTGTTGATAATAGGGAAGCTGTGTGTTGGGGAAACGCTGTATGTGGGAATTTTCTGTACTGCCTGCTCAGTATTTCTGCAAACCTGAAACTGCTCTAAAAGCAAAGACTATAAAGAAATAGGTATATTAGAATTAAAAATTTTGAACATCTGTTGTGCCCTTCAGAAATGGTCTTCTCAGATGTGATGTGCATGTTTTAAAGATACTGTCTTTGCTAGAAACATGTTGTAAGTCTTCACTGAAATATTTCTACAGAGATTAGGGGGGTGAGCAAGATGGAGGCACCATTTTAAAATTATGTTTGTATAATCACAGAAAGATTGGAGGAAATGAGATATTTTCACATGTGACTCATAAGTTGGACGGGAAGGATTTCTTTATAGAGGCAAGTGTTAAGCAAATGTATTCTGGTTGGTGTATGTGGGTAGCCTCCCAAGGGAACTCTTTGAAAGAGAATGGTGCTTTGGATCATGAAGTCTTGCATGAGAGAAAAAAATGAAAACACCATATTCACGTCTAGATTTTTTTCTTTCATGGGACATTGGACATTGGTGATACTTGACTATCCAGTCACAGTGGACATAGACCTTTGATCAATTCCTAGTTACCATTTTCCAGTTGTAGAATCTTGAGCAAGTCTGAGCCCTAATTCTCTTCTCCTTAAAATGGGGAATATTATCTTGGAAAGTTTGTGTAGGATGCAAATTCTGTGCCTGGAACAAGCTATTCAGTACTGCTCAATCACGGTAAAAATTGTTACCAATAAAACGGTCTTTATTGAAAGAGCATCTGATTTTAGCATTCTCTTCTGAGGCTAATGTTAAAAACTAGAGTTAAACTTATAAAAAGAGCAATACTTATAAAAAGAGTAATATTTTGCAGCACAAAATGTGCATGTCAATGACATATTATCTGACATGTTAATATATATTATTTTTTAACCCATTTTCTTTTTTGTAACCATTAAGGTACAAATTTTATGACCTACTTTTTAAAAATTTGGGCTTATATAAGGTGATGTCTATAATAATGTCACTTCCACTTACTAGCATTCTGATATACTTTCCTGAGTGGGAGAGAAACTTGTATGCAGATGCCTGTGCATTGAGAATTGCCCATAACCTGCACCCTGTCTTAGCAATGCTGAGATCTGTAATTTGGCACAGCCATGGTTGTGTTATTGTTACCAAACCCAGGTCCAGCTGCTCACTGCTCAAAAGCCAATTCTCGAGAGGCAAGTGTTTGTAGGAAAGGAAATGTTGCTTTATTTCGGAGGCTGGCAACTGGGGGAGAGGGTGGACTCCTGTCCGAGAACCAACTCCCGATTGCTGCTCAGGGGACAGGGTCGTTTAAAGGGGAGTTTCAGGGTTGTATTGGCAAAGGGAGGGAGCAGAACAGTCTAGTCAGTTCTTGACAGTCATGAAATCATGTAATGTGGTGGTCTGATCGGCGTCATCTTGGTTGTTTTAAGTACAGTTAATCTTTAGTTCCAGGGTTTGTTCCCATTTCTTTGAGGCCAGTTCTCAGAATTGTGTGAAGTGGAGTAGCTTATGTCATGGCTTCAACTTGCTCATCATGTAGTCATCCCCCTCCACCTGGTGTGGGCTTCAGTATCAGCAAAACAGCTCACAGGATATGGCTCAGAATATTATCTGTAGCCCTTAAGGCGGCACTAAAGGTCCTTGGCTATGCTTAATGACTAAACTATTATTATTTGGTCTCCTTTGACTGTTTTCCTTTGTTTCTGCATTTTCTCACTTCTCTGAGTAAACTTATTCTTTGGCTAAAGTTTTTCCACAGACAAAAGGCAGGCTGAGGACATGGGGAGGTAAGGACCATAGGGTCCTGCTCCATTTCCTTATGTGAATGTGATTTGTCATCTGTTTCATGGTGAAGGAAAAGACTGAGAATTGATGTCTTGTCCTAGTCCACATGTTGGCATGTCATTCCTATGACCCTTGAAAGGAAGACTTAGCTGCTACTGCAATTCCTGGGGGCAGCTGTTGGAATCCATTTTGTTTTTCCAGAGAGTATAATTTTGCCTTCACATATACATCTTTGAGCAAATGGTAATACATCGAAGAGGACTGATGCAGTATTCTGCTAATTGCTGAAGCCCTTGGTTGACACTTTAGGAATAAATAGGGGGGAAAAAAACCCAAATAAAACTTAGGAGAGGATAGAAATTAATTTTAGTGACAATCTATGCCAATTCCAAGCCTGGCTCTTGTAACTAACCATCAAGTTAATTTAATTCCTCAAATCCCATTGCTCTAACAAAATGTTGTTTAAATCAATTCATTCTTTCATTAGGCTGCCTAAGAGCACCATGGAGTGATGAGAAATTACTGAGATGGCATTCATGTTTCAAAAATCCCTCAGTTTCACTTCATTTTCCATCCTGACATGGGACTAATGTTCTGCATTTGCATGCTAAAATAGTATTTTTAATTGTAAAAGTGGTGTTGTTAAATTACCTTCAAATGAGTTTATTCTTTATGGTTCATTAAAGTTTTTGAAATCATTCCCTGCATGATTGCATCTCTTCTCTGCTTTGATGTATTACATCTCTCACCAAAGACACTGGTGCTGAGAGAAAAGCCTTTTCTTGCAAGACTCACATCTCACAATCTGGCCGGTTTTGAAGTGAGAGCAGTAAAAGCGTCAAGCGATCACAGAGTGGCCGAGGCATCGTTGCTGGCACTGCAGCTGAGAGACTCGGGTAAGAGGGGAGGGTGGGTGGCCATGTTCACCAATAATGGAAGGTCAAAGCCACAGAGATCTCAAAAGGTTTGTGTCAACTCAGAAGATGAAAAGTGGCCCCCCCTGGGGAGCTAGTTTGGTTCTGAAATTTAAATACATCTCACAGATTCTGTATGTTTGCTTTCATTTTAACTTTTCTCTCCGATAGCACCTTTCCTCTTCATTATTTCTCCTCTCGTGGTGTCTTCTAGAACAGTGGCCCTCAACTATTTTATCTTAAGCCTCAACGATGACTTTGCCAAAGTAGGGGTTTTTTTTTGTTGTGTTTTTTAACATCTTTATTGGAGTATAATTGCTTTACAATGGTGTGTTTCTGCTTTATAACAAAGTGAATCAGCTATACATATACATACATCCCCATATCTTTTAGAAATAAATAGCATGATTTTTCTGAGATTGTCATTTGTATGTTTATGAGAGTTTCTTTATCACATTATTTATTTTTAGTAGGTTTCGGGGAATACAAAATTGACAGTATATTGTTGGAGTAAATTTGATTGTGATTCCTCAGTTCTTGGTATGAAATCCTAATTATCCATCCAGGCCCACTACTTTCTCCAGCGGTGGAGCCACTGAGCAAGAAGGCTTTACCCAGCGAGGTAGACCACGTGGAGAGGAAATGAGGACAGCCAGCTCTATGCTGTATGTCAGCACTTCGCAGCTTATAGATCAGTACCTGGTGCTGAAAGTATCTCTTAGCATCCTTGCTTGTCAAATAAAATCCAAACTCTGCTTAATGACGCCAATCATCTAACTCTGAGTAGAAGCAGCGTTTCCATTTCTGTTTGAACACAATTCCAGCTTCCCCCCCCTTAACATCTATTATTGAAAATGCTGTCTATCTTTATGATGACCTTTAAAGGCACCATATTACTATTATGCATTTACAGTTTGTTTTAAACGTTTTGAGCAATGACAACAGCACAATATTCAATGCATTTGCAGAAGCCAACGTCAAGAATAGAAATCCTGCTTCCTCAAGTTAGCCACTGACTCCTAAGCCTTGCCCTTTAATCTTTGGCCAACATTAACTTTTTCTTGAACTTGAAGCACTCATAGTGCATCAGACTATATTTATTCAGCCCCTACCATGCGTAAGACACTATAATAGGAACAGGGAGGAATACAAAAAAGTAAAATTGGAGAGGAAATGAAAGCCACTAACCAATTTATCTTTGTTAATTACTCTGCTGTGAATCAATATTTCACATGCATTATCTCATGGTAGGCTTGTAGGATATATATGATCATCCTCAACTTATAGGTAAGGAGGCTGTAGATTCTAATTTTAGCCCTCAAGGAACTTACAATCCGATGGGAAAATAAGGTACATACACGTGGTAGAATAACAATATAAAGCACTATGTAAGGAATATCAAATGAGTATTTCCAGCATAACTACCACAGTTGTTGAAAAGAGGGGTCATTAATTTGGGATGGGCTAATTAGGAAAATCTTTGATACTCCTGTGGGGTGAGGATGCGGATTCATTCATTCTATAAGCATTTGGGGAATGCCCACCATGGTCCTTTTCTAAGAATTTGAAGTCTGCGGTTAGGGACTGATATATAACTGGGAACATCAAGGAGAGAGTGACTCTGTGACTGGACATGGGTTTTAAATCAAAGAGGAAATTTAATAAATATGAAGCACTTTGAGACTCCATGGCTTATTTGGGTGGTTTTTATATTTTTCTTCTCTTCTGGTGGCACTTTTGTTCACTTTAAAGAACTCACTAAGGGTTATGGAAGAGCTTACATTTCTGATGTTTCTCCTCCATCAGCTCTTGCTTTTACTCTGGCATTGGATAGAAACAGTCTATTTCATTCCCCAGGATTCAGGACAGTTGATTTTATACATTTCAATTTGGCTAATAACACAGTATATTCAAATTTTCAAATTCACTTCCACACTAATTCTCCTACCTGTTTTTTCAGGTGGATGTTTTTAGCATTGATAAAAGCAGTCAAGGCTGAAAATTGACTGATACTTGAGTCTTGACGTAGAATCTGAATTTCTTCGGTTATTGTATGGTGAAAATTGGGATATTTAGTTCAAACTACGATACAGAAGGGTTCCATTGCTTTATTAGAAGTGATGTCTTCTACTGAAACTATTCATTGAAATGACACAACAAATCACCCGCAGGTTCCAGACAGCCCAATATTTTGTTGCTGATCGAGAAGTATATTAGGAAAATCTTTATAACAAAGTGAATCAGTTATACATGTACATGTGTTCCCATATCTCTTCCCTCTTGCGTCTCCCTCCCTCCCACCCTCCCTATCCCACCCCTCCAGGCGGTCACAAAGCACCGAGCCGATGTCCCTGTGCCATGCGGCTGCTTCCCACTAGCTATCTACCTTACGTTTGTTAGTGTATATATGTTATAAAGCAGAAACTAACACACCATTGTAAAGCAATTATACCCCAATAAAGATGTTAAAAAAAAAAGAAGTATATTAGGAAAATCTTATGTTTCTGTGACATCAGAGGTTAGCAATTTTCTCTGAATACTTAAAAGTTCCTTAAAACCTTGTTGATAGAGCTACCAAATAGAAATTTGGCCACACCCCTTAGGAACCTATATTTGTTCACCTGTATATACTGGAATGACACCAAAGAACTGAATTATAAGCTAGAAAATCTGGATGTTTGTTCTGGATTTACTTACCAGTTACTAACTCTGTGGCCTTGGAAAATCACACAAAGTCTCACGGTCTCAGTTTCTTCATTGGCAAAGTAGAGTAATACTATCTACTTAGGGTGGCTGTGAGGCTCAAATTCATGTCTTTTGAGCATTCTAAAGTATTTTTAAAATATAAAATATTTTTGTTATGTATCAATCCCAGCTGACTTGAATTGTACTTTCATTTCTTCCTTAGGGGCCCTTCCTCAAATTAAAAAATATATCGTTCTCCAATAAAAAGGACCAGAGCTCCTTGGAGAAGTGGCTGATTTTAGGACTGGAGTAGGAAATATACAAGATCTGCTTGGAGCATCTTCTAGTGCTAGAAAGTAAAGAAGTGCTCAGAGCAACAACAGCAACAAAAAGTCCCACAATGATGGGAATATGTCAAAGAGACACACACAGGAGCCAACTGAAAGAGCACCCAGTGGCCAAAGCTGGGGCAATTTGACCCACAAAATAAACATATTAGTGTTGGATTATAACTCAAAGGATAAAATAAATGTCTGTGAGTCCACACTAAAATAAATAAATGATTGAATAAATAAATAAAAGGGGGAGAGAATAGACAAACTTCCTATATAGAAGAATTCCAAATATCAATAACTTACATAGGTATTCTGCCATGAGGGAGGTGGAGCATTATTCCATACTCCTAAAGTGTGGGCTGCCCATAGTGACAGCGTGCAAAGGGGAAAAGAATTAGTAACTTTTGGTGGAGGACCCTGACTAACACTACTTCAAGCCAGGTAATAGAGGAAAAATTGCATTGATAATAAATACCTTTAAAATGACGTGATGAGCATGGCACTCCACCTCTGTGGTCTTCTTCCTAAAATGTCCTAACCCACTCTGATCGTGAGAAAAACATTAGAAAAATCCCAGTTGAAGGACAGTCTATAAAATATCTTGACTCCTCAAAACTGTCAAGGTCATCAAAAATAAGGAACGTGAGAAATTATCACAGCAAAGAGAAGCCTGAAGACGTGACAACTAAGTGAAAAGTGATTTCCTAAATAGGGTCCTAGAACAGAAAAAGGAGATCAGCGGGGAAAAGCTGAAGAAATTTGCATAAAATATCCATTCTATTTAACAATGTTATTAATATTTATTCATTAATTATAACAAATCTACCACACTAACTTCAGATGTTAGTAATATGGAAAACTGGGTGCAGGCTATATGGGAACTCTCTTACTAAATTCACTATAATTTTATAAATCTGAAACAGTTCTAAATAAAAAGAAAAATTCAAGGACTCTTTGGAAAGTGTTTTACATGTCTGGATAGAGAAACTTCTACCATAATTAAAAGGGAGATTTCTTTCATTTTAAATAAGTTGGATTTCTTTCAAGCCTAGTGATCTGTTTTTCATTACTGAACGATACATTTTATTTTATTTTATTATTATTATTTTTTTGCGGTACGCGGGCCTCTCACTGTTGTGGCCTCTCCCGTTGCGGAGCACAGGCTCCGGACGCACAGGCTCAGCGGCCATGGCTCACGGGCCCAGCCACTCCGCGGCATGTGGGATCTTGGACAGGGGCACGAACCCGTGTCCCCTGCATCGGCAGGCGGACTCTCAACCACTGCGCCACCAGGGAAGCCCTGAACTATACATTTTAAATAGTGAATTATTACTAATAAAATGTTCAGTGGAGCATAATTTCAATATAAAATGAAACACTGGTTTTCATCAGGAAGGAAGAAAAAATTAATCATTATAAGATAAATACCCCTTTTAGTTCTGCAGAGCATTACTACTACTTTTAAGTTAGATAAAATAAATTTTGCAACATTAACAAAAAAACAGTGGAAAAATCCCATGTCCCTGTATTTTGTTTTTCTGGCTTTGCTGATCCTCACTCTCTCTGAGATGTCCAAGTTTTTTGAGTATTCCAGTGACCTTTCTCTTTAGCTTTCATCTTTTGTAGAACAAAGAATGCTAACTTTCTTTCTTACCTCTGTAGAAGCCCCATCATTTCTTTATTCATTGCTCAAATTAAAGTTTGAAGTAAAATCAGAGTCTAGTACGTTCAACGCCATGGTCAAATACTAGATTTCTCATCCTTTTTCCTTTATCTGATTGCTTTGCTTGAATCTTAGCTAACAACAATGCAGAGAGATGCATTTGGAATCCCAGGTCCTTTCTCTGCAATCCTGGAGAGGCACCCAGCAGATAAAGTTGTTGAGCAGAGCAGTTACATAGTCTGGATTTCATGCAAGCTTCCACAAAATTGCTGCTTTGAATTGAACTATCCAGCATGAATTGGTAAGATAGCGCCAGGAGATCAGGGGGGTCTCCCAGTCCGGTAAGAGTTCAGTTCAACATAGAAACTCACCAATTACTTTGATGGTTTGGGAAGGGGAAGAGAAGGAGAATTTTACATTTCTATTCATTATTAATGGACTCTCAGAAGAAGCAAGAGTATCATAAAAGAGAAAGTAGACACACCATTTGTGTACTCAGACATTCAACCGAGATTGGCCAAAGTAAGATGGGTCACAGGGTACAAGAGAGTTTCTTGTCTTGAATCCTGGTTCAGGAGGACCCAAACTGGAAATGGCTGAATATAGGGCTACCTTGCAAAAAAATGAACCTGTCTAAAGAGGCTATTTTCTTACCTGATTTTAGCTATTGACTACACAAAAGAAAGTGGTATAGGATTGTGCTTTTATCTCAGTGACATGTGTGTGGTTGGATGGAGAGCTCACCTGGAAAGAAATATTCAAATCCACTTTCACTCAACCAGTTTAATTCTGGGCTGAATTTATGTAGTGACAATGGATTTTGAGCCCAGTCCCCTGCAGGATGGCCTGCATTTTAACACAGAGAGAACCGATGAGTATAATTGATATTCGTAGTTCCCAGGCCACTGGAGAGCAGTCATACATTGGTTTGAGCCAGGAAAGCCTTCTGTTGGGTCATGTTATTGCATATAAGCCAGATGCAGGCTAACTTTTCATTCTTTTGATAATTTTAACAAGAAAAAAATGTTCTACAGGTGTTTGTCTCTGCGTGGCCAATGATTATTCCTAGTTTGCAAAAGGCTGTTTATCTAAGCTTAGCTGTCTAGATAAATTCTCCTGAGATTTCCTAATGGTTTCTAGCTTCTGACCTCCCTGCTTGGATTGCTCCTGCTTTGGACTGGTTTTGAGGACCTTTGGAGATGAAGATTCCACGTCTCTTTGTTAATCTTTTCCACTATTTCCTACCAGATGAGGGGAGGGTTGGTATCTGCTGGAAGAGGAATCAAGGACACGTCCAACATGGGCCAACAAAGATCAGGGTCTACTTTCAATCCAGAGTTTGGAGCCTGGAAAATAGTTTGTGGAGAGTGGAGTCAGTGTGTTGAGTCATGAAAGAGTCACTGGGAAGAGAATCTTAAGAATATGGTCACTAAGAGGAAGAGAGCCTGTGAAGTGGGAAACAGAACAGAATGATAGAAAGCAAGGCTGGGCAGGGGTCTAGCTAAATTCGAGTCAGAGAATGTTAAGAGTGGACACACAGATGGTTCTAACTCTTGGCAACCAGGGTTGGATTTGCGAGCTCTGGACCAGGGCTCTTGACTCTACCACTTCTAATTCTAATTCCGTGTGCACTGGTTGAAGCTTTGATAGCTGCCAGATGTTATCCTAACTTCCTGTATTTAGTCTTTGAAACAACCCTTTGAGTTTGTGCTGCTGTTATCATCCCCATTTTACAGATAGGAAGACTGAAGCTCAGCAAATTCAAGTAGCCTATCTGAAGTCTCACAGCTGTAAAGCAGCTGAGCCAGGGTTCAAGGAGGAGAGTGGGAGAGAGGGGAGAAGTTACAATCGTGAGATTGCAACTTGAAAGGACAAAACTTTGGTTCCCATATACCCTTTCCTTGGGAAGTAAATCTGTTCGTTTGAGGGTGTTTTAGAGGTTTCATCACATAGCATTATAAATACTCCATGGGAAAGGCAGAATTTTAGTCCAAGTGAACCCTCCCCCCCCCACCCCTACCCCTGGTGTTACTTCTGTGAATATGTTAAGTTACGTGCCACAGGGGCTTTGTAGATGTAAATCAGATTAGTAGTCAGCTGACTTTAAAATAGCAATTCATCTTGGGTTATCCTGGGGAGCCGAATGTAATCACATGAGACTTTTGAAGCAGAGATCTTTCTCAGGATAGTAGTGGAAGGGGAATTCAGAGATTTGAAATATGAGGATCCCATGTCCTATTGTTGCCTTGGACCTGAAGGGACCCATGTGTCAAGGCTCTACAAGGCACTGAATTCTATTCAAAACCTGAATAAGCTTGGAAGTGGAATTTTCCTTGGAGCCTCCAGGAATAACTGGAGAGCTATTCCTGACCACCCTCCTTCACTACCCTACTAATAGTTTAGGCTTCTCTGTTATATGCTCTCAGAGCAACATGTACTTTTCTGTACTTATCTGCAGAATTATTTGTTCCATGTTTTTTCTTTCCACCAGATTGTCTGCTTTAGGACAGTCCTCATTTCTGTGTCGCTTACTCCAGTACAGCACCTGTCACAGAGTAGTTTGGCTTTAAATATCTGTTGAATGAATCAAAGAGTATTCCTTTTGACTCATTCTCTGTTTGGAAATATCAAAGGGGTCAACCCAAGTAAAGGTCAATAGAAAAAAATGTTAAATGTACCTCTTCCTGACACCCAACTTTAATGCCATTTCCCAAAGTGCCAACCTTCTACTGATATTCAAACTAAAGAAATGACCAAGGACAGGAACCTAAAATGGGAACTATTGACAATAAGAAAAGAATAGCTAGGACTCATAGCTCCTGTTTCTGTTTCTTTAAATGCGTTTCAGACTTGTTTCCAAAGAGCAGCCGCCCAGAGGAAGAATGTGCCGGCTATCTGATGCCCACATAATTGTTCATTTCCAAGCAGACGGCCTTTGCTCTAAACATTAAGTTTTTTTCCTTTTATTTGTTTTCCCCCTTTTGTTTAAGTAAAAGTAATTACGTTTGCATTAGATTAAGCACCGGCTTATTTTTGTGCAAAACAATGGAGAGTTTTTTCCCTTTTCACTCTGTATTCACTATGTCATCTTGACAGTCGCGCTGAGGAGTCATCTTGCAGACTTGGAGCTATGTCCTGGGACACATCTGCTTGCCCTTTGCAGAAGGACAAGGGGGCAGGTAGGAAGGGATATGAAAAGAAGAGACTGGAGTGACCAGTTGACTCGGATTAGCAAAATCAAAAGTAGTGTAAGAATGCTTTTGGTTCCGCTTTCCTGGGAGGTTCCATGAAGAGCTAAGTTTCTTCAATAGTTAGTTAATGCAGTAAATAAGTAATTAAATTGTTTGTGACCCCAGTCATTCATTTCTGTTTCTTGTGTGCTTTGTGGCCAGTGGGCCTCCAAAGTGTTCCTCAGATCCCTAAGTTCCCTCTCTCCACATAGTTTTCTTGGGTAGATTCTTGGACAAGATTTTCTCACTACCTTGAGACACCACAGTAAGTTGAGAAGCTGGGGAGCTTCTATAGGGGGACTGGGAGGGGTAAATGCTGGGGAGAGGGTAGGGCTCCCTGAAGCCTCTGAAGAGGGAGAGCAACGACCTTCTGGGTCAGCAATGACGGGGGAGCTCTGACATTAGGAATCTAATGATAATCGGAACATGTGAACAGAACCTTCCCTTGCACTGTGGAAGGCGCACCTCTCATTTTTCTCAGGGGGCTTACAGATAGTTCTGAGCTACTGGGTCTGGTCCGAATGACTAGATTTATTAGTACAGGAAGTTTTCTTTGGGGACGAGACTTTCGTTGGAACTCTCCCCAAATTTCACTGCTACTCTTGTCTTCTCTGTACCTGGGAAACTGTGTGGGTCATGTGGAGATAGAAACTCAGAGAAGGTAGGGGTAGACTTCATGCTCTGCCGTTTACTGGTTGTGGGAACATCAGCACATTATTGAGTGCAGCAGGCTGCAGTTTCTTTACTAGTAACTGGGTGCGATAATGTTCACTTCTGATGATAGTTGTGAAGAAAAAAAAGATGAGATAATGTGGAAAGAACATCAACACAGTTCCTGGTATATAATAATCTTTCCAAAAAGAGTGGCCAGAAAATCCCGCAGACCATGTCTTTGGTGGATTACGTCTGTAGCTAAGAGAGCACCGCTATTTCCACTGACTTAGGACTCTACAGTTTAATCCTGAGCTTTACTGTTTAACCTATCATTTTATCCTCAGACTTGTCCTTTAAAGTAGGAACATAATTTGTTTTTCTTTCTTGGTTAACCTAGAGTTTTGTCCTTCAAACTGTCTCCCCCAGTGGGACCTGCCTTAGGCCGCACAGTCCCGTTTCCATATTTCCTCGTTAACAGGTGTCACCTACCAATTGGCGCTTGCCAGCTACCTCTACAAGGATCAAATTATGAACCGCTGCAGCTGCTGACCTTCACAACCGCCTGAAAGGAGTTCAGGGTGGAGATCAGGAATGAGACACTCTGTGCTCTGGGAAAAACTGGCAGAACATGTCTTCAGATAGTTAGATATTTTCAGGAGACGATTTTATGAGCCCAATTCTTGCATCGTCTCATATCTATTGTAGAAAAGCACTAAAATCCTTTATGGTGACGTCTGCTCCTCATGACTCACAGTAACGTTCACGAGACTAGCAGAAACCTTCCACAAAAAATATGTGTTTGGGGACTTCCCTGGTGGCACAGTGGTTAAGAATCTCCCTGCCAATGCAGGGTACATGGGTTCGAGCCCTGGTCCGGGAAGATCCTGCATACCGCGGAGCAGCTAAGCCTGCGAGCCACAACTACTGAGCCTACGAGCCACAACTACTGAGCCCGTGTGCCACAACTACTGAAGCCCTCACACCTAGAGTCTGTGCTCCACAACAAGAGAAGCCACTGCAATGAGAGGCCCGTGCACCGCAACGAAGAGTATCTTGTTTGCCGCAACTAGAGAAAAGCCTGCATGCAACAACGAAGACACAATGCAGCCAAAAGTAAATTAAAAAAAAAAAAATATGTGCTTGATTGTGTGTACTCCCCCTTCACCAAAATCACATATACACTGACCTTCGCCCCCCACCTCTCTGGAGCAGTTTCTTGGAGCTAGAAGAGAAAGAACTTAGAATGAATTTTTTTGAACACCTATTCTTGGCTGACAGCCTACAGATGAGATCTTGTTTGATCCTCACGCAGCCCCTGTGAGGAAGGTTTTACTAATATCCCCATATTGGAGATATGAACATGGAGGTTGGGAAGGTTTAAGCCACGGTGTCTGACACAAAAGCACTTGTTCTTTTAATGAAACCGACTCTCTCTCCCTATGTTTTGAGGGGCAAGAAGATGGATTCTGAAAGCGGGACAGAGTAGAATCTGTGCATCCTTAATGCCCGTGAGCATAAGAAAATTATCCCTTTCCATTCAGGAAAATAGACTTCCTGCAATGCTCAAAGAACTTACCTTCTCTCCCTGAAATGATTAATCCTTAGCCCTTGAGGGGTGATGAAAAGGGTCCTACAGAGGACAGTGTGTGTGAGGGCTCCTGTGTTGAAGGGCTCAGCTCCACTGGCTTTGGATTCTCCATGACAAAGCACAGACCTGTGAATTATAGGTATTGTTCCTTGATCCCTGACCAAAACCTCCAGTTTCTCTTATGTAACTGCAGAAAACCCTGTGTTTAGTAAAGTATCGTGTGTCCCTTAGCCATGTGTTACGTTCAGAAACAAGGGTTTGGTATGCAGAGTCTGAGTAATGGTCTGAAATGAGACCATTTCTCTTTGCTGACAGCATCCCATTAAGCATTCAAACCCATACTCAGCCATTGTTCAGGACATATTCACAGTCCTTTGGCGGGGGGGGGTTAGTTACAAGACATTGAGTTATGAAGGGAATCTGGGCTCCCAAAAGCCACAGCAGATTGACATACTTGACAAGTTAGTTCTAAAATTACCTTTTGTTCAGTATAAGTCAACATAATTCAGTTAGGCTTTGTGTCTTTTTTTTTTTTTTCCCTCTCACTGTATAAAACTAAACCTCAGCCTTGTTTCATAGCATCCTGCTATTCCTCTAATTATGTTTTGGATTACTTAGCAAAACCTCCCACTAATCGCCATGCTGATTCCTCATTGGTCTTGTGAGTGTAAATATTTACTGTAAAGTTGACTGGGGCAACGTGGATAAGCACAGTGGCCACACCTCGAGGAGGACCTCTGATGGTGTGGGATGGGTGTGGTGGATCACACAGAGTTGTAAACAATAGTATCTCTCTCGTAAGCACTTCCAGTCCAATTTACCAAACAAATATTTCTGTAAAAGAAATCTAATGTCGTAGGACAGAGCCTGCAATCTTCCTGGGAGGTGTGGCGCTTTGACGGGTTTGTTCACTTTGAATCCACAGTCTGGCACATACTATGTAGTCAGTACATAGGCAACCAATCAATAAATAAATGAATGGTACAGTAGGCACATGAGAGACATAGACATCATGGCATAAAAAAAAATCACAGGCTTTAGAGCAAAGGGGAGAGAATTCTGGCTTCATTATTGTGTAATACAGGGCTAGCCATTGATTATGTTTTCTCATATGTGAAATGGGTAAGAATAAGCATTTCCTTTTTTGTGTGTGATGATTTAATGAGAAAATGTCTGAAAAGAACCCAGAATGAGTAAATGTGTATATGAATATATGTGTATATGTGTGTATGTATTTCCTCCCTTGTTCTAAAAAGGATTTGAGGTGACAATACAAAAACATCCAGGTTATTAGGATTACGTATAAAAGTGGAGGAGAAAATATGAGTAAAGGGAAATTAACCATGGGGAAAACTTAAATATAATTAAGGGTGAATGTAATGCATAAATAGCAGGGTATATATGTATTTCTACAGTGTCTAGAAAATAACCACAAGTTTGTCTCAGAGCTTTCTAGTAAATAAAACAAAGAAGTTAACATGATAAGGTACATAGTTCACATTCTTAGTCAAATAAAAACAAAATAACACTTCAGAAGACTGGTCCTAAGGAAAAAATAGAGGTTTGTTGTGAACTACATTCTCAATAACAGACTTCAGTGGGCTATTTCTTTTTTTGTTTTTTAATTAATTTTGATTGGAGTGTAGTTGATTTATAATGTTGTGTTAGTTTCTGCTGTACAGAAAAGCGAATCAGTTATACATACCCATATATCCGCTCTTTTTAGATTATTTTCCCGTATAGGTCATTGTAGGGTATTGAGTAGAGTTCCCTGTGCTATACAGTAGGTTCTTATTAGTTATCTATTTTATATATAGTAGTGTGTATATGTCAATCCCAATCTCCCAATTTATCCCTCTCCCCCTTTCCCCTTTGGTAACCACAAGTTTGTTTTCTACATCTATGACTCTATTTCTGCTTTGTAAGTAAGTTCATTTGTACCATTTTTTTAGAGTCCACATATAAGCAATATCATATGATATTTGTCTTTCTCTGTCTGACTTAACTTCACTCAGTATGACAATCTCTAAGTCCGTCCATGTCAGTGCAAATCTTTTTGATGGCTGAGTAATATTCCATTGTGTATATGTACCACATCTTCTTTATCCATTCATCCATCGATGGACATTTAGGTTGCTTCCATGTCCTGGCTATTGTAAACAGTGCTGCAATGAACATTGGGGTGCATGTATCTTTTCAAATTATGGCTTTGTCTGGATATTACAGGAGTAGGCTATTTCTTATGGTGCATGTCAATGTGGGATCCAGTAAAATTATGCCTTATTATGGGAAAAAGAGGGCATTAAAAACCCACAGTCTAAAATTTAGATTTCTGATGGTAATACTTATTCCTACGGTAAATTTAATTTATTCTTTTATTTCATTTTAGGAAGGCTATATAAAAAGAAGTCAAAGATAAAAGAAATGACCAAACTGATGGTCAATCAGAAATACTTTGTTACAGAGTTTATAAATAGGGATATTTTTAAGTAGGAGTTTTGGAGAAAAAAAAATTGCTTACTTGATATCAATTACAATGATTATGATTTAGAGATATTTTTAATAACTCACTTTTTATTTGCTATATTTGTCATATATTTTACTTCTACATAAGTTACAAATGCCACAAAATATTGTCATTATTATTGCCTTAAGCAGTCAATAATCTTTTATGTTCCCCTATATTTACCTTTTCTGATGCGGTTTATCCTTTCTTGCACTTCCATGATTTCATCTGCATTTTTTTTCTTTTAGCTTGAGGAAATTCCTTTAGTATTTCCTACAGTAGAAGTCTGTTGCAGTAAATTCTCTCATGTCTATTTGAGAATATCATTCTTTTGCCTTTTTTAAAAAAATTACTTTTACCAGGTATGGAATTCTAGTGTTAGCAGTTTTTTTTGTTGTTTGTTTGTTTGTTTTGTTTTGTTTTGGCATTTTAAGAATGCCGTTACAGTTTCTTATGGCAAACATGGTTTCTGCTGAGAAGTCAATTGTCATTTTAGTTGTTGCTTTGCTGAGGAAAATGTTTTTTTACTTCCTTCTGGCTGGCTGATTTTAAGAGTTTTCTCTTCTTCTTTTTATTGTGTGGTTTGTTTGTTTGTTTTCAACAGTTAGACTCATGTGCCCAGGCATCATTCATCCTGCTTCTGATTCACTGAACTTCTTCATCTGTGCATTAATGTCCTTCATCAGATTTCAAAAGTTCTCTATCACTAATTTTTCATATAATGCTCTGTCTTGGTGTCCTTGTCTTTTATTTCTTGGAATCTAACTATGTGTATATTAGATCTTTTCATGTATTACATGTTGCATGATTTTTTTCTATTAATTTTTTTTTTTACTCTTGTGCTTTAGTTTGGATTATTAATACTGTCTTTCACTGTGTCTCATCTAGCCTGTTCTAGACCTGTATGTATTAGTTATCATACTCCAGAGAAAAGAAGATTCTTTTTCTATATAGGGTTGACCCTTGAACAGTGCGGGGGTTGGGGTGCTGACCCTCTTACTCAGTCAGAAATGTGCGTATAACTTACAGTTGGCTCTCCGCATACATTGTTCCTCCGTATATCTTCAGTTCCTCCATATCCCTGGTTCCACATCTCCACATCCGTGGAGTACTGTAGTATTTGCTATTGAAAAAAATCCTCATGTAAATGGATGCACAGTTCTTTCTCTAAATATAGATGGTGGGAGAGGGAGGGAGAGAAGAAGAGACAGACACATTTATTATAAGGAATTGGCTTATACTGTTACGGAGGCTAACAAATCCCAAGATCTGCAGTTGGCAGGCTGGAGATCCAAGAGAGCTGATGGAAAGTTCCAGGAAATCCAGGAAATTTCCAGTCCAAATGCTGGCAAGCCTGATATCTAGGAAGGGCCAATATTTCAGTTTGAGTCCAAAGGCACGGAAAATATGATGTCCCAGCTCAAGACAGTTCCCTCTTACCCACCTGAGGGCCAACCTTTTTGTTCTATTCAGATCTTCAACCGATTGGATTGCTCACATTAGGGTGGGAAATCTGCTTTACTCAATCTTCTGATTCATATGTTAATTTCATCCAGAAACACCCTCACAAACATACCCAGAATAATGTTTGACCAAATATCTGGGCATCCGTGGCCCAATCAAGATGACATCATCACACCCATCTAATGAGTTTTCAATTTGATTTATATTTTTCACAATAGAAGGAAGGAACAGCAAGGGAAGATCCCAATCTACTCCTCTTGCAGATGTTTTAAGAGGTAGGATTTGCCCCTTGTAAAACTGAGTAGTTTATTGAGGACATGCCCCTAGAAAGAAGGCCATCCTTATTCTTCAGAAGTGACCAACAGAAAACTTCTGACTGCCTGGTTAATAGTAAGTGCTCAATAATTGTTAGTTCCCTTGAAATTTCTTAAAGAATTTAGCATATACTTGGTGTATAATAGGTAGCAAATACAAATACTCTTTTCCTTCCATACCACTTACTAGACATGTGACCCTGGGCAAGTTACTTCTCTGTGTTTTTAAAAGCCAAGGTACACTGACATAAGAGTAATACTAATTGTTGGGTTGTTGTGACAATTAAATGTGTTAATATATGCAAAATGCTTAGACTAATGCCTAGAACAGAGAAAATATTAAATAGCTGTTGTGTGTACTGTTACTGCTGTTACTATTGTTATAATCATTCTCTGCCATAGTCAATGCATTTTCTAGAAGTTGTAGTGGGATAACTAGAATATCAGAGACATGGTTCTATTTTCCTGCTATTTTCTTTATGTCTACCATTCCCACATGTAAAAATGAGGAGTTTTCTGTAGATGGCCACATTCTCTTCCAGTTTGACCATTTTCTGATTTTTATAAGCTCAGGTGAGCTCAGCTTATAGAGTTGACTGTCAGTGATTCAGGGATGGTTGAGGATTATGTAGTAAATCAGGCATTAGGCATATTAACAGCATTGGTGACACTCCTTATCCATCCCTAGGCCTTGATACAAACTCCCATTAAGAGAATATCAGAAAAAGTGGACTTAAGGAGCAATATGTACCAATTAGGACTGGATATATAATCACTTTGGAGGCACAGAAAAAGAAATGTTTTGCTATATCATGGAATAATAACCACCGGCTTTCATTGAGGGCTTAATGGGCATTACATCAGTGAACCTTTTAATAGCTCTTTGAAGTAAGCAATATTATTAACACTGTTTTACAGAGGAGGAAATTAAAAGGCTCTGACAGCTTGAATTGCACAGTGATGTGGACCAATAGGTGGCAGTACTGGGAGTTGAATCTAGGTCCAGTTAACTCCAAAGTCCAACTGGTGAATCCATAAGGTGTGCTGTTTCCTGAACTATGGCTATGGTCAGATCATCTCCCAGTTGTGCCTGAAACTATTCAATAATACTTTTTAAGTTCTAACTTTGTGTATCCCTTCAAAGGAAATACCTTCTGATTCCATTACCTTTCTCTTCTTCTCAGCCAGTCATTATCTGCTTCTCATACCTGAGAGAACCTGAATGCACCAGCAGAGCCACATTTAATGGAAAACCTTTCAGGACCATTACCCAGCCAGTTTCTGTGGGAACAAATGCCAGCCCAATATTAGGCTCATTTTCAGTTCTATTAAATTTCTAACAAATTGTCATTTTACAAGAAGCATTTCATCCTGACATAATAGACTTATCTATTTTCTCCTCATTCCTGCAAAGACTGTAGATGTTGTTTGTGTGGGCCAGTCTTTTACAGATACCAGTTCATCCCAAGAGAAACATTACTTAAATATTACAGACTTGAACATAATGTGGACTGGACTATTTACACATACTCTGGATGTCATACAATTCTGAGGCAAAACATTTTGTGAAGGCTTCAATCATTTTAACAAATAGTAGGCTTTAATAATTTTCATTAATTATTAATTATGTATTAATAATTTAAACACATAATTTTAATAATTATGGCTTTCTTTTATATAGTGGTTTGGGCTGCCAAAATGATAAATCCCTGTTTTAAGGAACTACTTCTTGAACATTTTCCTTATATGCAAGAAAGGATAATTTGACAATAGAATCTTTGGGAAAGATTCAGAGATATATTTTCCATTCACTTGCCATTTCCTGAATGCTGTAATCTATCTATATTTATAGGGACTTCATCTTGCTGCATTGTTGATTGTTTCATGGAGGACGTGCTTTTTTTACTGAAATATAGTTGATTTACAATGTTGTGTTAGTTTCAGATGTACAGCAAAGTGATTTAGTTTTATATATATATATATATATATATATATATATATATATATATATACATCTATATTTTAAAGATTCTTTTCCCTTACAGGTTATTAAAAAATATTGAATATAATTTTTTAAGGCAGACCGCCACCATTTGGAAAGCTGTGTGGTGTAAAGCGAAGAAACTCTGGGTTTTAAATAGGCAAATCTAGGTTCTAGATACCATTTAGTCTCTGAACAGTTGAAGTTGGGTAAGTCACTTCATCTGTAAAAGGATGGAGTGGAATTAAATGCTTTTAGGTCCCTTCTTGCTGGAATATATCTAATTGTAGGCAGGCAAATTTTTGCTCCATCCATTTTCAAGAGATGTTCAGACTTTTTACTTTGATCATTGATGTGTAGGTGCTGTTGTGAAAAAATTTATGAACATCTGAGTCTACCATGTTAGCATTTTTCAGAAGGAAAATAAGTAATACTCCTTTCTGTGCTTTCTGGGTTCAAAAACAATTAAGAGATGAACTAATTATAAAATAGGATTCCATACCTGTGCCTAAAAAATCTTGCCAAAACACTCTGTACTTTACACTCCCACCCATCCTGCAGTCTCTAACTTGGGCTATCCCAACTAAGGAAAAGTTTAGGTCTAGGGCTTCCCTGGTGGCACAGTGGTTGAGAATCTGCCTGCCAGTGTCGGGGACACGGGTTCGAGCCCTGGTCTGGGAAGATCCCACATGCTGCGAAGCAACTAGGCCCGTGAGCCACAACTACTGAGCCTGCGCATCTGCAGCCCATGCTCCTCAACAAGAGAGGCTGCGACAGTGAGAGGCCCGCACACTGCGATGAAGAGTGGCCCCTGCTCGCCGCAACTAGAGAAAGCCCTCGCACAGAAACGAAGACCCAACACAGCCATAAATAAATAAATAAAAATTAAAAAAAAAAAAAAGTTTAGGTCTACAGATCAGACATAATTGTCCTGGATTGTTGCCTCATATTAGTCAGGGATTGAGAATGAAAAACAGAAAAAAAAAAAAGCATCTCCAAGGCATGCAAACCTTTAAAAGATTGATTCTACCTAACAGAGAAATGTGGACCATTGGCAAGCACACGTCATGAAAAGTTTTTGAGCGGTGGGGTGATGTGTTTGATGTGAAAATTAAAAATTGATTGAAATGGGGGAGGTCCCAGAGCAGGGAAGACGCTAAAGTTGTTATTGCAAGGTAATAAGGACTTCTGCTTGGTGGTGTCAGTGGGAGCAGAAACTATATGAGGTGAAAAAAGGAGGACTGATCAGGAGGAAATGGCACCTGACTGAACATGGAGAGAAGAGTCAGAAGCACTTGAGATTTAAAACATGTTGCTTGGAAAGGGATGGTACCGTTAACATTTCGGAGTCAGATGTAAGCATTTTAAGTTTACTTTGTTGGTGGGCCATCCAGCTGGAACCATGAAGAAGTATGCTGGAGTTTTGAGCTGGAGATGTAGATCTTTCAGGTCATTCATTAGAAAGGTTAATTGAGGGCATGATCGTATGAGATGGTGAAACTAAGAGCAATGAAGAGAGGAAGGATGAAGACATGGCCTCAGACATGTCTGCCATGAGGGGATGAAACAGAAGACTAGGGGTGAATGGAGGAGGCTATTTGAGTGTCCTGGACATTTTAGGAGGGAAGAAATTTACAGAGCGAATGCTAAGCTGTGCCAAATGTTGTACAGAGGTAGTAGGTGAAGAGAAAGCACCAGTGGTGACTTTTGAGAGGGCAGCATCAATGTTGGAGAAGTTTAGAGGCCAGTTTTCAAGGGCAAAGAACGGAGTGCATGATGCATGGGAAGTGGAGTCCACATTCTTCATTTGGAAACCTGGAGTCATAAAAAGAGAGACTGTTATCCTGAAAGGAAAACACTGTTGAAGAAAAAAAAATGTTTCATGTGAAGAGAATTAATTACATTTGCACTTGTATGGCTGTTATTTTTTTCTGTGCTTCATAATTTTCTTTTGCAGAGTTACCACTATTTTGGCCTCTGCCCACGTGCTGTGGCAGTAGGTAATTCCCTCTTCTCTCTTTGCTTCTACTCCAGGATCTCCATGTGGCTCAGACCTAGTCCCTTAGAGCATTCTGTCTTTTGACCAAAGGTACTGGTTCAGAGAGAAGCACATGACTCCAGCTGGGAGATTTTTCTGCAGCTAGGACTTTTTCTGCAGTCATTAGGAAAGAGTATTTTTTTTTCCCTCTGATATTGGTAGTACAAAGGACAATGAGAATGTCTGAAAAGGAAAGACTGAGAAGCAATCAGAACACAAACATACACATACAGAGAAGAGAGAGAGAGGGAGAGAGAGAGATTAACTATTGAGACTTTGTATTTTTGGATCCGACTGTAACTCTGAATTTAAACCAATAGCAGTGAAAGAGTATGCAAAGGAAAAATTCAGAGTGAAGAATAAAAGACCAAAAGTCTGGTGAAAGAGGGGGTCTATTGATGAAATAAAGTCTGTGGGGAGCTTTAGGAGATGAAGTGGAGAGATTTGCCTTTGAGAAAAGTTGCATCATTGTTCCCTCTGATGCTGAAGAAAGAGAAAATGATAGTAGTAGAGATACAGAGAAATGTTGATGGTGGGGAGAAGCAGAGTTGACGAAATTGGGATTAAATGGCTAAGATCACCTTTATACAATAGGAAAAAAGGTCATATTACATAATTTACTTGTTACATTGATTTTTTTCATAAACTGTTATGAGAAGTTGCCTTCATAAAGATGTTATATTACTGATTGGGTTTTATAGTTGATTGAATATAAATAGAATAGGGAGATACGAAAAGTAGTAGAAGATATGGAAAATCCTTGAAATGTGTCTCTCACACACGTACACACCCCTTATGGACATGGATGTACTGTCCTTATTCCTTCCTTGTGAATATTTACAATGTACTAGCCAAAAGGATTACAGTTTTGAATAAGGTAGATATGGTCTCTGCCATCACAGTGGTGAAAAAATGATGAAAGGATTAAGAGGGGACTAAATATTTCAGGAGTTTGAAGTCTTGTGTCTATTTTACCTACTGCAGAAGTTTTTACAGGAATATTATTTATTGATAAGTTGTCAAAACAGAATCAGCTTTGCTTATTTTTATTGAAATTGGAAAGTTGATTATGTCCAAGAAGCTTGACAATTTATGTGGACAAACCTTTGGAGAGAAGTCAGTCTTTTAAAATAGCATGCTCAGCTAGACTGCATCTAGTTTCTTTCATTTAATTGAATATCAATAAATATATTTCAGCATATACCGTCTCTCTTGCTACCTTCTCTCCACTGGACAAGTGTTTATTACAGAAAAGCCTTTGTGTGTGTGTGTGTGTGTGTGTGTGTATGTGTGTGTGTGTGTGTGTGTGTGTGTGAGAGAGAGAGAGAGAGAGAGAGAGAGAGAGAGGGAGAGAGAGAGAAAGGGAATTCAATTATTTGCAATTATTTCTCTATCTTCCTGAAAGGTTTTGGCACAGGAGAACTGTTCAGTGTGTGCGGTGAGTTGGAAGGGACATTAGTCCCTGTAGAGGTTACACAAAGTAATGCGCCAAGCTACAAACTAGCAGTGGGAATATAATGCAGAATTCAGAGGAAAATATTTCATGTCCATTGCCCCATCGTGTTAAAGAATCTACCACTCCCTGTAGAGTTTAAATTTCAACCATGGCTGGCATTACAGGTTATACAAGCATTGCCAATACATTCAATCTAGTCTGCTTATATAAAATCTAAAACTAGTCCATTCAGAACTTTAGTTCAGTTCAAGAAAAGTTTCACTGTCTCTTGACCTTTGAATCCCAATGGTTGGTTGGCTGTATTGTTTATTTCCTCCCCAAGTGATTTTTCAAGTCACAGTCATACCCAAGGCTTTACCCCCATTTGCTTACCATTAAATTCACCTGTTCTGGTTTTAGTAGTTGGAGAAAATAAAGTTGGCATGGAGTTACCTTCTCACTCATCTGTCATTTTATTTATATTTCTGCCTTGACTAAAGAGAATAAAGATAGAAAAAAAAGAGAACTGGATCCAATATTTTGTAAATTGTGTCAAATCTCTTTGTAAACTCAGCAACTAATGTCCATACTCATAGGCTAATGCCTTTTCCAAATAGTCACTGCCTTTTGTCTGTCAGTAGAAAGCCAACATTGCTCAGTAGAAAGAATGCTTAAATTGGAGAAAAGAAACTTGGCTTTAGTTTCATCTACTACAATTATAATATGCATAGCTTTGACTTTTCATTTAACCTTTCTGAACCTTTTAATTTTATAAAACAAGATTAATAATGTGAACATATTCCATACAGATAGCCTTTAGAGTCAAATGAGAGAAATTATATTTGAATACTTTGTACATTTGTATAGTGCTGTGAAAATGAAAATAATGACCATAGAGATAAATTCCCATACAATTTGTTTTGCATATTTGTCATTTTAGATTTTAGAGTGATATTGCCCAATATGGAAATAAATAAGCATCAGTATTATATTAGAAAGAAAAATTCTATTTTTTCTCTCTCATCAAGTACAGCCCATCATTTTGTCCATCAGTGAAATGATTCTTTTAAGACTTATGGTCCTTCCATGCATTGTACACATTCATAGTATAGGTCTGCTATTAACCACAAGAAGTCTTAAAATTCAAGTAGATTCAGAGTGAACTATTCAAAAAATATTTTTATAAGCCGTTCTATTCTTTTCTTTATTGTCTCAATTAGAGAGTTGATATTTATCAATAGAAAAAGATTCCAACTGACTCCATGTTTATCTGATAGTTTAAAAAATCTTTCTCTTTTCCCAGCTAATTTAATTATAATTCTTTTGCCACACCTCAAATTACTTGATCAAGAGTGTTTCATGTCTCTTTGATAGTACTTTAGTGTTTACTTTCTGGGATGTAAAATTTAAGTGACCTAAGATCTTCAAAAATACAATCTTGAGTATAAATTTTGTGCGTATTGAAAAAAAAGAATGGTTAGAGACTATCTTGTGTTAAAATAGTGGTGAGTATGAAAGATTATACATCCTAAGAAAGCTAACATCAGAATACTCCTCTGATGCTGCTCATGAGGGGATGTGGGTTGACTTGGCGACGGTCAAGCATGAAAGACAATATAAGTCTATCTCCATGGGGTTCCACTGGGCATCACATGGCCTCAAAATCTCAGGTTCCTTGAGTTGACTAGTCTCTGATTTTGCTCTGTTACCACAATACTCTAAAGTGGAAGTAGATGGGGTTTAATGAGGAGTTGAGAGGTAGAGGGCTTTGCAACTAATAAACATGCATTAAAATTCCACTTTCAGTAACCCTCACATTTTTATGCTTTTACAATCATAACTATGTTTTTATGTACAAATGGGTGAGAAGCATATGTGGTGGGCTTCACTTTAAGAAATCTCACCAAAAAGGCTAAATTTAGAAAGACTAATTATACTTAGTGTTGGTAATGAAGTAAAACACCTGGCACTCTCATATACTGCTGGTGAGAGCGTAACCTGCTAAAATCACATTCAAAACTCTTTGCCAGTAGCTAATCAAGTTTAACGTTCATATACTCTATAACCAAGCACTTCCACTTCTAGGGTTATACCCAACAGAAATGCATACATATGTGCACCAAAAGATATGTATAAGAATATTCATGTTAACATTATTATTAATAGCACCAAACTAGAGATCCAAATGTTCATCAACAGTAGAATGGCTACATAGATTGTGATATATTCATCTAATGATACAGAATATATCATGATGCATGATAATGATGAATAATGTTGTTGCTATATGCTACAACATGATGACTATCACAAACGTGACGTCGAGTGAAAGAAGCTAGATGCAAAAACAAATCATGAATGAGTCCTTTATATTTCAAAAGCAGACAAAACTACTTGTCTCTGATGATAGAAGTCAGAAGTAATTACTTTTGGTGAAGAGGGAAGGTTAGTCCTGGAGAGGAGCAGTAGGGGCCTTCTGGGATGCTGTACTATTTCATCTCTTGCTCTAGGTGACAGTTACACAAGCATGTTAACTTTGTGATAATTGACTTCTTTCTCATGGCTGAATAATATTCCATTCATCTACCATTGGACACTTAGGTTGTTTCCATATCTTGGCTATTGTGAATAATGCTGCAATGAGTATGGGAGTGCAGAAATCTCTTTGAGATACTGATTTCACTTCCTTTGGATACATATCCAGTCATGGGATTGCTGGACCATACAATAATTCTATTTTTAATTTTTTGAGGTACCTCCAAACTGTTTTCCACAGCGACTGTACCAGTTTACATTCTTACCAACACACAGCATTTTTAAGGAAACCACTTGTGTATACATCTTAGAAAAATGAAGATGTAAACCAAGAATCATGCAGATTTAGGATCTAGGAAGAAAGAATGGTTTGGGAAAATAATAAAGGGAAGTTAAGCCTGGTAATCATGCAGAAAACTTATAAAAGTCCAAGTAGAGTAAAAAAACAAAAAACTCCAAGTGGGTATTTAAGAGATTTGATATTATCCCAGAGAAATGGAAGAACTTAGGAATTCAATAAAGGTAAACAATGCAAGAAAATAATAAAGGTCGATAGAAACATCAAGATAAATAAGAGGCAGCATAAGAAAGAAAATATAACCAGAGAATACGTCTTGGCTCTACCATGAACAATATTTACACAGAATAGTAATATAAACCCTGTTTATTACTGTCTGAATCTCAAGACTTCAATTTGGTTTCAGAGCAGACTTCAAATATTAGTAACTTTGCAATGTAAAAATACAATTACGATTACAGAAGCTTGGAGGCAGAAATGTGCCTCGGAGGCAGAGGAGTGAAAAGACTGGTGGGGACATGGACACTTGCTAATTGGATTATCCGGTCCACGGAGGGTTAATTTAAATAATCAGTTCCACTTCAGCCCTTGGTGAAATTCCTTTTAAGAAGTTCACATTCATTTTCCTGCCTTAAGCAATAGAACGTTGTTAAAAATGGACTCTGATGGCAGGATGTTATAGGACATCGTGCAGTTGCAAAAAGGGTAGAATATTGAGACAGATAATCAACAATCCCAAAACATTGTAAGAACACTTTTGCAGGGCTGCTAGCTGCACACACAAGACTTTCGGGGTTTTTTGTTTGTTTTATTGTCTTGGGGTTTTTTGGTGATTAGACTTTCTCTGAAACAGAGTAACAAGCAAAATATTCCAGTGCACTGAGAGCCATGGTTACGTGGATTCCTATAAATCAGGATTTTCCTCCACCTTTTAGGTGAGATATCTATTGAATAGGCTTCTGCTGTATCTGACACCGAACTGCCAGCTTGGATTTAGAGATGGAAGTTTAAAAAATGCCATAAAGCAGCTCTAGCTTTTAGTGCCAACTATAGAGATCAGTATCATTTGTACACCACAACAGGAGCATTTGTTAAGAAATCACTCTGCCTCTGACTCTCAGGGAGAGAATAAAGCTTCACACTTTGTGTTTATATGGCCATTCTCTCCACTGATAGCAGTGAGCTCTGGTGAAGTCCAAGTGAGCTGTGTTCTCTACGTGTGTTATGTTTGTAACTTGGGAGTGCGAGGCTGGTTCTCACCCCCTCTTCAAATTTATTGATATTGACTGACTCACTTTGGAGCTAAGGAGCCTTTTTGGAAAGTAATAATTCAAACAAAGTTGACACCTGGAATGCAGATCCACGCAGGCATGACTCATTGACTGAAGGACGCCTGAAGGAAGCCAAATGGCCATGGTGGACTGTAGGGCCAGTGGGAAAGAATCAACCCTGAGTGAAAGTAAGCTGAACTTAGCCACAGGACCTGAGGGTTGGAGGAAAATAGTGGTACTGGGTAAACTATGGTGACTGTAACTCAACCATTTGCAAACTTTTAGTGGAGTAAGTTGTATATGTTGAATAACAAATAAGTGCTCCTAATTTATCCTCCTTATCACTCCCTAAGAGTGATAATGTTTGCTTATTCAACTTCTTTCCGCTTTTACTAGACTTGTTTTTGTAATTGTTTTGTTTTTATTTATTTAATTTATTTTTTAATTTATTTTTTATTGAAGTAGAGTTGATTTACAATGTTTCAGGTGTACAGCAAAGTGATTCAGTTATGTATACATATATTCGTTTTCAGATTCTTTTCCATTATGCGTTACTACAAAATATTGAGTATAGTTCTCTGTGCTATACAGTAGGTCCTTGTTTATTTTATATATAGTAGTATGTATATGTTAATCCCAAACTCCTAATGTATCCTTCCCCTCCTTTTCCCCTTTGGTAACCATAGTCTATTTCTGTTTTGTAAATAGGTTCATTTGTATCATTTTTTTTTAGATTCCACATATAAGTGATATCACATGATGTTTGTCTTTCTCTGTCTAGCTTATTTCACTTAGTATGATAATCTCCAGATCCATCCATGTTGCTGCAAATGGCATTATTTCATTGTTTTTTATGGCTGAGTAATATTCCATTGTATATATGTACCACATCTTCCTTATCCATTCATCTGTCGATGGACATTTAGGTTGCTTCCATCAGACTTATTCTTGAGATTTGTGATTTAGAATCTTGAGAATAGATAGAAATGCATGGTTGGCTGGACAGGGAGACTGTTGTGTTTAAGATGGGTGGTTTTAGATATGACAAAACTGTAGTATATGCAGTATAGGAAGGTGATGTTAAGGGCAAGAGAGTGTCCAGATTTTGTTGGACTGGTATCATCTTTGAGAGAAAGAATACAAAATTATAAAAACAAAATTAGGTGTGAAATTGAATGTACATTTGAAAAGAGAAAATAAATCACAATAAATTGCAAATATTAAAGAGCTGTCAATATCACAAATATCATTAAGTGCATAATAATTTAATTATTGTACACATGTTCGATATGTTTGTGTCCCGCCCCGCCCCCCAAATTCATGTGTTGAAGCCTGAACACTCCCAATGTGATGGTATTTGGAGATGGAGCCTTTGGGAGGTAATTAGGGTTAAATGAGGTAATGAGGGTAGAGTCCTCATAGTGGGATTGGTGCCCTTTAAGAAGAGACACCAGAGAAGCTCATGATCATTCCCCAGCATGTGCGCAAAGAATAGGTCATGTGAGCACACAGTGAGTTGGCAGCGTCTACAAGCCATTGTCAGAACCTTGATCTTGGAATTCCCAGACTCCAGAACTTTGGGAAATAAATTTCTGTTGTTTAAGCCACCTAGCCTATGGTGTTTTGTTGTGGCAGTGAGTGGACTAAGACGTAATATGATTTTTCATGTATACTTTTTGACTGCATACGTTGAGCATTTCTTCACGTGAAAACATGATTTTTGTAATACTTTGTCTTAACATGGTTGATTGAAGTTTGTATTTTATTAGTAGTAGTAGTGATGCATATATATGACTTACCTCACAGCTTCACTCACCGTTTATAAGTTTGTGCCCTAAAAATAAAGGAATTCTGATAAATTCTATTTTCCATGCTTCCAACCAAAAAGGAAAGAAATAAAGTATGGTACTTTTATAATTGCAAATGCCACATTATTAAATATTTCCCTGAAAGGAGAGGACTTCCCTGTTTCTTTTGCTTACAACTTTACATTTTTGATGATTTGAAGAGTTTTCCACAGACTAGGTACTGGCTTTCCCATTTCAAACCTGGTTTCTCATCCATTACATACATAGTTCTGGTGCCAGGGGCTATAGGACAGATTCGCTTTTCAATACCACCTCTGCCCCTGTACATTTGTGTTTATAGTGCTGGGTGAGTTGGCACAGTGGGAATATTCCTGAAAGCCATTCCAACCCGGGAAAGCTAGCGATAGCTGTAAGTCACATAAATACACTCCACTCGGACTAAGTATATCTTAAATTTAACTCTTCCTTAGGTTCCCAAAATGTAGTTACTGCATTGCCACCCAACATGAGAGTGAATGTGACAGAAAGAAGTCAGAATGCAAAGAGATAATGATCTTATTTTCACTTAAAATATACTTTTACAAATTTTACAAAAACATTTGATTACATGAACACATTGCTTGAGCCCCCCCCTTTCTTTGTTGATCTTCTCTCTATTGTCTTCATCATTGAAAGTGGGGTTTCAAACTCTTCATCTAAGTTTATTGAATTGTCTATTTGTCTCTTCAGTTCTGTCAGGTTTTGCTTCATGAATTTTGTGCCTCTGTTCTTAGGTGCATATATGTTGTGTTTTCCTGATGGAATTACCCTTTTATGATTATAAAATTTATCCTTATCTTTAATAATTTTTTGTTTTAAAATCTATTTTGTCTGATATTAGTGTGGCCACTCCAGCTCAGACACTTGTCAGAGAAAGTGACAGTTGTTGGTTTGATATTGCATTTTATGCAATGTCATTTTTACTTGTATATCAAAAAGGTATCATGGTGGGAAGAGGCAGAAATGGCAATTTATATTAGAGAAATGAACATTGTATCATTAGGAATGACAAACTTTCATTTTTGTTTCTTATTTGAATTTCCGTGAGAGTATGATATTTAGATAGCTGTGTGATGCACCAATTGCTGACATGAAATACAAAAAAAATCAGAGTTGTACTTTGGAATTTCTTTGAGTTTTGGGGTGAGGGAAGAGGCAATATAGTTTGGGTTTTTTGTTATCTGGAGTTCAGTTTCATTAACATCATGAGAACTTGTTTGTAGCTAAGAATAACTTGTCTAAAGTTTCGTCACTATGCAGTAAGTTACCAAGCTAGACATCTTGGAGTTGTCCACAGTTCTTCTTGTTTTCCCGTGTCCCACTTCAGTACAGATATGTCTTCAGCTCTGAAGTCTTGCCTCATTTATCACTGTTTTCCATACCACCTAACCCTCCTACAGCCCCTATATCTCCTCTGAATCCTTGGAACAGTTTTTATACTCCTTTTATAGCACTTCTCACATACTGTGGCTCTTTTCTTATATATCTGACTCTTCAATTACATTAGATGGTAAACTCTGAGAATAAGGGTTATATATTATTTAACTTTGTGTTTTCCATGCCTGGTATATGGTACATGGTACATGCTTAATAGATGTTTAGACCTCTTGAAAATGTGAACTTGAGCATCCAGTATACTGAACCAGCTAGTACTAGAGGGTTTACTTAGAAAGTAAAAAAGTGAAAAATAGGAGTACTTGCCAGATGTTCATTGTTATGAATGTCAGCTTACAACTTAGGGGAAAATGGATTATGTAATATATTAAATCATGTATATTTAATATTTAATGATTAAAATAATCTATATTCATGAAAACAGTAATTGGCATATGTTCCCTTTGGCTCTTGTCTTCTGCTTGATGAAATTATAGATATTTAACATACTGCCAGGTTTTATTTTATAAATGGCTCTATACCAAATATAGTTTTAAAAACACCTACATTCATGCAAACAACAGCATAAGAGCCCATTAATAACTGCAGTTTTTTAGAAGCTGTTTTGTTGAAATTGGCTTACATTTAATCCATCAGAAAAATGAATCCCTCCAAACTAGGATCTTTTCTATCCCCAGAGTTATTGTATTTGCCAAGTGTCCAGGAATGTTGATAGGTCAAAACAGTTGATTTGTTTAAAAGTCTTGAGTTATTTATACTAAACTGCAAAGATTATTCTCATACTTGAAATAGATATAGAACCCTAGAATCTTGAATTTGAGGGTAACTTCCGAATCAACATAACCTAATTTCCATATTTTACAGATGAAGAAATTGAAGCCCTAGGAATGGAAATGATTTCTCAACTATATTTCTTAAGTTCCAGCCCACTGCTCTTTCCCCCATATCTTTCAGCTTCATACAAAGCATTTGAAGAAAAACTTCCTCACAACACTGACAAAAATCCTACTTGTCTATTTTGCAGACGCTGACAAATTGATCCTAAGATTGATATGGAAATGGAAGGGACCCAAATGTCCAAAACGATCTTGAAAGAGAAGAACAAACACACTTCCCAATCTCAAAACTTACTGCAAAGCTAAGTAGTTATGACAGTGTGTGGCATAAGGATGGACATGGGTATCAATGGAATAGAACTGAGAATCCAGAAATTAACTCTTACATTTATGGTCAATTGATTTTCAAGAGTGCCGACATAATTCAATGGGTAATGATAGTCTTCCTAAAAATTTGTGCTAAGAAAACTACATAACCACATACAAAAGGATTTGGATTCCTACCTCACATCATATACAAAAATTAACTCAAAATGGATAATAGACCTAAATGTAAGCGCTAAAACTATAAAACTCTTAGAAGGAAACATGGGTGTAAATCTTTGTGACCTTGGGCTAGGCAATGGTTTTTCAGATATGAAACCAAAATCACAAGCAACAAAAGAAAAAGATAGATAAAACAGACATCATTAAAATAAATAACACTGTGTTTCAAAGGCCAACGTCAGAAAAGTGAAAAGACAATCCTCAGAATGGGAGAAAATATTTGCAAGTTGTATATCTGGTATGGGATTTGTATTCAGATTATATAAAGTATCTTACGTCTCAACAATTAAAAGACAAATAACCTAATTAAAAATGAGCAAAGCATTTGAATAGACATTCCTCCAAAGAATATATATGAATGACTAAAAAGCATATGAAAAGATCCTCAACATCATTAATCACCAGGGGAATACAAATCAAAACCATATACCCCAGAAATTCCACTCACTGATAAACACTCAAGAGAAATAAAAATCCACGTCCACACAAAAGCTCGTACCAAATTGTTCGTCATAGTATCATTCACAATATCCAAGACGTAGAAACAACCCAAATATCCATCAACCCATAAATGGATGAATAAAATGTAATATATTCATACAAAGGAATGCTGTTTGGCAGTAAAAAGGAGTGAAGTATTGCTATGTGCTACAACATAGATGGACTTTGAGGACATTATGCTAAGTGAAAGGAGTCAGTCACAAAAGACTGTGTATTGTATGAATCTATTTATATGAAATGTCCAGAATAGGGAAATTCATACAGACAAAAAGTAGATTATTAGTTACCAGTGACAGGGTGACGGGGGAAGCAAAGTGACTGAGTAGATACGAGCTTTCTTCGTGGTGTGATAAAATGGGCTAAAATTAGATAGTGGTGATAATTGCATAGTTTGTGAATACGCTAAAAACCACTGAATTTTACACTTTAAAAGGCTGCGTTTTATGGTGTGTGACTTATAACTCGATAAAGGTGTTATAAAAGAAACTTCTATTAGGCAAGGACTGTTAGTAACTCCATTTTATAGATTAGAAAATGTAGGCAGTTGCCTAAAAGTCAAATTGATACTGAGTAATGAGGCCAGGATTTGAGTCCAGGTAATCTGACTCCAGGTCTTTCATCCTAAACTTGGCTTTATTCCTGCTTTAATAAGGCAAATAAGGGATATATTATTGCTCTAATGGAGTCATGGTTCTTTTGCCACTAGGATACGTTTGGTGAATGATACTCAACGATGTAAAATCAACTGACTTATCTGACATGGCCTGAATTAGTTGATTCCTCTTGCACTCCTATAGTTAAATCAGCTTAGAAAGAAATGCATCTTTTAAGGTTACAAGAGTAACACTTCTTTAGGTGATACCATCTCTTCCTCAAGCTGGCATATGTACATAGACACAGCCTAAAAAGTGTTTTGTTACACATTAAAAACACCTGTATGATTAAATATACAGAGCTAGATATATAAAGTGAATTTTTTGTGCTTTATAGTTGAAGAATGGATTTTGCTGATCCATGAATGATTTGATATCATTTGCTCGTGACTGAATAGAATTGGCCATTTGTCGAAATTTGCACTCCACACAGATTAGCTAATTGGAGAGATTTCTTTGTACCACTTCTATTATCTTTCTATTTTTCATGCTCTTTTCCAAAGAATCACTTCATACATCCTTATTTCTCTCTGATATTACAAATGAAGGCTTTTTCATAAGCTGGGGTTGCGGCACTCTCAGCTCTCCAGAGCACAGAGAGGCACCAGGAAGGATGTAAAACAAAAAGTCTTTAAGTGTTTTTGCATTGATATTCTTGCAAAGGACTAAAAGCCCTTTCCAGAGCCTTACTCTGATGTAATAAGTTTGGTTATTTGGTTTTCTAGTTCACATAAAATCAGAATCAGCAAGTTAGAAGTTTTAGGGAGACTGGCAGGGGGACAAATATTGATCAGCGGGAAGGGACAAACTAATAAAGCAGAAATTCTAGCAGAGGCCGTAAATCCTGCCAATAATGTCATAGTTGCTAAGTGCCCCTATATCCTAAGTCAAGTGCAAGACCTACTATCAGGCCTTGCTAGGTGACTGTGAAACAAGTTCATTCAGCAGCAGCCCAGCATCCTTATAGAGAGCATCTAAGATTTGAGGAGGGCAGGACCTTGAGAGAGAGGATTTCTTGGGAGAGGGATGTCGCTGCCTTATGCTTCTCCCTACCCAGTGCAGGAGGAAAGGGAGAGGCCTCTATTTCACCTTCAACCAAATGAGAGAGGCTCCAGAGCTTGCTATTTATCTCTTGAAGTAGAGACTTTAATATCTATGATGATGGAAATATTTCTTGGTCATTATGGTGACCACTAGCCACGTGTGTCCATTGAGCACTTGAAATATGGCTAGGGTAGGTGAGGAACTCAGTTTTAATTCTGTTTAGGTTTTGTAAATCTATATACTAAATTCAAATAGCCATATATGGCTATGGAATACTTTATTGAGCAGTACTGTATCATTGTACAGTAATACAGTAGTAATTGTATTACTATTGTAGCAACAGTAGTAGCTAATACATATTGATAATTTGCTAGGTACCAAATACTGCACTAAGCACTTTCTAGTATCTTTAAGATCCTCCCTGTAGCCACTTTATTTTGTCCATCTTGATTTTATTCAGGAGAAAACCAAAGCATAGAGAGGTCACATAAGGGACAGATTTAGAGTAGAACCTAGAGGATTTGATTCTAGAACCTTTGGTTTTAATCACTGCACTCTTTTTTGTGGACATGCCTCTTTAATTTTACCCCCCCCCTTATTCATACTTTTATTAATGAGTAACAGTAGCAAAGATCATCTCTGGAGACTTCCTTTATACCTTTATACCATATCTTCTTTTAGTTATATACACTTCTAATCTTTCTCAACCACTTTGGTATATATACATGTTTTGTTTTGTTTTTATACAGCACCTCTGAGACAGGATAATTCCATTTGTCTTATTTTCTAATAATCTTTGTTGAATAGTAAGTGGAGTCTTCAATGATGAAAAGATTTTTATCCTTGAGATATATGTTTGGGAGGTCCCTAAGCACCCTCATATATCTGATATTCAGAAACCTGAGAACACATTATCGCCTCTACCTTGGAAAAACCTCATTTGGTGCATAATGAGAGTGAAGCTCAGGGGCTTTGTGACATGGTTTTCTATGCAGAAGGTGCTTTCCTCTTTTTTTTTTTTTTTTTAAATTTTATTTATTTATTTATGGCTGTGTTGGGTCTTCGTTTCTGTGCGAGGGCTTTCTCCAATTGCGGCGAGCGGGGGCCACTCTTCATCGCGGTGCGCAGGCCTCTCACTGTTGCGGCCTCTCCCGTTGCGGAGCACAGGCTCCAGAGTGCAGGCTCAGTAGTTGTGGCTCATGGGCCTAGCCGCTCCGCGGCATGTGGAGTCTTCCCAGACCGGGGCACGAACCCGTGTCCCCTGCATTTGCAGGTGGATTCTTAACCACTGCGCCACCAGGGAAGCCCGGTGCTTTCTTCTTTGATTCATGAGTAAACTGTGGAGTTCACTTGTATTTTTTATTTTCCAAATGGGATAATTATATAAGAAGAAAGATTTGTGCTTTAATATTTATATTCTAGGTGCATCGGAAGCCTCTACTGATTCTATATAAACAGGAGTACCCAATGACTGGAGAATGAATATTCATGGAGAGTCTCTGACAAAATCTTATAGAATGGTAGCCATTCACCAGCAAAAATGAGTATGTACCATGTGCAAGGCTCTGTATGCATGTTATCTTTTTAATACTCTCTACTTAAATATCATTAGCCCACTTACAGGTGAGGAAACTGAGGTGCAGAAAAATAAAGTCGTTTATGCAGGGTAATACTGGAACCATACTGGACTCATGTAGAGTCCTCGCTAAACCTGGGTTAATTTGATTCTAAAACTGTCTGCAGGAAGAGTAGTATGTTTGAGCAGTACATTCCAACTCTGGCTGCACACTGGCACACCTTCTGCAGGGAACTTTAAAAAATCCCAGTGCTGGGCTTCCCTGGTGGTGCAGTGGTTGAGAGTCCGCCTGCCGATGCAGGGGACACGGGTTCGTGTCCCGGTCTGGGAGGATCCCACATGCCGCGGAGCGGCTGGGCCCACGAGCCATGGCTGCTGAGCTTGCGTGTCCGGTGCCTGTGCTCCACAATGGGAGAGGCCACAACAGTGAGAGGCCCGAGTACTGCAAAAAAAAAAAAAAAAAAAAAAAAAATCCCAGTGCCCAGGCTATACTCCAGAGCAATTAAATCAGAATCTTCCAAGGGGTAGGACCTAGACATCATTACAGTGTAAAGTTCTTCATGTGATTCCAACATGCATCTGAGGAGGTTAGCCATGCTGAAAGCCATGCAGCTGCTTCCTATGTGCTTCCTATCAGCCGGGGTTGCAATGCCCTTTAAAATTCAATGGTGTATGGATAGATAGAGCTGCTGCATTTTTGTAAGGTGTTTGTAAATTTTTTGGAAAAAATAATAAGAACAGTTGGTATCGGATTTTCAGATCACAAAACTGAATCTAATTTCTGTTTTGAGCCTCACCCGCGTTCTCTTTGGCATAAGGAAATATGAGTCACTTCTAGGTAATCAAGTCATATCAGTCAAATCAGGACTTAAATTTGGTCAATTTAAGACTTGAAATCAGTCATTTCAACGTTCTCACTCACCCCTTCTTTCTCTCCCAGATTCTGGTGGGCTGGCACAGCCTCGGCATGAGAGATGAAGCAGGAAGTATCTGGCCTGTGGCCATCCTCTATCCTCCATCCGTGTAAGCTGGTGTTTAGCCACCTGATCTTTGGGTGTTGGCCTCTAATCCTGTGCATGGCTACCATCTTTGGGGCTCCATGCTGTATTTGTAAATGTTGATCAACATTTGTTGATGTTCTCTCTCATCAAGACTGTAGGATCCTATCAGTCTGCCAGTCCCTCTTGTCCCCTTCTGAGCTTTTTGAGACATTGGAAAGGCCACGTGTTCTCTCCCGCAGGGGGAGTCAGTCTGTATCCAGCTCACAAGGGCTGCTGGTGTGAATCTTTTCCCGTCTTGTGTTCAGTAGCATTCCCTTGGTAGCTTGAAATTAGCCTTGGGAAGTCTTTACACCATTTGAAAACTCTCTGTGTTAGTTTCCTATTGATTCTGTAACAAAGTACAACAAGTGAAGTGGTGTAGAACAACACAAATGTGTTCCTTTTTCTGACGTTATCTCTCTCTCCCCCAGATAATCCAGGATCATCATCTCCAGGTCCTTGAATTAATCACACCTGCGATGTTCCTTTTGCCGCCTAAGGTAACATTTTCAAAGGTTCTGGGGATTAGGGCATCACCTTTGGAGGGCTATCATTCTGTCTACCAACCCCTAAAATCAGAGATTTTTATTTTAAAGAGAGCTAGTTGGTAACTATTTATCAGCACACACAATCCCTATGACCCTTTGAGGGCTTATGGGGAAAGACCCTAATCCTTCTCATGGTAGACATGCTGCACTACCATGTTGACATAAGTGCTCCCATACCTTCTGCCGTATAGGGACATTTGTAAGGTTTCTGCCTCTGGAAAGTGGGCCATAACTACGATCTCATTCCCAAGCTTCTCTGGGCGTCCTATCGAGACCCAGGCTGGAGGCTGCCAGGTGCAGTAACGCCACCCTGTTGCTTAAGCTGTCACTTCTCTCTAGTTTTCCCTCCTTCTTTAGCCATTGAAATTTACCTTGTTTTGGAAGGGAAAACCTGCTTTTATGTTATTATACATTCATCTTAAGCCATGCTTATCAAACAAACTTTTTACATCTTCTAGGTCTTAGTTCCTAATAGCTAAAGGCAAGCTTTTAGAATTCAACAAACCTTTTCTCTCTCACAAAGCCAGCTTCTCACAAATCAAAAACACCTTTCTTTTAAGATTCCACTTATTTCCAAGTTTCAAAGCCCTATTTTGAACCTCAAAGCCAATAAATGCTGTTTTGCCATCCCTCTAAAGCAATGACAGCCACTGAATAAAGAATGGGTGGAGGGTCTCCAGGCAACTAGAATATAATACGACGGTTTTTATCTTTCGACATGGCTAACAATGTGGTAAGACATGTATCAAAATGCCAAGCAGGTGGACCAGATAACACATGCTGTTGAAGTTTAGAGGATGGACAGGTTGGTGGGGGATGCCTGGTCAAAGGTACCTTGATGGTATGGAAGGACTGAGCTTGGCCAGGGTGGATGGTTTGGGTTCAAGCAGGAAAAGAATCAGAGGGTCAGGAAGGGGCAGGTGTGCACAAGGGACCAGGAGTCCTTCATCTGTCTGCTGGGGGCATTTATGTGGGAGAGTACCAGGGAAATGGAATAGCTGAGGCTTTGAATGGCAGGCTGAAGGTTAGGACCACATTTCTAGTCCCGGGGCAGTGGCTCCGTGGACATGCTGCGAGCTGTTGATCACCTGAGTGGAGGGGTGTGGCTGCAGCTTATCCTTCGAAACCCGAAGCTCATCCGAGCTCTACAGCAGCGCATGGCATCTTGGTAGAGCACCCTCGACATGTCACCGAGCCTTTGTCCATACATCACAGACGCTTCCCAAAGCAATCCTGGGAAGCATCTATGCTACTGCCTCCACCACATGCGGGAAAAACAGACCTTAGCGTATCTTGAAATTCTCTTATAAGCAGTTTACATTTGGTGTTCGCTATTTAGTTATTGGCTTAGTTTGGGGAAGGATAGAGAATATATGTATGAGCATGTGTGTGTGGTATGTGTGTGTGTGAGATGTATGTACGTGTGGTATGCATGTATACACAAGGGGGGCATGTGTGTGGTATGTGTGTATATGTGATGTGTGGTGTGCTTGTGTGATGTATATATGTGTGTGGAGGGATGTATGTGTGTATGGTGTGGTACGTTCCCTCTGTATGTGCCCACGATGCATGGAGTGTGTGGGGTAGGTGCATGTGTATACAGAGTGTGTGTATGTGGCATGTGGTGAGTGTGTGGTGTGTGAGACTTGTGGGGCACTTGTGCCTGGGGAGCGGGGTGTGTGTGTGTGTGGTGTGTGACTGTGGGTGAGATACGTGTGTGTTGGGAGTGGTCTGCGCCTAGTATAAGCATGGATGATGTGTGGTACATATGTGTGGTGTGTGGTTTGGGGAGTGTGTGAGTGTGCATGTGTGTGCGCGGGCACACATGTGGACTTGTGCTGTGGTATTTAAGAGCCCAGCTCTGGAGCCAGACTGCCTGAATTAATGACTGGCTCCACCACATGGGCGAATGACTTAACTGCTTTGTGCTTTCATTTCCTGATCTCTAGAAAGAGGGTAGTAAGAGTGCCTGCCTCCAAGTGATGTTGTGAGTTACCACACACAAGACATTGACACAGTGCAAGCACATAGATGACCCTCAATAAATATTAGCTGCTGTTTCGTCCCCTCACAGATCCTCAGGTTTTCAGGTGCAGTTTAGAGGTCTCTCTGCCTTTTCTGCTGGTGGATGGTCCTTTGGAAGCAGCAAGCAGTCACAGTTTGTTATAGAACCGTTAGGTCCAAGCTAACAGAGAGGATTTTTCTTCTTCACGTCCTCGCTGACCTTCAGCATCACTGCTCATCTTTGAACTCACTGTAGATTCTGACAACACACAAAATCCTGCGCTGCTTGGTTTTTCAGAAACCTGTCTGGGCTGATGAAGAATAGAGGCAGCCCTCCACCACACTCAACTAGGAAGAAAAGAAAAACAAGTATGTTACAAGGACACGGGGTGGGTGGCTGTCAGATATTAACCACAACTACGACCTCCACGGCTTCTTAAAAGGAGCATGTGTTCGGTAAGATGCAATATGTTTGCTGCTCATGGAACTTGTATTCTGAAGAGAAAAATGCCCGTGAAAACTCCTCTAGAATGAGTGGTGATGCCTCTGGCTGATGGTTCAAAGACTGACATTTCTGTGGGGGCAGTAAGGAGCCAGGGGGTGAGGAAAAGTCATTTTCCCTCATTTTTATCGGATCCAGAGTGGTTTCTAGGGCATGGGCAAAGAGAGTCCACCTGGAGGGCACTGTACAAATATCAGGACCATCTTGTCCAGACTAGCAATTAGAGAGGAGGAAATGAATCATAATTTAATTGAAAAAGTAAGTCCATCAAATTTGTGTTACTGGACAAATGCATGAAGAAGTATATATAATATATGTGTGTGTATCTCCTGATTATCATAGTCACCTCTAGTCCTCCTCTATCCCCTAACCAGCTTTATTTTGTTAACTCCCTTCCCCTCTAGACTATAAGGTTGACAGGGACAGAAATTTCACTTCTGTTGCTCATGGCTGTAGCTCCAGTTACTGGAACAGTCCAGGCACATTGCAGGTACTTTGTACTTAGGTGTTGAGTAAATAAATGAAAAAAAAAGAAAGAAAACCACTTAACTGTCCAGTGAGAGGGTTTGGTAAATACAATAAGCCACCTCTATTGAGCGGAAAACAATGGAACCACTGAAAGTGATAAGGCAGATTTAAATCCTTATTTATTAACCTGGAAATACAAACATTTTCTATTTAGTGAAAATAATTAGGGTGCAGAACGGTTTATGTGTATGTGTCTTTTGTATGTATGTGTTTATAGTTATGTGTCTGTATGTATTTTTTTTAAACATCTTTATTGGGGTATAATTGCTTTACAATGGTGTGTTAGTTTCTGCTTTATAACAAAGTGAATCAGTTATACATATACTTATGTTCCCATATCTCTTCCCTCTTTTTTTTGAAAAATTTTATTCTGTTTATTTATTTATTCTTGGCGCCTGGACAGGGACATGAACCCTGGGCCCTCAGATTAAAAGTCTGATGCTCTCCCAGCTGAGCTACCCAGGAATCTCTTCCCTCTTGCATCTCCCTCCTTCCCACCCCCACAATCCCACCCCTCCAGGCGGTCACAAAGCACCGAGCTGATCTCCCTGTGCTATGCGGCTGCTTCCCACTAGCTATCTACCTTACGTTTGGTAGTGTATATATGTCCATGCCTCTCTCTCGCTTCGTCACAGCTCACCCTTCCCCCTCCCCATATCCTCAAGTCCCTTCTCTAGTAGGTCTGTGTCTTTATTCCTGTCTTACCCCTAGGTTCTTCATGACATTTTTTTTTCTTAAATTCCATATATATGTGTTAGCATACGGTATTTGTCTTTCTCTTTCTGACTTACTTCACTCTGTATGACAGACTCTGAGTCTATCCACCTCATTACAAATAGATCAATTTCGTTTCTTTTTATGGCTGAGTAATATTCCATTGTATACATGTGCACATCTTCTATATCCATTCATCTGATGACGGGCACTTAGGTTGTTTCCATCTCCGGGCTATTGTAAATAGAGCTGCAATGAACATTTTGGTACATGACTCTTTTTGAATTTTGGTTTTCTCAGGGTATATGCCCAGTAGTGGGATTTCTGGGTCATATGGTAATTCTATTTGTAGTTTTTTAAGGAACCTCCATACTGTTCTCCATAGTGGCTGTACCAATTCACATTCCCACCAGCAGTGCAAGAGTGTTCCCTTTTCTCCACACCCTCTCCAGCATTTATTGTTTCTAGATTTTTGGATGATGGCCATTCTGACTGGTGTGAGGTGATATCTCATTGTAGTTTTTTTTTATATTTTATTTTATTTAACATCTTTATTGGGGTATAATTGCTTTACAATGGTGTGTTAGTTTCTGCTTTATAACAAAGTGAATCAGTTATACATATACATATGTTCCCATATGTCTTCCCTCTTGCGTCTCCCTCCCTCCCACCCTCCCTATCCCACCCCTCCAGGCTGTCACAAAGCACTGAGCCAATATCCCTGTGCCATGCGGCTGCTTCCCACTAGCTATCTACCTTAATACGTTTGTTAGTGTGTATATGTCCATGACTCTCTCTCGCCCTGTCACAGCTCACCCTTCCCCCTCCTCATAACCTCAAGTCCATTCTCTAGTAGGTCTGTGTCTTTATTCCTGCCTTACCCCTAGGTTCTTCATGACATTTTTTTTTTCTTAAATTCCATATATATGTGTTAGCATACGGTATTTGTCTTTTTCTTTCTGACTTACTTCACTCTGTATAACAGACTCTAGGTCTATCCACCTCATTACAAATAGCTCAATTTCGTTTCTTTTTATGGCTGAGTAATATTCCATTGTATATATGTGCCACATCTTCTTTATCCATTCATCCGATGATGGGCACTTAGGTTGTTTCCATCTCCAGGCCACTGTAAATAGAGCTGCAATGAACATTTTGGTACATGACTCTTGTTGAATTTTGGTTTTCTCAGGGTATATGCCCAGTAGTGGGATTGCTGGTAGTTCTATTTGTAGTTTTTTAAGGAACCTCCATACTGTTCTCCATAGTGGCTGTACCAATTCACATTCCCACCAGCAGTGCAAGAGTGTTCCCTTTTCTCCACACCCTCTCCAGCATTTATTGTTTCTAGATTTTTGGATGATGGCCATTCTGACTGGTGTGAGGTGATAGCTCATTGTAGTTTTGATTTGCATTTCTCTAATGATTAATGATGTTGAGCATTCTTTCATGTGTTTGCTGGTCAATCTGTATATCTTTTTTGGAGAAATGTCTATTTAGGTCTTCTGCCCAGTTTTGGATTGGGTTGTTTGTTTTTTTGTTATTGAGCTTCATGAGCTGCTTGTAAATTTTGGAAATTAATCCTTTGTCAGTTGCTTCATTTGCAAATATTTTCTCCCATTCTGAGGGTTGTCTTTTGGTCTTGTTTATCGTTTCCTTTGCTGTGCAAAAGCTTTGAAGTTTCATTAGGTCCCATTTGTTTATTTTTGTTTTTATTTCCATTTCTCTAGGAGGTGGGTCAAAAAGGATCTTGCTGTGATTTATGTCATAGAGTGTTCTGCCTATGTTTTCCTCTAAGAGTTTGATAGTTTCTGGCCTTACATTTAGGTCTTTAATGCATTTTGAGCTTATTTTTGTGTATGGTATTAGGGAGTGATCTAATCTCATACTTTTACATGTACCTGTCCAGTTTTCCCAGCACCACTTATTGAAGAGGCTGTCCTTTCTCCACTGTACATTCCTGCCTCGTTTATCAAAGATAAAGTGACCATATGTGCGTGGGTTTATCTCTGGGCTTTCTATCCTGTTCCATTGATCTATCTTTCTGTTTTTGTGCCAGTACCATACTGTCTTGATTACTGTAGCTTTGTAGTAGGGTCGGAAGTCAGGGAGCCTGATTCCTCAAGCTCCGTATTTTGTTCTCAAGATTGCTTTGGCTATTCGGGGTCTTTTGTGTTTCCATACAAAATTGTGAAATTTTTTGTTCTAGTTCTGTGAAAAATGCCAGTGGTAGTTTGATAGGGATTGCATTGAATCTGTAGATTGCTTTGGGTAGTAGAGTCATTTTCACAATGTTGATTCTTCCAATCCAAGAACATGGTATATCTCTCCATCTATTTGTATCATCTTTAATTTCTTTCATCAGTGTCTTATAATTTTCTGCATACAGGTCTTTTGTCTCCTTAGGTAGGTTTATTCCTAGATGTGTTCTTCTTTTTGTTGCAATGGTAAATGGGAGTGTTTTCTTGATTTCACTTTCAGATTTTTCATCATTAGTATATAGGAATGCCAGAGATTTCTGTGCATTAATTTTGTATCCTGCCACTTTACCAAATTCATTGATTAGCTCTAGTAATTTTCTGGTAGCATCTTTAGGATTCTCTATGTATAGTATCATGTCATCTGCAAACAGTGACAGCTTTACTTCTTCTTTTCTGATTTGGATTCCTTTTATTTCCTTTTCTTCTCTGATTGCTGTGGCTAAAACTTCCAAAACTATGTTGAATAAGAGTGATGAGAGTGGGCAACCATGTCGTGCTCCTGATCTTAGTGGAAATGCTTTCAGTTTTTCACCATTGAGGATGATGTTGGCTGTGGGCTTGTCATATATGGCCTTTATTATGTTGAGGAAAGTTCCCTCTATGCCTACTTTCTGCAGGGTTTTTATCATAAATAGGTGTTGAATTTTGTCAAAAGCTTTCTCTGCATCTATTGAGATGATCATATGGTTTTTCTCCTTCAATTTGTTAATAAGGTTTATCACATTGATAGATTTGAGTATATTGAATAATCCTTGCATTCCTGGAATAAACCCCACTTGATCATGGTGTATGATCCTTTTAATGTGCTATTGGATTCTGTCTGCTAGTATTTTGTTGAGGATTTTTGCATCTATGTTCATCAGTGATATTGGCCTATAGTTTTCTTTCGTTGTGACATCCTTGTCTGGTTTTGGTATCAAGGTGATGGTGGCCTCGTGGAAGGAATTTGGGAGTGTTCCTCCCTCTGCTATATTTTGGAAGAGTTTGAGACGGATAGGTGTTAGCTCTTCTCTAAATGTTTGATAGCATTCGCCTGTGAAGCCATCTGGTTCTGCGCTTTTGTTTGTTGGAAGATTTTTAATCACAGTTTCAATTTCAGTTCTTTTTGATTGGTCTGTTCATATTTCCTATTTCTTCCTGATTCAGTATTGGCAGGTTGTGCATTTCTAAGAATTTGTCCATGTCTTCCAGGTTTTCCATTTTATTGGCATAGAGTTGCTTGTAGTAATCTCTCATGATCGTCTGTATTTCTGCAGTGTCAGTTGTTACTTCTCCTTTTTCGTTTGTAATTCTATTGATTTGAGTCTTCTCCCTTTTTTTCTTGATGAGTCTGGCTAATGGTTTATCTATTTTTGTTTATCTTCTCAAAAAACCAGCTTTTAGTTTTATTGATCTTTGCTATTGTTTCCTTCATTTCTTTTTCATTTATTTCTGATCTGATTTTTATGATTTCTTTCCTTCTGCTAATTTTGGGGTTTCTTTGTTCTTCTTTCTCTAATTGCTTTAGGTGCAAAGTTAGGTTGTTTATTCGCGATGTTTCCTATTTCTTAAGATGGGCTTGTATTGCTGTAAACTTCCCTCTTAGAACTGCTTTTGCTGCATCCCATAGGTTTTGGATCGTCGTGTCTCCATTGTCATTTGTTTCTAGGTTTTTTTTTATTTCCTCTTTGATTTCTTCAGTGATCACTTCGTTATTAAGTAGTGTATTGTTTATCCTCCACGTGTTTGTATTTTTTACAGATCTTTTCCTGTAATTGATATCTAGTCTTATAGCGTTGTGGTGGTAAAAGACACTTGGTACGATTTCAATTTTCTTAAATTTACCAAGGCTTGATTTGTGACCCAAGATATGATCTATCCTGGAGAATGTTCCATGAGCACTTGAGAAAAATGTGTATTGTGTTGTTTTTGGATTGAGTGTCCTATAAATATCAATTAACTCCATCTTGTCTAGTGTATCATTTAAAGCTTGTCTTTCCTTATTTATTTTCATTTTGGATGATCTGTCCATGGGTGAAAGTGGGGTGTTAAAGTCCCCTACTATGAATGTGTTACTGTCGATTTCCCCTTTTATGGCTGTTAGTATTTGCCTTATGTATTGAGGTGCTCCTATGTTGGGTGCATAAATATTTACAATTGTTACATCTTCTTCTTGGATCGATCCCTTGATCATAATGTAGTGTCCTTCTTTGTCTCTTGTAATAGTCTTTGTTTTAAAATCTATTTTGTCTGATATGAGAATTGCTACTCCAGCTTTCTTTTGGTTTTCATTTGCATGGAATATCTTTTTCCATCCCCTTACTTTCAGTCTGTATGTGTCTCTAGGTCTGAAGTGGGTCTCTTGTAGACAGCATATATATGGGTCTTGTTTTTGTATCCATTCAACCAATCTGTGTCTTTTGGTGGGAGCATTTAATCCATTTACATTTAAGGTAATTATTGATATGTATGTTCCTATTCCCATTTTCTAAATTGTTTTGGGTTCGTTATTGTGGGTCTTTTCCTTCTCTTGTGTTTCTTGCCTAGAGAAGTTCCTTTAGCATTTGTTGTAAGGTTGGTTTGGTGGTGCTGAACTGTCTCAGCTTTTGCTTGTCTGTAAAGGTTTTAATTTCTCCATCAAATCTGAATGAGATCCTAGCTGGGTAGAGTAATCTTGGTTGCAGGTTTTTCTCCTTCATCACTTTAAATATGTCTTGCCACTCCCTTCTGGCTTGCAGAGTTTCTCCTGAAAGATCAGCTGTTAACCTTATGGGAATTCCCTTGTGTGTTATTTTTCCCTTGTTGCTTTTAATATGCTTTCTTTGTATTTAATTTTTGACAGTATGATTAATATGTGTCTTGGCCTATTCCTCCTTGGATTTATCCTGTATGGGGCTCTCTGTGCTTTCTGGACTTGATTAACTATTTCGTTTCCCATGTTAGGGAAGTTTTCAACTATAATCTCTTCAAATATTTTCTCAGTCCCTTTCTTTTTCTCTTCTTCTTCTGGAACCCCTATAATTCGAATGTTGGTGCGTTTAATGTTGTCCCAGAGGTCTCTGAGACTGTCCTCAGTTCTTTTCATTCTTTTTTCTTTATTCTGCTCTGTAGTAGTTATTTCCACTATTTTATCTTCCAGGTCACTTATCCGTTATTCTGCCTCAGTTATTCTGCTATTGATCCCATCTAGAGTATTTTTCATTTATTATGTTGTTCATCGTTGTTTGTTTCATCTTTAGTTTTTCTGGGTCCTTGTTAAATATTTCTTGCATTTTTTCTATTCTATTTCCAAGATTTTGGATCATATTTACTATCATTTTTCTGAATTCTTTTTCAGGTAGACTGCCGATTTCCTCTTCATTTGTTAGGTCTGGTGGATTTTTATCTTGCTCCTTCATCTGCTGTGTGTTTTTCTGTCGTCTCATTTTGCTTTTCTTACTGTGTTTGGGGTCTCCTTTTTGCAGGCTGCAGGTTCGTAGTTCCCGTTGTTTTTGGTGTCTGTCCCCAGTGGCTAAGGTTGGTTCAGTGGGTTGTGTAGGCTTCCTGGTGGAGGGGACTAGTGCCTGTGTTCTGGTGGATGAGGCTGTATCTTGTCTCTCTGGTGGGCAGGTCCACGTCTGGTGGTGTGTTTTGGGGTGTCTGTGGACTTATTATAATTTTAGGCAGCCTCTCTTCTAATGGGTGGGGTTGTGTTCCTGTTTTGCTAGTTTGGCATAGGGTGTCCAGCACTGTATCTTGCTGGTCGTTGAGTGAAGCTGGGTGCTGGCGTTGAGATGGAGATCTCTCGGAGATTTTTGCCGTTTGATATTATATGGAGCTGGGAGGTCTCTTGTGAACCAGTGTCCTGAAGTTGTCTCTCCCACTCAGAGGCACAGCACTGACTCCTGACTGCAGCACCAAGAGCCTTTCATCCACATGGCTCAGGATAAAAGGGAGGAAAAGTAGAGAGAAAGAATTAGTAGAAGTAGGAAGAAAGAAAGAAAGAAAGAAAGGAAGGAAGGAAGAAAGAAAGAAGAAAAGAAGGAAAGAAGGAAAGAAAGAAAGGAGGGGGGGAGGGAGGGAGGGACGGTGGGAGGAAGGAAGGAAAGAAGGAAGGAGGGAAGGAAGGAAAAAAGAAAGAAAGAAGATAAAGTAAAATAAAATAAAGTAAATTATAATAAAGTTATTAAATTAAAAAATATTAAGAAACAAAAATCAAAAAAACCCCAAAAAACGGACGGATAGAACCTTAGGATAAATGGTGGAAGCAAAGCTATACAGACAAAATCTCACACAGAAGCATACACATACACACTCACAAAGAGGAAAAGGGGGAAAAATCATAAATCTTGCTCTCAAAGTCCACCTCCTCAATTTGGGATGATTCGTTGTCTATTCATGTATTCCACAGACGCAGGCTACATCAAGTTGATTGTGGAGCTTTAATCCGCAGTTCCTGAGGCTGCTGGAGAGATTTCCCTTTCTCTTCTTTGTTCTCACAGCTCCCTGGGGCTCAGCTTTGGATTTGGCCCGGCCTCTGCGTGTAGGTCGCCTGAGGGCGCCTGTTTTTCGCTCAGACAGGACGGGGTTAAAGGAGCCGCTGATTCGGGGGCTCTGGCTCATTTAGGCTGAGGGGGAGGGAGGGGCACAGAGTGCGGGGCGGGCCTGCGGCGGCAGAGCCCAGCATGACGTTGCACCAGCCTGAGGCGCGCCGTGCGTGCTCCCGGGGAAGCTGTTCCTGTTCCCGAGACCCTGGCCTGGCGGCCTGCACAGGCTCCCAGGAAGGGGGGTGTGGAGAGTGACCTGTGCTCACACACAGGCTTCTTGGCGGCGGCAGCAGCAGGCTTAGCGTCTCCTGCACGTCTCTGGGGTCTGCGCTTTTAGCCGCGGCTCGCGCCCGTCTCTGGAGCTCCTTTAAGCAGCGCTCTTAATCCCCTCTCCTCGCGCACCAGGAAACAAAGAGGTAAGAACAAGTCTCTTGCCTCTTCGGCAGGTCCAGACTTTTCCCCGAACTCCCTCCCGGCTAGCCGTGGTGCACTAACCCCTTCAGGCTGTGTTTACGCCGCCAACCCCAGTCCTCTCCCTGCGCTCGGACCGAAGCCTGAGCCTCAGCTCGCAGCCCCGCACGCCCCGGCGGGTGAGCAGACAAGCCTCTCGGTCTGGTAAGTGCTGGTCGGCACCGACCCTCTGTGCGGGAATCTCGCCGCTTTGCCCTCCGCACCCCTGTTGTTGTGCTCTCCTCCGCGGGTCCGAAGCTCCCCCCTCCGCCACCCGCAGTCTCCGCCCGCGAAGGGGCTTCTAGTGTTTGGAAACCTTTCCTCCTTCACAGCTCCCTCCCACTGGTGCAGGTCCCGTCCCTATCCTTTTGTCTCTGTTTATTTTTTTCTTTTGCCTTACCCAGGTACGTGGGGAGTTTCTTGCCTTTTGGGAGGTCTGAGGTCTTCTGCCAGCGTTCAGTAGGTGTTCTGTAGGACTTGTTCCACGTGTAGATGTATTTCCGGTGTATCTGTGGGGAGGAAGGTGATCTCCGGTCTTACTCTTCCGTCATCCTCCCCTCGTCCCTGTATGTATTGTTGTATGAATATATTTGCTTAGAAAAATCTTAGAATATATATCAGTGATAATCTCTATGTAGGATGATGATGGGAGGTTTTTATTTCTTACTTTTGCCTTTTTGTATTGTCTGAAAAATATAGAAGCACAAACTGCTTTAAAAATCAGAAAAGTAAAGAGCATTTTCTTTAAAATAGACTGTTTTGAACTTCCAAAAACCTTCAGAGCCTATCTTGGCTCTAATTTGTTCCAGCTGCTGAGGGCAACAGAAACTTGGCACTAGAGATTTGAGAAAGATCCAGATAACTTCTTCTGCTTGATTAGTATGGAGTTGAGCTTTTTGGAGCTTCAGAAGGAAAAGAAGTAAAATTCTAGCTCCTGGCATAAAGTAGGCCCTCAACAGCTCCTTAGTAGAATGGCTAAATTTGGGAACTTGGAAATTTGGCTTGTTTTCTGCTGAAGCAGTACCTGTTGGCTCCAGGTCAAGGGGTTTGATCTTTGGTTCTTTGGAGAATCATGGAAATTCCCCCAGGTTCAAGGTCTTATATATGCCATCAAATGTGTGTGCTCAAAGTCCCATGCTTCTAGGTTGGGTATGAATTAATGAGAATGACCTAGTCAGGGAAATTGATTCTTCTGAATGTGAGAACCAGCGAATGTATTTCACGATGGAATTAGACTGAGTTCCAAATGACAAAGTTTTTGACTGTTGACCTGAAACTAAAACCATTGCTACCCACTCTGCCTTCTGAGTCTTCATAGGGTTTGGAAATTTAAAAATCTAATAAAGGCCACAATCATTTTAGGCCTCAGGACAGTGGGCTACGTAGCTTAACAAAGAGGTGTTCAAATAACCACTAACATTACTTTTGCTCTTTCTATGCGCCAGGCACTAGGCTAAGTTCCTTACCTGCATTTCTTCGTTTAATCCTTCTGGCCATACTTTCTGATATGGCTGCCATTACTAGCTCCATTTTAGAGGATGATGTACTTGTGATTTAGGGAAGGTTAGTACACTGCTTGAAGTCACGCTTGTGGACATTAAATGACACAACTGGGACACACAGACAGCTCTCTCCTACTCCAGAGACTGTTCTCTTAAACCACAATTCTAGACTGTTTTTCTGTCTTGTATAATTCATCAATCACACCATTAAGCGAACCACCTACTCTGTGCACTTTCCTGGTCCCTTCTGGTTGTTGGGTGACCTTATGTGTCATCGTTCAAGGTGAATTGATTTGGGATCATTCCAGAAAGGTTTGGAGAAATTTTGGAGGTGTTTGTTAACAGCAGCGGATATCTTACAGTAAGATTACATTAGGCCTGCTTGGTCACGTTACCAGTGTTGTTTCGCATCTCAAACTTAGCCTGTCCAAGTTTAAACTTTTTAGGCAGTACTGGAAACTATAGAACCTCATCTGGGGGTTGTGGGAAATGCTGGTTTTAATTAGCAATATTAGATTCAGTTGGAAGAATACCTTCTTTGTTGACCTGAAGTAACTGTAAAGGCAGCAGGTTCATTTGATTTCACTTAATTGATTCCATATTTAAGAGGAAAATAGGTTTATAGTTATCAACATATATCTGATTAGCTAGAATCTTACACAGCTTCTTCATAAATTCATTATTATTTAGGACAGCAAGAGGTAAGTTGTTTGCATTAGCCTGCCCATGTAATGATGCTAAAATAGAACAATTAACTTTCCAACATAAAATATCAGGGAGCGAACACAGGCACCCAAATATAAGGGATTAATCATTTAAGTATTGGAAAAGGGACATGGAGACCAGTTAATTGCCAGGATCTGAAAGTCAGCAGTCTAATCCGATTATATAAATGGAGCAGTGGTGTTCATTTTCAGTGTCCTTTTGGGCTAATAATTAAATGGTGGATTTAGAAATTAACTACTGGGTAGTGGACTGCTTATCCAGAAAACACTGCCTTCCTTCACTAGCTGTGCCCAGCGTTTGGAAATTCCATGGCCTTACTCGTTTTTGACTTGGGCATGGAGGAAGTGAGAAGAAATATACCCCATGAACAACAAATAGCTTCCTTCCTCTGCCTTCTCTCTGACATAACAGTCAAAATGAGAGAATATTTCTCCTTGAGGACAGTGCTATATTGCCACTTGACTTGTAATAATCGTCAGGAGAAGAGCACCAAGGGAAATGAAAACTAAACCTCAGCAGTCCTGCTTCAGTTGTGGAGGCAAATGTGTGGGTAAACCTGAGTATCTGGTGGTATGGAAAAACCCTTCCCTGCCTGCGTCAGCCTGCAACTACCTCCACCTCCTGCAGCTCCCAGAGGAAACACTGTTTTAGCAGTGCACCCAGAACACCTCTTGCAGTGTCATCTTGACTTATTACATTCCTAAGCCTGTTTTCCCTAGATGACTGTAAGAGCCGGAGTGTTGTATGTTCTGCTAGTATTTTGGCTGTGTGACTCTCTGTGTGTTGTCGGGGGGTGTCACCCAGATGCCAGCCGGGTCTGAGGTCCATCACAGGCAGGCAGGGAGAATGGCCTGATCTCATTCTAGCTAGATATGCTCCTTCTCTCTATTAGAGGTCATCTTAGAGGTCCCTCATGTACAACCTCTAACTTCGTAGCACCTGTCTGTAAATCTGTTACATTATTTATTTGAATCATCCTTGAATATTGCTGAGTGCCTAATATAGGTCCCGAAACATACTAGCTGCTCAGAAAGTACTGTAGAATACAGAATTAAGTGAATAAATGCATGAAGGGAAATACAACGTTCTGTCTTCTTGGTAGGTACTGGACAAAGTGAATCAGAAAGATTTTGTGTTGAAATCAGCAATATCAGCTTAGAGACATTCAGATTCAATTAAGATTCAGATTCAGTTAACTACTTTTTTTTTTTTTTTTTTGCGGTACGCGGGCCTCTCACTGTTGTGGCCTCTCCCGCTGAGGAGCACAGGCTCCGGACGCACATGCTCAGTGGCCATGGCTCATGGGCCCAGCTGCTCCGTGGCATGTGGGATCTTCCCGCACCGGGGCACGAACCCATGTCCCCTGTATCGGTAGGCGGACTCCCAACCATTGCACCACCATGGAAGCCCAGTTAACTACTTTTTTAAATTAGTTTTTTCACCCTTTTAATTTTTTTCGAAAGTAGAACATGCATGTAGTAATAAACTCAGATAATGAAAGTGAACATATTTCATGCTCACATTTGTATGGGGTCCCGATCGATGAGGACATTCTCTCAGCCACTTGTTAGTACTGCCTTTCTGAAGTGTAATTTACTTGAATGTGCTTAGTACATTTACACATTATAAATGCTGCCTCTCTCCACTCGCTGGCTGATAGCTCTACATTGGGAGATATTGTAGAAGAAAGTTTTATGTATCTTTACATTTCTGGCAAGTTGAGCACAATCCCTATAAACATCTATAGAACAGGTGTTTAATATTTCTTAGTTGAACAGAACAGATAAACACATTGCACTCAAAGTATTTGGAGCTTCATATATAATTTCAAGGTGAGTTTTTGCAAGTTAAAAGAGACGTGAAGAACTGACAACATTCAGTGTGTTAAGTGAATTAATGAGGGTGGAATTTCAGGCATAAGTAATGGAGATATTTTAGGCTGAGTGGAATCCTGTATCATGCTAGATAAACATCATTTTTTTTGTGCTTAAAGGCTGCCTCTGACTTCTGTTAAAGCCTATTGTGTGTGTTTCTAAAAGGCAAACTTGATAGGGGTAAAGAGCATGAGCTTTGAAGTCAAATAAACCTGGATTGAATCCCCACTATACCATTGACTTGCTTGTTACTACTGGACAGCTTTTTTAAGCATCTAGAGTCACAGCATTACAAGAATGGAACATACAGTTACTATGGAAATTAGAGATAATGAGACTTACATGGTATAGTGTAGTCACTCAATGACTATTGCTATTTTAATAATTGTTTTAATTTTAGAGAGCTATGTACCCATGCAATATTTCCTAATGTTTGTTGATATCTAAGGGATTCTAATGAGACTGACATATTTCTGCCTTATGACATCCCAAATGTCTTGGGCTGCCATAACAAAATACCACAGAGTAGGTGGCTTAAACAATAGAAATTTATTTTCTCACAGTTGTGGAGCCTGGAAGCCTGAGATTAGGGTGCCAAAGTGGTCAGGTTCTGGTGAGAGCTCTCTTTCTGGCTTGGAGAATGGGCAACTTCTCATGTGTTCTTACATGGTAGAGAGAGAGGGAGGGAGTGAGCTCTTCGTTGTCTCATAAGGGCACTAATACCATTTTGAGGGCCCCACCCTCCTGACCTATCTAAAGCTAATTATCTCCCAAAGGCCCCATTTCTAAATGCCATTACATTTGGGGGGTTAAGGCTTTAACATGTGAATTCTGGGGGACACAATTCAGCCCACAGTAACCCAAAAGAGGCCCTATCACAAATTGATTGACCTGGAAGTTTTTCTTTCTAGTAATGGGTTAGTTTGAATTGGGAGCGGTGGGTCTGGGGAAAGGGTTTTGCAGCTCAATGGGCTGTGATCTGGTTTGATGGTCACCTCCAAATACAACTATAGGTTTGTCATTTGAATTTTAAATTTCCTTCCATTAAAGTGAGAAGAAGGCAAGAGTGGCTGATGGCAAGGTGCACAAGCTCAGTGAAGTTCTTGGGCTTTCATCTAAGTCAGTGTATCTATTATTCTCTTGCAAAATACTTGACCAGGAGTGTGGAGAGAAGAGGGTTGGAAACGAAATGATGGTATTTGGGTGGAGGATGATGACATATAATATGTTGAGATATGGGGTACATGATTAGATAGAGAGTAAGTGAAGGCAGAACATGGAAATCCACACTCCTCTGCCTCCAGCATTTCTGGGTACTGTGAAGATTATCTAATTATAGGCCCAGTGCCTTAATAATCTCAAAATTTACCATTAGGTATCATTAGCTTTGAAATCTAGCCTCTATCTCTTCTCTGCTGCATGACCTTGGGCAAGTCAAAGAACCTCACCAAGCCTCGGTTTTCTCATTTCTAATAATGCAGTTTAAGGACCCAAGTTTCTTACACATAGTAGGTACTCAATTAGGGTTTATGACTTTGAAAATGAATTTGTTTACCTCTTCATCACTGAAGAGCAAGTGGCAGATATTGTTCATGACTATATGAGCCCAAACTGACATGCTGGACCTCAATTCTGCAAAGGTAAGATTGCTTTATAAACGTAAATAAAAGTTACTCCAATAACTCAGGTCCTCAGTCTTATCTGAAACTCTTGGAGCCAGATGTATTTAGGGATTTTGAAATTTTCAGATATCATAAAGGTAATACAGTATATATACTGCATGTACCACCCCCAGTGGGATCTGGAGAAACACCCAGAATCAAACACATTAATAATTTTTTAGTGAAATATGTGAATATTTATATTAAGCGGGATATGCAGAGCCTATAAATAGTCTCACATCAGTTCAGGTCAGGTTTTGCCACAGAAAGTTCAGTTTAGGTTAGGTTTTGCTGCCAAATGTATAAAAAGGTTTGATTTTAGTTTTAAAATTGCAGATAAGGGACTGAGGATCTCTGTTGTTAAAATAACTTTTGATATTACTTTTATGAAGTAATATTGACTTTTCAGAGTTGAAGTCTTTGCCACATAACTTGGTCATAGGTGTTAGATTATGAAAATAAAATGTGAATGCTGCCTTCCCAGTGAGAAATGCAAATCTCAGGCCATTCAAATATCTAGGCAATCATAGTTTCACAGACTCGTGACTATCATATGATGAATACCCAGGCAGAAATCTTTACTGAATGTACAAAGAGCATACATTGCCAGGCCTGGGATCTTATCATGGGTAATTCACTACTATTTGGCTGACAGATCTCACAACATAGCTGCCTTTGGATAATGCTCCTAGCAGAGAAAGCAGTTTGAAAATTAATCACTTAGCTCTCATTTAGTCTTTAAGAAATCGCACCCAGGCTATCACAAAGGAGTACATTTGACCCAGAGTCCTGTGCAAATAAGAAAACATGCTGTTTGCTTACTCTTTTCAAGATAAAAAATTTGATAAGGTGACGTCCACCGTAAGGCAGACCAAGCAGTGCATATCTGTGATACTAGCAAAGAGACTGAGACCCTTTGATTTTTTCTCTGAGCCCTTTTCTGCATCACAGTTTTCCCTCGGATGACCTTCATCTGTAGTTATTAAACGTACCTGCCCATCACAATCACCAGGAAAAAAAAAATGTCAGACTTCCAGTATATCATCCTAGGAGATTCAGCAGAGGTAGAGTCCTGAAAATCCTTTGTTTGTTTATTTTTTCTAATGTGCAGCTAAATTTGGTGACTAGAGTTCAACTTTTGGATTGTATTGACCTTTCAGGTCACAGCATTAGAAATCTTGTTTGGGAAGAGAAAGCCGAGGTACACAGTAATTAACTGAAGATTCCCTAGAAGCAATGCATTTAAAATTTTTAATGTAATTTTGACAATTGGATACAAAAGATTTATTGGATCCAAAGACTCCTTTTTATCCATGTTACAAAATATCATTACCAGCTGTGTAAGTTGGGAGCCCAGTGGGAGGAAGAAGTCCGTGGAGAATTCACTATTGAATTTCGTTCCTGTCATTTGTTCTGGCCTCAAAGAGTGAAATTCATCTATGAGGTTCTTTAGGGAAACATGTAAGAGGGGGGTTTAACATAGCCACACTCCATACACTCCCAGGTTGGTGTACAGCAGGGGCTACAAACTTACCAGGTTTATAGGTGCTAATTAGGCAACTTAAATGTATGAACTGCTGGGCCAGATGGGGAACCTGCCAAATTCTTCCAAAGTTGGGCAAAACCCCCTTAATCTCCAGCCAGTTATGGCCAGTTGGAACTATGGACCCAGTATTGTGGACTTTTTTTAATTTTAAAGAGAAAATGTGGGTCATTATGTGAAATCTTCCAATTTTTAAATGGACACAATTCAAGAACTCTATGAACTAGGTATTATTATTATCTCCAGTTTACAGGTAAGGAAACATATTCAGGGAATGTGATAATTTAAATTATGTAACAAATATTCCGTCTCCACTCTCCAATTAGAGACAGTGTACATTTCCCTGACCCATTGGCGTTGGCCTTGGCCGTTTGATTTGCTCTGGCCCAAGAATGTTAGCAAAAGTGACAACATGCCAGTTGTGAGCCAAGGCCAAAAGAAGGTCTGGCATATGTGTACTTCTGCCATTCCTGAAAGAGCAGGCTCCTACTAGCCTGCTGGTCTATGGAAGATGAGAGTCACATGGAGACAATGTGATTCCCACTTGCAACTTGACGCTGAGCCCAGACCCACCTGGTCTAGATCAGTCAACACCTCAGTAACTCTCAGAGACATGAGCAAGAAGAGGTGACAGTTGTTTACACGTTATCATTTTGATTATAAGTAACTTATGGGGAGTTTACAACTTGCCTATGGTTACAAACCAGTCATTGGTTTAGTGAGGATTTGAAACTGGGTCTTCTAAATCTAAAGCCTATAATTGCTAGCATTCTTCATTTACTGATACCTTAGCCCACTGATAATATACTGTTTAATAATGCTTGTTCAGGTTCATGGTCCTAAGATATCAAATTGCCTTGAAATGACTTGAAATAAAATCACCCTTGGGAACATTTCATTGTTCTTTAATTTTATTTAACTTCTGATTCTTTGAAACTGGTGATTACCATTTGATTATGTAGACAAGTTTTGATTGGTAGAAAATACTTTGGAATTGTTGTGATGGGTTTTGGTCTTCCTTCTTAAAATTATACATACACACACATATATTATCCATGTACACACAGACACACACACAGACACATACATATATATGATACTTCCTCACTTCCTCCCAGTCTTGAGTGAGCATACAGTGTTCCTCCAGCTGGATATTCCCCTTTCCAACTTCTTCATCTGGCCCAGGACATTTAAGGTCCCTTTATTTTACCCAAGTGTATTAGTTTCCTACAGCTGCCAGAACAAAGCACCACAAACTGAGTGACTTGAAACAACAGAAACTTATTGTCTCACAGTTTTGGAGGCTGAAAGTTGAAATGAAGGCGTTGGCAGGGCCATATTGGGAAAATCCTTCCTTGCCTCTTCCTAGTTTCTGATGGTTTGCTGGCAGTCTTTGGCATTCCTTGGCTTACAGCTGTGCAACTCCAGTCTCTGCTGTGATTGTCACATGATATTCACCCTGTGTGTCTCTGTGTCTTCGTTAGGGGCTCACTGGATCCAGTATGGCCTCATCTTAACTAATTACATATGCAATGATCTGCTTTCCAAGTACGGTCATATTCTTAGTTGGAGGGGTTAGGACTTCAACATATATATTTTTTGGGGGATGGGGAAGGTCACAGTTCAACCCATAACATCCATCCTTGGCCAGGATTTAGGAGGAGAGCTGACAGGCTTGGGGATTCTGTTCACATAGTGCTCAAATGGCCATGCCTGTATCTCCTAGGGCCCCCAGGCCCACAGCTTCTGTGGCCTTCATCCTCTGGGCTTTGCAGAATTCCAGGAGAGAAATTGTCTTCAGTAGTTGGTACTTTCTCAGGGAGCTCTCAATTCATTTTTCTCTGAGCAATATTTTTTCCTGCTCACTGAGTGAATATCTTTGCCCCCAGGTGGCAAGCCTTTTTCATTACTTGGAAAATCCCTCAAACTCCAAATCAAAAAGAACCACAAGTTAACCATATTTCTATCTATTTTCCCCACATAAACACACACACACACACACACACACACACACACACACACACAGCGTTAGGGAATACAGCTGAAATATGCTGGGCTGACTGTTTTCTACATTGATTGATGTTAATGCTAGTTGATGCAGGGAGATAGTCAGACTGAAACCTGGTTTCCTCTCCTCTGGTTCCTCTTTGCTGTGTGCCAAACTTGCTTCTCCTGCCCTATGTTTGGCTGATTCAACTTCCGGTCTCACATGCCTTCCAGTGAGTCTGAAAGAAGAGTCCTGGGGAGTTGTGGCTAGGTCATCCCTTTGTATGCGTGGTGGATTGGTTCCGGGAGCCCCTACAGATACCAAAATATGAGCATGCTCAAGTCCCCTATATAAAGGGGTGGAGAACAGTAGGGCCTCCATATCCATGAATTCTGCATCTGGGGATCCATCCGTGGTTGGTTGACTTCCCAGATATGGAACCCGCATATACAAAGGACCAACTGTACTTGGAAAGGGAGTGGTGCTATTTGCTCCCTGTTCACATGACAAGTAGTTCTGGACACAGCAAAGGCTGCTAAGAAATAGGACTTGGAGGAGTCAGGCATGGATGATAGTGGTATACAAAATAGCACTTTCAACTCCTTTAAAACATGTTTCTAGGTATTATCTCATATTCTGTACCTTCTCTCTGTTTTGTCCACTGGCTTCTGCTGTGCCTAAGCTTCCTCCCATTTTGAGACCAATTTTCTCTTCTCTCTCCAGCTTCTACACTTGGTCCCAGACTGTCTACTTTTCTTGACATCGTGGTTCATTCTTGACCTTTTGTATCAACCTCCTTTCCCCAGACTCCAAAACTATTATATCTCATTCTGACCCTCCTGTTCTGAGTGATAGGAAAAAGTATTGGATTTTAGTGAGAATTAGTACTTCCCAGCTTGTTCCATATATAAGGAAGGAACTGCTTTTATTTTCAGAAAAAGTTGCCCACCTTCACAGAAGGGGCATAATGCACTGATTTATTTATAATACAAATGGTGTAGCACATATAGGAGGCTTCTGCAATGAAGTCCTGACTACTTGGGGACCCTCAAGCTAAGGATTGGGAGTCACAGGTCCAAAGACTTACGTGGTTCTTTCTTTAGGCAGCCAGTTACTGTCTGGTCTTCCTCTGAGTCAGTGTGACACCTGAAAAACAGGAATAAAAAGGATTCATTCATTCATTCATTCACCTATGCATTCATCCTTTGATCAAACTTTTAATGAGCACTTCACTGCATGTTATTGAAGTAATTGCTGGGGATGTAAATATGGATATGTTGTAGTCTCTACACTGAAGGGCTTAGACTCTGGTCAGGGAAACAGGGGTATAAAAACTTTAAACTCATTAGAAATGTATATCAGTAATTATCAAATTTTATGGCAGATCAAAAGAGAATATAACACACAGTGGTCCGGACATCCTCAGTTTAAATCCTGGCTCCTCTTCCAGCTCTCCTGCCTGAGGCTATTTTCCTAACTTCTCTGAGCCTCAGTTTCCTAATATGTAACATATGGACATGGGTGGATTCAGGTGTTATAGGGTCTGAAACCTAAGCAGCTTTGGAAATCATCATTAGGAAAAATAATACCAAATTATGAATATAAAATTATGTGCAGAAGTGAACATTATTTAAAATGATAAATCATAACTTATACATTTAAAAATTAAAAAAGGATGACAAATGCTGTCACTATCATGAAATTCAAAATATACAATCTTATTACTATTAATAATATGCATCTGCCTAATATATCTCTGTAATAAGTATTTTTGCATATATTTTGGCTGCATATTTTTGATCACTTCTTTATATGACAATTTTATAACAATTTCCGTAGTTAGAAAATATCACATCTTTCTTACAGCATGTTTGTCAAATTAAAAAATATATATATTGATAATTTAGAAGTTCTTAAGTTTCACAATTCATTCTTGCTAATATCAAATGTCTACATTCCTCTCTCAGGTGGTGCTTCTTGCTCTATGGCACTTTCTGGGGTAAATCCAACCCTTTAATTCTGCTAGGAGTTGTCTGCAAGGCCATGCCCAGCAGCTGGGGAAATTGGACCAGAAGATGGTCTACTTTGCCACCCCTGGTTCCTCCCTGCCTTAATCTGTTCAGGCTGCTGTAACAAAGTACCATAGACTGGGTGGCTTATAAACTACAGAAATGTATTTCTCACAGTTCTGGTGGTTGGAAGTCTGAGATCAGGGTGTCAGCATGGCTGGGTTGTGGTGAGGGCTCTCTTTGGGGCTGCAGACTGCTGACTCCTCATTTCCACTCATATCCTCATATGGTGGAAAGAGAGCTGGCTAGCTCTCTAGTCTCTTCTTATAGAGCACTAATCCCATTCATGAGGGCTCCACCCCTATGACCTAATTACCTCCCAAAGGCCTTACCTCCAAATACCATCACATTGGAGGTTAGGATTTCAGTGTATAAATTTTGGGGGACACAAACAGTCCATTGCACTTCTTTAATCCATGGATCTTGGGATATGTTGTCACTTGGCCATGAGTTGTGGGTCCTAGTGGCTCACTCCTAGCAGAAGCAGAGAAGCATTTATTTTCAAAGGACAAAGGGATGTCTACATGACCTCAAAAAAAGAGGTTTTTTAGCACAGATTTTTTGAAAAGGAAGCTACCTCTAATTTTTAAATCTTTGGTAGAGGTGTTAGTGGGATTTTTTTAAATATTGAGAAACAGTAACCCACTCAGATAAGTTAAATTTAAAAAGAGGCGATTGAAAGGCTACAACGAATAGTGGCAGAGAAACAATATTAGGGAATGCAGAGAATTTAGGAATGAAGAACAGCTGGGGTCCATGGAGACTAACTTGGAAATTGAGGCTTCTCCTGTCTCCTATCTCTCCTGAGCCTGTCTGTCTCATGGGTGCCTTCATTTTATGCACCTGTTCATTTCCTGTTTCTCTCAGCAGGCTGGCTTTCCCTGATTTTCTACTCACTGCATAACTGTTGGCAGCCATGGAGGTGGCCATGAATTTCCATGGCACAGACTCAGCCTTCACCTTCTACAACTTCTCAGAGCCCTGTGTCCACCACTAAGAGAGAATGGATCTGATTGGCTTAGGCTAACTTCAAGATGGTTCTTTGTGTGTCAGAGGTCCATGTCTTGACCAATTAACTACAACTAAAGGGAGAAAGTTCTTGTGATAGGAAGCACAGCCATTTGGGTGCCCCTTCAGCATGGGCTGGGCATGAGCTGAAGTTTCCAAAAAGAGAATATGGGCAGGGCATTTATTATGCATTAGACACTGATTCAGAGAAAAATGGGTTAAATTAAATAAAAATGAGGTGTGAACATATACAGTGTACATTTATCTGTGCTTCTCTAGTAGAGGTTTATTGCAGTGGGCAGGAGAGAACTCTAAACAGTGTGTCATGCTCACTCTTTTTGGATCATTGACTTTAAATATGGATAATTGAAAATATCATTTGGAGAATTAGCATGGAGAGCATAAAGTCTAGCTGTTTATGGCCATAACCTCTCAGGTGTACATAGTTACCCCCTTCTGGATACTTTGACCAAAATGTTTAAGAAGCACTGAGTACATACTTATGCCCTGCCTTTTTCTAGAAGAGATTTGAGATGGAAACAAACTTTGTTTTCAAAAATCACATTAGCAAATTTGTGAAATTGATTCAGTTTCTCTTTGAAGACTCTCTTACTTATTCAATATTCATTCATTCATTCAATAAAATAAATACATATTGAGTAACTACTGTCTGTCAATAATGACAAGACCACTGTATGGACCTGCCATTATGGAGTTTACAGAGAGGTGAGGGAGACTAAAAATAAACATGTTAACAAATAAAGTATGCTTGACTGAGATAAGTTCTGTGAAGGAATCAGAGTGCTGGGACAGAGAGTAACAATGGATGGAACAGCATCAGAGAGGATGACCTGCAAAGGTCCTCAGAAGGTGACCTGTGAGGTAGACCTGAACAGTGGGGCTCTGGAAACCCAGGGAGGAGCTCTCCAGGGAAATGGAGTAACACGTGCTTGGGCCTGAAGCAGGGAATTGCTGGCGTGTTTAAGGAACTGAAAGTTGGGTAGTATAATTGGAGATAAGTGAGAGAGAATGTAAGGGTATGAGGATGAAGAGGTAGACGGGACTTAGAAGCAGTGAGTTTGGGTTTTATTCCAAGTATAATGGGAAATTATCAAAGGTTAAATAAGAGAATGATTTTGTTTGGTTCATTTATTTTTAAAGATCACTCTGGTCAAGTGGAGGTTCAGTTGGGAGGTTATTTGTGCACAATGGTGATGGTGAGAAGAGGTGGACATCTCACAGAATGGGAAATTGAGGTTATTTGAGAAACGAATCCACTTTCTCGGTGGTGACATCAATCAGTGCAGATGTATGCTTTTCTCCATCAAACGTCAGTGTGTTCAGATACAGACAGAGAGATTGTGGATAGTAGGGTTTAACATGCAAGTCTAGAATTTTGTCTGGAAATGTGACTGAAGGAAAGGGATGAAAACAGTATGAGTGATTATATTATTGTAATAGAGTGATTATAATGATAAAGCATATATTCACAGTTGAATAAGGAGGAAAGTTAGAGTTGGAAGAGACTGGTTACGAGAATGTACCAGGATCAATAAGACTGAGGAATTGTTCAGTGTGGGTATTTGAGCAAGTGCGCTGAAAAGGCTAGGATGTTAGTGTCAATAAGAGGTGTGTCTAAAACCAAGATGTGACCCTGAGGAACAAGGAAGATAAGAGAAAAACTGAGAAGGATGCTTGGCAAGCAGTGTTCATGGGGACAGCTCAGTCCATCAGGGAGATGAAGGGAGCAAACTGAGAAGAACTAGTGGGTGTAGGGATCTTTGTTGATCAGAGGTGGGCTATCTCCAAGGGCACCATGGGTGTGGGAGAGAGGAAAAGAGTGGGAGGTTGACCCTAGTTAGGGGAAGTACAGAGCAGTGAAGGGAAGGAGAGTCTGGTGATAATGGACGATCATCCAGGCTTGTGCTTCTGGGAGAGATTGAGGTAAACGGAGTGCAAGCCTGTTGGATTGATCCGGATGCTCTCCTTGGACAGGTTTGGCATTGGGCCTGGCTCTGAGATCCAGGATTCCTTTCCTGGTGGTGTGATGGGTTCCAGGGTGACACTTGTGAAGCTCTGGCTACAGACAGGAGGCAGGCCACTGGGGACACATACAAGTGAGGGCATCAAAGACCAAAGACCTTGTTCTAGAAGACTCCTGGTGCTTCCTTATAATTACTCAACCTCAGGACAGTGGTACTAAGTAGATTTTGATTCCCATTTTCCAGAAGCTGAAACTACAGCTCAGACAAGTTAAAAGATTTGGCCAAGATGAGACAGTAAGGATGGAGAGAGGATTTTAAACCCAGGTCGTTGCAAACCCCCGGCCTGAGTTCTTTCCATTATCACACCATCACAGGCACTGTACCTACTGTAGTAGGAACCAGAGAGAGAGATGCAGGAGCTTCCTCTGAGTCTGGCTGGGAAGAATTTCTTCGTTGCTTGGCTGTCATTCTCATGAGATTTTGAGCTTCTCGATGGCAGAGCCTGTCACCTTTGTGTCCCTAGCTTCTAGCACAGTGCCTGACACATTGTAGGTGCTCAATAATATTAATGAATGAACAAATTAATGAATTTTCTTTTTTCCCCTCCTCCTTTTCTTCTCTTCCCTTCTTTCCTTCCTCCGTAGCAGGTCAGTTAGCTCAAGGGCAGCTTTATGGGCCCACAGCCATGATTTCCTAGACTTTGCCTCAAAGCTTCTGATCAAATTGCTGAATCTAACTGAGATATCCCTTAACAATAAAAGAAAATCTGTGCTTTCACTCTCTGCACTGTGGTGTGGAATACTCAGAATTATTAGAACATTCATTACTGAGCCTGAGGAGTGCAGTCTGTGTGTGTGTGTGTGTGTGTGTGTGTGTGTGTGTAAGTGTGCACAGGCTCATGTGTGTAAATTATGAATGCATGGTCTATGTTTGCCACTTTACCCTAAGACTCCAGAATGGATGAAGCCAGCATTAGCAGATGGATTTCTCTAAGGATTATTAATATAAATAGCAGTCAGTCCTGTGTGCTTTTGCTTCCGTACTCTGATGCCCCTCCCACGTGCATTTTCTTTGGGGCAGTATCGAATACTCTGTTACTCTGTTACTCTTGTTACATCCTCTTATACCTTAAGGTGGCAGCAACAATCAAATGGTATTTATAGAAAATTAACTGAAAGGGTGAGGAAGTGGGAAAAAGAGAAAACGAATTCTTTCTGAAATGTTCTATAATCCTCCATTTTCTGCTCAGCAGAATTATATTCATAGCGAGATTATTCATTATTAAGAGTTTATTTCAGCCCAGACTGTGTGTGTCAGTAGACCAGGACTAGTTTCTCGAAGTGGGTGGCTGGAAATAAGTTCCTTATCTGGTCATTAAAATCGGTTATCCAGGGTTTCTTTATGATAATTATTAATTCTGCCAGTGGCTTTTGCATGTTGATTAAATTTTGGTGCCTGATATATAATATTAGGATTCAGTTGTTTGGTACCATTGTCATATTAGCAGTAGTGCGTATGTGTGGGTATGTTGGCCTGAAAAATTCTCAAGTCTTTGCAGTGCCCAATACTTATTTTAAAATAAGTATTTAAAAATTCTTAGTAATTTTTTTTAGATTTTTAGTTTTTTAATTAAAGTATAGTTACTGTACAATATTATATGTTACAGGTGTACAATATAGTGATTCACAATTTTTTAAGGTTGTACCCATTTGTAGTTATTATAAAATATTGGCTATATTCCCCGTGTTGTACAATATATCCTTGTAGCTTATTTTATACCTTATAATTTGTACCTCTTAATCCCCTACCTGTATGCTGCTCTCCCAACCCCCCACTGGTAACCATTGGTTTGTTCTCTGTATCTGAGTCTACTTCTTTTTTGTTATATTCACTAGTTTGTTGTATTTTTTTAGATTCCACATATAAGTGATATCATACAGTATTTGTCTTTGATTGACTTCACCTAGCATATAGATTTTTCGCTTCTGTTAATTCAAAACATATGCGAACACTATCTTTGCTGAGAACTCTATTTAGTTGGGAAATCTAATTTCTAACTGTAATCATTCTAATAACCTTCAAAGAGTAATAGTAATGAAAAGGAATATTACACTCTGAGGAGTTCAGATCCTCTTCCTTCTTTTCGCAAGCATCCAAAGAAAATGCTTCAATATGTTGATGTTGGGAGTTTATCAATGTTGATAGTTTGGGAGTTTAGTTACAAGTCAGTGAGAGACATACTTTGTAGTCTTGTGAAGCTTTCTATGTGCTGATTTGGAAAAGTCTCAAGGTATATTATTAGGCTAGAAAAAGGTGAAAATAGTATATTTAATAGTCCCACCTGTAAATAAAATAGATATATAAAATAAATGCTGTTTTATGGTTTTCTATTTCCTTTTCCTTTTTTTAATAGAGGGCCACAAGAAAGTGTTAGTATCTGACTCTGGAGAATTGGACTAAGGATGTACAGAGAGAACTTTTGTTTTTCAATTTATACTTTCCAGTTAGCTCTGTTTCAGGTTTTACCATATACAAGTTTTAAACAGAATAAACCATTTAATTAGTAGCCAAAGGGGTTGATCACACTGAGTGGGGCTGAGGAGGCAGGTGCAAGTGGCTTTAAAGCCAACAGAAGTCTGGTAGCTGTTGAAGCATTTTTAGTTGTGGACTTTGGCACAACTGATATCACTGTGAAGTGGCACCTTCAGCCCTAAAAATTCTTAATAATTTTGAGACTTTGGTAAAATAATATTATTAATAAATAAAATACTAGCAGCTACTATTTATTGTCTACCATCTTCCTAATACAGTCTCAAGCTACCTGTGTTTAACATGTGTTGCCTGTTTTTATTTTAATTAATAAACTATTTTTAATAGCAGTTTTAGGTTCATAGCAAAATTGAGCAGAAAATACAGAGAGGTCCCACATACCCCCTATACCCCCAAATGCAAACAACTTCCCCCATTACTGACATTCCTCACAGCAGCAGCACATTTATTGCAATCCATGAACCTGCACTGACCCATTATTATCACCCGAAGTCCATGGTTTACATTAGGATTCCCTCTTGGTGTTGTACATTCTGTGGGTTTAGACAAATGTATAATGACATGTATCTACCATTGTAGTATCATACAGAATAGTTCCACTGCTCTAAAAAACCCCCATACATCCTCTTCCCTGACTCCTGGCAATCACTGATCTTTTTACTGTCTCCATAGTTTTGCCTTTTGCCAGAATGTCATAAAGTTGGAATCTTACAGTACATAGACTTTCAGGTTGGCTATTTTCACTTAGTAATAATGCATTTAAGGTCTCTCTGTGTTTTTTCATGGCTTGATAGCTCATTTCTTCTTAGCTCTGCATAGTATTGCATTGTATGATGTACCACAGTTTATCTGTTCACCTACTGAAGTAGATCTTGGTTGCTTCCAAGTTTTGGCAATTTTGAATAAAGCTGCATCGTCCATGTGTAAGTTTTTTATGTGGACCTAAGTTTTCAGTACCTTGGTTACCTCGGAGTGCAATTACTGGACGGTACGGGGTGCGGCAAGAGTTGTTTAGTAACCACTAAACTGTGCTCTGAAGTGGCTGTACCATTTTGCACATTTTGCATTCCCGCCAGCAGTGAATGAGAGTTCCTGTGGTTTCACACCTTTGCCAGCATTTGGTGGTGTCAGTGTTCTGGATTTTGGCCATTCTAATAGGTGTGCAGTGGCATCTCATTGTTTTTATTTGCAGTTCTCTAATAACATATGATGCGGAGCATCTTTTCATATACTTATTTCACATCTGTATATCTTCTTTGGTGAAATGTCTGTTCAGGTCTTTTGAACCCACTTTTTATGTGGCTTGTTTGTTTTCTCACTGTGTTTTAATATTTTGGATAACAGTCCTTTGTCAGATGTGTGTTTTGCAAATATATTCCACCAGCATGGCTTATTTTCTCATTCTCTTAACATTGTCGTTCACAGAGCAGAAATTTTTAATTTTAGTGAAGTCCAGCTTGTCAAGTATTTCTTTCATGTATTGTGTCTTTGCTATCATATCTACAAAGTCATTGCCATGCTGAAAGTCATCTATGATTTCTCCTTTGTTATCTTCTATGATATTTTACATTTAGGTCTGTGATCAGTTTTTTTTTTTTTTTTTTTTAAATTTATTTATTTATTTTTGGCTGAATTGGGTCTTCGTTGCTGTGCACAGGCTTTCTCTAGTTGCGGCGAGCGGGGCCTACTCTTCATTGCGGTGCGCAGGCTTCTCATTGCGGTGGTTTCTCTTGTTGTGGAGCACAGGATCTAAGCGCACAGGCTTCAGTAGCTGTGGCTCAAAGGCTCTAGAGCACAGGCTCAGTAGTTGTGGCACACGGGCTTAGTTGCTCTGCGGCATGTGGGATCTTCCCGGACCAGGGCTCGAACCCGTGTCCCCTGCATTGGCAGGCGGATTCTCAACCACTGTGCCACCAGGGAAGCCCTGTGATCAGTTTTGAGTTAGTTTTTGTGAAGGTTTAAGGTCTGTGTCTAAATTATTATTATTTTGTGCTTGCTGATGACCAGTGGTCCCAGCATCATTTGTTGAATCTTTTGTCTACTTTTATATTCCCTGCAAACCCAAGCAAGAGTTACTGCCTTTACCTCCATATTAAAGACAAATAAAGCAAAGGGCGAAGGTTCACAGAGCTAATAAATAGTAAAGCTGGGGGTGGGAACCCAGGTGTTTCTCACTTCAAACTCCTCCTATTTTGCCCTTCAATAAAATGTTTCTGTGAGCCTGCCCAGGAAGTAGGGTTCTTAAATTAATATGTCATCACAGTTTAACAAAATGCATACAGTGATTTTAAGCCTAGGGATTATTTCCGACAAATCAAACCTAAGGAGAAAAATAAATTTTTGAAAATATGTTAGATAACTTTCTCTCATTATCCAACTATACATCAAACAAGTATTTGTGTATGAAACGATGTGTTAGCTGTATTGGATGCAACACTGAATAAGATACAATCATATCTCCCATAGGAAATTTAAATATTGTGATAAATGTGTAAACAAAAGTCTACGTTGACTACAAAGGAAGAAGTGATTTATTTTGCTTCACAGAAGAGAGGCTTCTTGCGATAAGCTACAGAATTATTCACAACTATTCTTTTGAGAAAAAAATAATATGTCTTCTCTCCATTACCACTCCACCCTCATGTAAAACATTAAAGGTAGCTTTGGTAATAAGACAGAAGTCGGCGAGGTAGAGCAGGAAGTCTTGTTCTGTTGATCTCACTCTGCTAAGTATGACTGTGGACAAATTCTCAAGCACATGAGACTCATAAAACCTGGAATGGGAGTTGGGGTGGAAGATGATTCTGGGAGGTGGTGAGGGAATGGTTAATTATCATAAAGTTATGTAAGATGGGCACGTAGATACCACCGTAAAGCAGAATCACAGTCAGGAGAATTGGAACTCAAAGTCAGAGAATGGTTTCATTCATTCAGTCATGATTTGGTAATTACCAAATCTATGCCAGTTCTGCAGTATGCTTGCACACTAGGATTATCTAAATGCCTGTCTATTAAGGAAATGAGTGTTTCCAGAAATTCTCTAGGTTTGAATATGGAGGACAGCATCATGTGGACCTAGTCTTAAGTAAATACTCGTGTCAGGGCGAGGGGGAACAGAATGCCTGTTAGATCACTACATACGCAAGTCATGGCACAGAAATACTGTCAACTCTGGGACGAAGATGATTCTTTCATTTAGGTAAACTGAAGGGTCCTTATTAGCATAGGCCCAATGTGGAGGGTGAGAAGAATTGAGGGTTTATGGGGGAGGTGGAGGTATTTATTTCCCCTGGAATGGGAAGGAGGCACAGAGCTCCTCCGTTCATCCACTCATTCATTTGTTTATCGAACTCCTGTATGGCACTGACTATATGCAAGCACTTTATAAATAGTAACTCACTTATCTTAGTAACAATCTTGTGAGGTAGGAATTATGATTAAACCTATTTTACAGGTAAGGAAACTGAGCCCCAGAGATATTGAGTAACTTGTCCAAGGTCATACAGGTCACAGATGCTTTTTTTCCCCTGACAACCAAACTTACACTGAGATAGCAAGTGGTGAACACATTCTAGTTTTATGCAGACAATTGATTTTTGAATCACCATTCCCAGGACAGGGAAGACTTCATGGACCTAAGCATCTGCTTCCCCCACCTAAGCTTGGCATGGACCAATTAGCACCTTTTTCCCTCTGTGGCATCAGAAAATGCCCTGAGAACACAGACATCTTGTGTTATCAGAGGTCTCAAAGCTGGAATGGAACGCCACCAAATCCAAACTCATAACAGCTTCTGCTGTCTGTCATATCACTGAGATGTTTTTCACAGCTAAAATCACACCAGTGCGCCTCTAACGGTCCTGAGCTCACTATGACTGCAGACCTTGCAGCAGCTCACGTACTCCACACAGACATTATCTCATAACCTGGCTCAGACTCAGATATGGAAAATGGCCAATAAAGATGTTGAAAGGGATTGGCTCAGAGAAAGCACAGCTAATCACTGTCCTGCTGGATGAGGGTGATGCAGGGGCCCAGGCCTTTCCTTCTATTTTTAAATCAGGAGTCTGAGCAGTAAATCCCACATCTCCCTGAATTCACTGCACTGGTCCACAGAGAAGCATGGGACGTGGCCTAGAGTGGCAGCTGAAAGAATTGCTCAAGCAGATTGTCCCTTTCTCTGCCACTCGGGTATAGATGGTTTAAAACCACTAATGGTTGCACAACTCTGTAAATATACTAAAAAGCACTGGATTGTACACTTTAAATGGATGAATTGCACGGCGTGGGTATTCTTAGTAAAGCTGTAAAAAATCAATTGCAAATGTTTATCTGTTAATGTTGATCTGTAATGAAATTTTATGTATTTCATCTTTGAATATGTTCTTTCACACAGATAGGTATTGCCAAATACAGTTATCATCCACGAAAAACAAAAACAAAAACAAAAATTTACACTGTCATGAAGGGCATTTCAGCTGCAGGGCTACAGTGGTTGGCATAATAGTGAACTTCCTGCATCTCCGGGGCTTCCTGAACCTCTGGCTGGTGCTTTTCTGCCCCTCAGCCCTCACAACCGGTGATAATTTTGAATGAAATGTCATGTCGAAGTTGTTGATAACTGTTAACCTTCTCCGGGAGGTAATTGAAATGTCCCTCTATTTGCACTGGAGACTTTGTATTTATGAAACAGTTTGCTGAGTTACGTATCATTGAAGATATATATTTTGAAAAGAGCTTTCCCAGCTGGCTTTGTGGCTCTTGTGTTTTGTTTCGACTGGAGGATGAATGAGCATCTGGATTAAATGTGCTTTATAAAGGGTATTAGTTACATGGCGGCACTTTTTTGCACTTGTAATTTTCAACTTGACTTCCCTGTCATTTGGCATTTGGATTTTTATGTATAGTAAAGCCCCCTTTAGCTGAAGTTTTAGCAACCCTTAGGTGTAGAGACTAATAAACAGATGAGAAAGTATGTGGCACATCAGTTGGGACCAAACAGTTATGCCATCTGTACCTGATCCAGTTTATTTTCCTCTCCGTATTTGCTCAGCCCCACCTGTCACCTGGGTCTTGGCTACTTGTTAGAGGGAGAGCCCTGGCCACTGCTGCTATAGTTTCCTCATCTTCCAGCACCGCTCGATATCTTACAGGGTGAGAACCAGGTTCCAGCACAATCCCTGCCATGGCAGGGATGACGTAAACGTTGACACCTTGGATGAATTGACTGGACCCCAGAAGATACGGTGCCTTCCACCACTTCTGGTCTCGGATAAAACCCAAATGTTGGGGCATGAGAATTGGCCTTGGGCAGTCAGTTTACACGACCTGAAAATATGAAGCAAACTTTGACAGGAACAAGCCGGCAGATAGATTCTGTGCCCTTCATACCCCTTCAGGTTGTTTCCATGCACAGTGGCTCCATTCAGCCTCTCAGAGATGCCTGACATGACTGAGAAGTCGGCTGTGATTTCCTGGTGAAGACCAGTTAAGCCACGTGCCGCCTTGTGATTGATTTTCTGCATTTCTGCCTCACTTCCCTTTTCCCGCAGACTTGCTGCTCTTAGATTGCCCCTCCTAATAAAGCATTCCTATGTAGCTTTAGGCTACTGTTTTCCTATTTTCTAGAGAACCTGGCCCAGACAGCAGGGTAAGAGGGACTCCCTTCTCAGATTTTCAGTGATAATGGTGGTAAACACTAAAAATAAAGGAAAATAAAGAGGGTAGTTTAGGGTGAATAGGAAGTATGCCAAAAAGCAACTGGGGGATGTTAGTTCCTTTTGAGAAAAATGGGATAAGGTGGATTCACAGGAGCAAAGCTTTGTCAAGGTTCTTCTAGGGTAAAAGAGGGGAAGAAGGTTATTTTAGACAGTGTAATTAATACTTCTTAATGAAACAAAAAAAGCCCCACAAATATCTCATCAGCTTAGCACAATGTAGATTTTTTTCACTCAAAATTGTATATGGTTTTGGTGGTTCTTCTCCATCTTGTAGGTAGGCATCTGGAATACTTGGTCCCCAAGATTTCTGGGGCTGGGGCAGAGCGCTAGAGCTGGAACTAGAGGTAAAACAAGAGCAGGAGAGCGAGAGGGAGAGAGAAAGTGAGAGAAACACATCAACTCTTAACTGGCTTAGCCCAGAAGGGACATACGTCCCTTCTCTTCATAATTCATTGACCAGAACTAATCATATCGCCACAGCCTAACTGCTAGGGAGGCTGGGAAATGTAGGGGAACAAATAGATTTTTGTTGAGCACAGACTGTCCCATGTCAAGTTTTATCAAGAGAAATTAATGGAGAGGTGAGACCAGATGGGACAGGGTAAGAGATTCTTACCAGAATAATGCAAAGAAGATCTTCAAGAAATGTCAAAGTGGGTACGAAGAGCTAGAATACAAGACCTGAGACAAATGCCTGTTTAGAAATAGAGGACACAAAGGGGGAAGGAAAAGACTTCCAAAGGAGGATTAGGTAAATACTTGGAGCAGAGATGAGAGAAAGGACAGACAGTTGGGAGCAAGCCTCTGACAGATAAAAGGATGAAGCCACAGAGGAAGCAGTTCTGCCACTTCCCAGTGAGACATAGCAAGACACCCTGGAGAAGACATCAGGCGAGCTGGCCACAAAATAAGACAGGACAAGGTGTGATACAACACTCCTTAAAATAAAGAGTGTTGAATTCTTCACTCACAGATCCACTCACTGTGGTCAGCACAAAACAGTGAACATGTGATGATGTCCAGTTCCTCAGATAAGCTCTAGCCCCCATTTCTGTAAGGTCTCTCAAGTTGAGCTCTGAAAGGTCATGACTGGAGATTCATTTAAGAGTGTTTCAGGTGCAGCTGTCCAAGGTGCTGTGAGTCACGTGAGGCTCCTCAGATGTACTTCACATCCCAAGAAAGGAGGAGCTGGGCTGCTGATCTCAAAGCAGCCATTCATCCACCAGGATAGGGCTGTTGTGAGGATTAAATCCAGTGCCTGGCACGTTCTAAGTGATCCGTACATGTTGCCTATTGTTTGACTAACTTTATGCGGTTTCTGTTTTAGAGATTAGGAAGCTGAAGCAGAGAAAATTTAAGAGACTTGTCTGTGAAATTATAGCTGACAAAAGCATATAATAGCAGATGGCCATCAGGTAGTCTAGAACAGTGGTCCCCAACTTTTTTGGCACCAGGGACCGGTTTCCTGGAAGACAATTTTTCCACGGACGGGATTGGGGGGGGGATGGTTCAGGCGGTAATGCGAGCGATGGGGAGCGATGGGGAGCGGCAGATGAAGCTTCGCTCTCTTGCCCGCCGCTCACCTCCTGCTGTGCGGCCCGGTTCCGGGACCCCTGGTCTAGAAGATCAGAGGTTGGTGTCATTAAAGACCTCCTTGATGAAATTACGTTCGAACAGAGAAATGAAGGATAAGAAGTTAACCAGGCAAGGAAGGTGAGGAGGATAAAAGAGGGGAATCCAGGTAGAGGAGACAGCATACAAAAATGCCTGAAGTGAGGAATGAACTTTAGCCAAGCTGGGTAGAGGATGATGCAGTCAAGAGCTCTATGAAGGAGAAGAAGAGTGGTCCCAGATGAAACTGGAGAGGAAGACAGGCTTAGGCAGAGTCTTATAGGTCATGCTAGGACAGTGAACCCCATCCCAAGAGCGATGGTAGTCCACTAAAGTGCTTCAAGCAGATTAGTGGCATACAGATTTGTGTTTTATAAAGATCACTCTAGCTGTTATATGGCGAAAGGATTGGGAAGGAGGGCAGGTGAGAATAGAGAGAACTAGAAGAAACTACTGTAGTAGTTCTGGGGATAAACGATGGAGAATTAGATTGGGATAGCAGTAGAGACAGAGAAAAGCTGAGGATTTATTTTGAAGGTAGAATCAGCTGGAGTCTAGGGATAAGGCAGAAAAAATTATCCTGATGTCCAGGTTTATGGCATGAGCAGCAGTGTGAGTAGAGTTACCCTTTATTTAGATGTAGGGTATATTCTACATTGTTGGTTGAAGTTTTTTAAACTTATTTAAATGAAATAATTTTAGATTTAGAAGAATTTCAAAGGTAGTGCAGGGAGTTCCCATATACACTTTACCAGCTTGCTCTACATAACCATGGTACATTTATCAAAACTGAGAAATTAACACTGGAATAATCCACCAGCTAAGCTACAGACCTTACTGAGATGTCATCAGTTTTCCCACAGATGTGCTACTTCTAATCCGAGATCCATTCCAGGACATTTAGTTGTTACGTCTCGGTTTCCTACAGTCTGTGACCCTTCTCAGTGTCGTGAGCTTGACACTATCGAAGAACACTGGTGAGGTATTTTGTAGAACATCCCTCGGTGTGGTTTTGTCTGATCTTTTTTTCATGATTAGGCTGGGGTTATGGAATCTGGCAAGAATATCACAGAGATCATGTGCCCTTCTCAACCCATCACATCAGAGGATACGTGATATCAACATGGCTTATTAGGTCACTTGGTTAAAGAGGTGTATGCCAGGTTTCTCTACTTTAGAGTTATCATTTTTCCCTTTCCACACTCCATTCATTCGAAGGAATCACTAAGTTCACAATAAGTTCACACTCAGGGAAAGGGGAATTAAGCTCCATCTTATGTAAGGAAGATTATCAAATTGTGGACATATGTTAAACCACCATAATAAATAAGTATTTGAGGGGAGGTACTCTTAAGCCATGCAGATATCCTATTTATCTTTAAAGTTTCTCATCCATTAGAGGATTTTGCCCGCAGCAGTTATCATTGTGGTGTTCTAATGGTAACTGTTTCTTTAATTCCTTCTACATCTATCATTTGGAATGATAGTGTTTAAAAGTTACATATTCATATTTATTCAACCAGCTAGTGTCTCATTTACTTAATTTATTTTATTAACAAGAATAAGAGATTCTTTAATGAGGAGTAGTGTCTGCTAACTTAACACTATGTATATTCAGCTTTTCTATTCATTGGAAATGGTGTTGCTTAGGAGGGAATGTAATTTTAAAAATATATAGTTCATTTATTTTGACGTTATTTTGAGTCTATTTATTGTTTAAAACTAGAATGAACAAGATAAATAATTCCTCAATTCTAGACCATAGTTAATAAAACAGCATTCTTCTCAATCCTGTATTTCCAGTAGAATAAATGCTAGGCTGGTAATTAGATTAATAAAAAAAATATGAAGTTCTTATCTAGTATAAAGCATTAAGGACACTTCCACAGACTACTATTAATTCTAAAAATGTGTAGGTAATATATGGAATAATTCAGAAAACTATAAATAAGAAAATCTTTGAAGTTCATATTTCTGCCATTCAAAGATACTTCTTTTTGTGTCTTGGCGATATTCCTTCTTAATTTTAAAATACTCATAGACATGGTATATGGATTTATATTTATATAAATGAATAAAAGTTTAAAAAAAAGTTAAAAATTTTACATATTGTTAACATAATATGTGTTTTCTGTTGCATTGAGCACTCTTAAAAAAGATTTAAAATAATTGAATAGTAATTCATCATATGGTTCATAATTTGTTTAACTGTTCTCCTGTGATCGCCAGTTTAGCTTGTATCCCGTGTTTTACTGGCGTAAAAATTCTGTACTGAGCTTTTTAGGTGTATGTCTTTATATACAGTTTGGTGATTGTCTTAGCAAGGAGACAGTAGTGTGGTGGTGAAGAGCTCAGCCTTTGCAGCTGCGTTACCTGGTCTTGTGTCCGTCTGTGTCACTTAATAACTGTATAACCTTTAGAAGATTCCTTAACTTGTCTGTGTTTAAATCTTCTCCCCTATAAATTGTGAATAAGTACACCACCTACCTTACAGGATTGTTATGAAGATTTAATAAAGGCTATATGAAAACGCAATATGAAACACACTCAGAAAAGTGCTTAGAACTTGCCGAGCACTGTGTTAAATAAATAAAATAAAAAATCAGTGTTATATGTCCTATAAATAGTAGAATTGCCGTGTAAAACCATCTGGATATGGTATTTTAAAATACTGATTTAATTTTTAATAGCTATTAAAATCTTTATACAATTTTTAAAGTTTACACTCCATTTACAGTTATTACAAAATATTGACTATATTCCCCATGTAGTGCAATATAAACACCAAGTAGTTTATACCTCCCATTCCTCCACCCCTATATTTCCCCTAACTCCCCTCTCCCCACTGGTAACCACTAGTTTGTTCCCTATAATGTCTGTGAGTCTGCTTCTTTTTTGTTATATTCACTTGTTTGGTTTACTTTTTAGATTCCACATATACGTGATGTCATACAGTATTTGTCTTTCTCTGTATGACTTATTTCACTTAGCGTAATGCCCTCCAAATTCATCCATGTTGCTGCAAATGGCAAAATTTCATTCTTTTTTATGGTTGAGTAGTATTCCATTGTACATATATTACCATATCATCTTTATCCATTCATCTGTTGATGGACACTTAGGTTGCTTCTGTATTTTGGCAATTGTGAATAATGCTGCTATGAACATTGAGGTACATGTATTTTTTTTGAATTAGTGTTTTTGTTTTTTTCTTTTTTTTTTCTGGATATATACGCAGGAGTGGAATTGCTGGGTCATATGGTCATTCTATTTTTAGCTTTTGAGAAACCTCCAGACTGTTTTCCACAGTGGCTGCACCAGTTTACATTCCCACCAACAGTGTATGAGGGTTCCCTTTTCTCCATATCCTCGCCAACATTTGTTATTTGTGTTCTTTTTGATGATAGCCATTTTGACAGGTGTGAGGTGATATTTCATTGTGGGTTTTGATTTACATGTCCCTGATGATTAGCAGTGTTGAGCATCTTTTTATGTGCCTGTTGGCCATCTGCATTTCCTCTTTGAAAAACGTCTATTCAGTTCTTCTGCCCATTTTTTAATCGGGTTGTTTGGTTTTTTTTTGGTGTTGAGTTGTGTAAGCTGTTTATATATGTTGGATATTAATGGTTATAGGGCTATTTGTGTTTTCTGGTTCTTCATAAATCAATTTTTGAAATTATATTTTCAAGGACTTTGTCTATTTCATGAAACAGTTTAAATATTTTAAATTTATTAGTATATAGCTATTTAGATAATTCTCATTCTAGTGTTCTGTGCTCTCTTTGAATTTCTATATACTTTTGTATGTCTGCTTGTTTTTGCCTCATCATATTTTCTCTTGACAAGTGTTGCTAGAGATTTATTCATTATTTGAAATTTATTTATCTCTATTTTATTTAACAGCTTTACTAAGGTATAATACATATACAAAGAACTACACATACTCGGCATATACAACTTCAATGAATTTGGACGTATACATACACATGCATGAACCATCACCACAACTGAGGTAATAAGCATATCCATCACTGCCAGAAGTTTCCTTGTGCCTGTTCATTTTCATTTTTGTTTTTGTGGTAACACTTAACATGTGATCTGTCCTCCTGATACATTTTTTTAAGTGCACAATACAGTATTGTTAACTATGGTCATAGGGTTATTTGTGTTTTCTAGTTGTACAATGTGTTGTACATTGGATCCCTAGAACTTATTCATCTTGTAGACTTGCATAATTGGAACTATATCCATTGAAACATAGCCCGCCATTTCTCTCTCCCCCAGCCCCTAGCCCCAACCACCATTCTACTCTCTGCTTCTATGAGTTTGTTTATTTTAGATATTCATGTAAGTGGACTCATGCACTGTTTGTCCTTCTGTGATGGACTTATTTCCATGAACACAGTGTGATCCAGATTCATCCATGTTGTGTCATATGGCAGGATTTTCTTCTTTTTTAAGACTGAATAACATTCCATTAAAGCATACCATAGTTTTTCCATTCATCCATCGATGGACACTTAGGTTATTTCCATATCTTGGCTATTTTGAATAATACTGCAAAGAACATGGGAGTGCCAATATCTCTTCAAGATCCTGTTTTGAATTCTTATAGATATATACCTAGAAATGAAATTGCTGGATTGTATGTTAGTTCTGTTTTAATTCTTTTGAGGAATCTCCATACTATTTTCCATAGCTGTTGCACAATATTGCATTCTCACCAACAGTGTACAAGTATTCCAGTTTCTCCACATCCTCACCAACACTTGTTATCTTTTTTTTTTTATAATAGCCATCCTCATAGGTGTGAAGTGGTATCTTAATGTCATTTTGATTTGCACTTCCCCTATGGTTAGTGTTGTTCAGCATCTTTTCATATCTTGTTGGCCATTTGTATGTCTTTGGAGAAATATCTGTTCAACTCCTTTGCCCATTTTTAAATTAGATTATTTTATTTTATTGCTATTTAGTTGTATGAGTTCCTAATATATTTTGGATATTAACCCCTTATCAGTTATATGGTTTGCAGATATTTTCTTTCATTCTGAAGGTTGCCTTTTCATTCTTTAAAATTTTTTTCCAGCTTTATTGAGATTTCATTGATGTATAGCATTGTATAAGTTTAAGGTGTACAAAGTGATGATTTGTTTTATATATATATATATATATATATATATATGTATTGAGAATTATTGCCATATAAGGTTAGTTAACATATCCATTACCTCACAGAATTACAATTTTTTGTGTGTATGGTAAGAAATTTTAAGGTTTACTCTCTTAGTAACTTTCAAGTATACAGTACAGTATTATGTTAATTATATATTATATTAACTGTGTTCACCATACTACACATTATATCTCTAGAACTTATTCATTCTATAACTGAAAGTTTGTACTCTTTGACTACCTTCATCCATTTCCTCTATTCCCCTGCCCTTGGCAGCCACCAGTCTACTCTGTTTTTTGAGTTTAGTTTTTTAGATTATACATATAAGTGAGATCATACAGTATTTGCCTTTCTCTATCTGACTTATTTAGCTTAGCATAGTGCCTTTGATGTCCATTCGTATTGTGGCAAATGACAGAATTTCCTTCTCTTTTATGGCTGAATGATATACCATTGTGTGTGTGTGTGTGTGTGTAGATAGATAGATACGTAGATCTTCTAAAAATCCATTCGTCTGTCAGTGGACACCATGTCTTGGCTATTATAAATAATGCAGCGATGAACATGGGGAGGTAGATGTCTCTTTGAGATAGTGATTTCATTTCCTTCATGTATACACCTAGAAGTGGAATTGATAGATCATATGGTAGTTCTATTTTAAGTTTTTGAATTGCCTCTTTACTGTTTTCCATGGTGGCTGCACCAGTTTATATTCCCACCAACAATGCACAAGTGTTCTCTTTTCTCCACACCCTCACCAGTACTTATTCTCTCTTATCTTTTTGATAACAGCCTTTCTAACAGGTGTGAGGTAATATCTAATTGTGGTTTTGATTTGCAGTTACCTCAGGATTAGTGATGTTGAGCACCTTTTCATGTACTATTGACCATTTGTATTGGAAACATATCTATTCAGGTTCTCTGCCCATTTTTAAATTGGATTATTTGTTTTTTTGCCATTGAGTTGTATGAGTTCCCTATATACTTTGTATATTAATATCTTATTAGATATACGGTTTGCAAATATTTTCTCTCATTTCACAGATTACTTTTTCATTTTGTTGATGATTTCCTTTGCTGTGCAGAAGCTTTTTAGTTTGATGTAGTACAACTTGTTTAGTTTTTCTTTTATTGCTTGCACTTTTGGTGTCATCACCAAAAAATCATTGCCAAGACCAGTGTCAAGGAGCTTCTTCCCTATGTTTTCATCTAGGAGTTTTATGGTTTTAGGTTTTACATTTAAGTCTTTAATTCATTTTCAGTCAATTTTTGTAAGTGATGTGTAAGATAGGGGTTCAGGTTCATTCTTTTGCATGTGAATATCCAGTTTTCCCAACACCATTTGTTGAAGAGACAATTCCTTTCCCATTGGCTCCCTTGTCAAATATTAGTTGACCACGTATGCGTGGGTTCATTTCTGAGGTCTCTATTCTGTTCCATTGGCCTATGTGCCTGTTTATATGGAGTACTACCATACTGTTTTGATTACTTTAGGTTTATAGTATAGTTTAAAATCAGTGTAGTGTGATGCTTCTAGCTTTATACTTTTTTCTCAAGATTGCTTTGAATATTCAGTCTTATGTGGTTCCATATGAATTTAGGATTGCTTTTTCTATTTATGTAAAAAATGCCATTGGAATCCTGGTAGAGATTGCATTAACTCTGTAGATTGCTTCAGGTGGAATGGATGTCTTAATAATATTAATTCTTCCAATCCATGAACAAGTGATATCTTTTCATTTACTTGTGTCTTCTTCAATTTCTTTTATTAAAGCCTTCTACTTTTCAGAGTATTAATCTTTTACCTCCTTGTTTAAATTTATTCCTAAGTATTTTGCTGTTTTTGGTGCTATTGTAATGAGGATTCTTTATTTATTTTTCATATAGTTTGTTGTTAGTGTATAGAAATGTAACTGGTTTTTCTATCTTGTTTTTTGTATCCTGTAACTTTACTGGATTTGTTAATTAATTCTAACTGTTTCTTGGTCATGTCTTTAGGGTTTTCTATATATAAGATCATGTTCTCTGCAAACAGACAGTTTACTTCTTCCTTTCTGACTTAGATGCCTTTAATTTTATTTTTTTATTGCCTGATTGCTCTGGCTAGGATCTCAGGTACTATGTAATAGGACTGGTGAGAGTGGGCACGTTTGTCTTGTTCCTGATCTTAGAGGGAGTTTTCAACCTTTCACCATTGAGGATGATGTTAGCTGTGGGCTTGTCATATAGACTTTTATTATGTTGGGATGTGTTCCTTCTATATTCAATTTATTGAGAGATTTATTATGAAAATATGTTGAATTTGGGGAGATTGGTTCAAGATGGCAGAGTAGGAGGATGTGTGCTCACTTCCTCTCGTGAGAGCACCAGAATCACAACTAACTGCTGAACAAACATCGACAGGAAGACACTGGAACTCACCAAAAAAGATATCTCGCATCCAGAGACAAAGGAGAAGCCATAATGAGATGGTAAAAGGGGTGCAATCACAATAAAATCAAATCCCATAGCCACTGGGTGGATGACACAAACTGGAGAACAACTATACCACAGAAGTACACCCACTGGAGTAAAGGTTCTGAGCCCCACATCAGGCTTCCCAACCTGGGGGTTTGGCAATGGGAAGAGGAATTCCCAGAGAATCAGACTTTGAAGGCTAGCAGGACTTGATTGCAGGACTTCAACAGGACTGGGGGAAACAGAGACTCCACCTTTGGAGGGCACACACAAAGTAATGTGTGCATCAGGACCGGGAGGAAGGAGCAGTGACCCCATAGGAGACTGAACCAGACCTACCTGCTAGTGTTGGAGGGTCTTCTGCAGAGGTGGGGGGTGGCTCTGGCTCACCGTGGGGACAAGGACACTAGCAGCAGAAGTCCTGGGAAGTACTCCTTGGCATGAGCCTTCCTGGAGTCATTTGGTGGGGCTAATGGTGGGCCATTAGCCCAACCAAAGAGCCTGTAGCCTCCAGTGCTGGGTCACCTCAGGCCAAACAACCAACAGGGAGGGAACTCAGCCCCACCTGTCAATAGACAGGTGGATTAAAATTTTACTGAGCTCTGCCTACCAGAGCAACACCCAGCTCTACCCACCACCAGTCCCTCCCATCAGGAAGCTTGTACAAGTCTCTTAGATAGCCTCATCCACCAGAGGGCAGACAGCAGAAGCAAGAAGAACTACAATCCTGCAGCCTGTGGAATGAAAACCACATTCACAGAAAGATAGACAAGATGAAAAAGCAGGGGACTATGTACCAGATGAAGGAACAAGATAAAACCCCAGAAAAACAACTAAATGAAGTAGAGATAGGCAACGTTCCAGAAAAAGAATTCAGAATAATGATAGTGAAGGTGATCCAGGACCTCGGAAAAAGAATGGAGGCAAAGATCAAGAAGATGCAAGAAATGTTTAACAAAGACCTAGAAGCATTAAAGAACAAACCCTAGTAGAATTAAAGAACAAACAAACAGAGATGAACAATACAATAACTGAAATGAAAAATACACTAGAAGCAATCAATAGCAGAATAACTGAAGCAGAAGAACGGATAAGTGACCTGCAAGGCAGAATGGTAGAATTCACTGCTGTGGAACAGAATAAAGAAAAAAGAATGAAAAGAAATGAAGACAGCCTAAGAGACCTCTGGGACAACGTTAAATGCACCAACATTCACATTATAGGGGTCCCAGAAGGAGAAGAGAGAGAGAAAGAACCCGAGAAAATATTTGAAGAGATTATAGTCAAAAAACTTCCCTAACATGGGAAAGGAAATAACCACCCAAGTCCAGGAAGTGCAGAGAATCCCAGGCAGGGTAAACCCAAGGAGAAACATGCCGAGACACATAGTAATCAAATTGACAAAAATTAAAGATGAAGAAAAATTTTTTGAAAGCAACAAGGGAAAAATGACAAATAATATACAAGGGAACTCCCATAAGGTTAACAGCTGATTTCTCAGCAGAAACTCTACAAGCCAGAAGGGAGTGGCATGATATATTTAAAGTGATGAAAGGGAAGAACATACAACCAAGATTACTCTACCTGGCAAGGATCTCATTCACATTCGATGGAGAAATCAAAAGCTTTACAGACAAGCAAGAGCTAAGTGAATTCAGCACCACCAAACCAGTTTTACAACAAATGCTAAAGGAACTTCTCTACTGGGAAACACAAGAGAAGAAAAGGACCTACAAAAACAAACCCAAAACAGTTAAGAAAATGGTAATAGGAACATACATATCAATAATTCCCTTAAATGTGAATGGATTAAATGCTCCAACCAGGGACTTCCTTGGTGGTGCAGTGGTTAAGAATCCGCTTGCCAATGTAGGTGACATGGGTTTGAGCCCCGGTCTGGGAAGATCCCAAATGCCTCGGAGCAACTAAGCCCCTGAGCCACAACTACTCAGACAGCACTCTAGGGCCTGTGAGCCACAACTACTGAGCCTGTGTGCTACAACTACTGAGCCTGTGTGCTGCAACTACTGAAGCCTGTGTGCCTAGAGCCTGTGCTCCACAACAAGAGAAGCCACCGCAATGAGAATAATACCTATATGAATGTAGGTACTATTTTTAATGTATCCAATTCTCCATTAAAATAATCTTTCCAAGAAAGTCTAGTATGCAACATGACAAAATTGTACTGCTCTTGTCCAGTTTTGAATTAAGACTCTGGTGGGAGCGGTGAGAGAAGAGCCATTTGCCTTTATCATTGGGACTTCCAGATAAAATATCCTGCAAGATGCAAAAGGTATCTTGAGACATAGTAATTACCAGGATTCAATTACTAAGGATTTTTACAAAACAAAAGATATGTTATGATGTTATGTCTACTGTTTCTTTTGATCTTTCTGTATTGATTTCACAGATGGGCCTACTGTAATTTCTTATGGTGGAACTTTAACTCTAATGATTCACTTTGTTGTTGGGTCTGTCTGTAAGACCAATAAGTTATGTTATATGTCTAGGAGAATTTGAGGTCTAGTTGCTGGTTTTGTTTCTCCTGCCCATGCTTCTCAAATGTGCTCAATTAATTAAATATATGGATACTCTCTTCTTTTCCTTTCTAATTTTTCTGTCATACTGTAATTTAATGCTTAGCATTTGTACTATGGGTCACATTTTCCAACCATTTCTTAACTGCTTTTTCATGTATTCCTTTCAGGAATTTGATAAGTTGGTATAGAAATCATTCTAAGATCTGAACCAGAAAACTAACGAAATCTCCTCCCTCCCCAACTTTAGATGGTCTAATGTAGTGGTTCTCAGCTGATATACCGGGTTATCCTGGCGTTCTATGAATTGGTCCTTCCTTTTTCCTTCAGTGTTTTTATACTCCTACTTTTATCAAGCCTTCAGTGTCTTCTAAGAAGTCCTAGTTAATGACAAAGCACTTATTAAGAGACAAAACAACAGTGAAAAAATGGAAACAAATGAAAACAACCTATTATCCTTACTTCTAAATCTTTATTTTGGCTATTTTTTTAATATAGTATGCTCATGGTTATAATTTATATTTTTGTCCTGGTAAAATTGTCCCTAGTTGTGTGATATAAGTGAAGTCATTTATGAGTACTCTGAGTTTTCCCAAGCCTTTGCTTATATATGGATTACGTAGGGATAATAATCTAAAGTTCACTGACTCAAGTCCATGACAGCTCACATGGCACCTGCTGTTCAAGTCACTGTGCTCACATCAGTCTGGCAGTTCTGGTCTCCAGGTAGCATAGGATACGTAATTCTTTTTTTGCTCTGATACCCAAATTTGATGTACTCTCTCTGGAGGTTGCTTGATCATGACCAAGGCTGCCATTGCTCATGGTATATGTATGAAAATTCCAGTATCTATACAAAGGATTCTGTGTCCTAGTGCTCTGTATGCCACCAAATGTCATTATTTATTTTTTGCCCATAACTGGAGAAACATCTTCTTCTCTATCTCTTCGTCTGCCTTCAAATAGAATAATTTATCTCTGAAGTCACACTGAATCCCTCAGGAGAATGTTCCTACAGTTTTTGTTGTAGGCTCAGAAATGAGTCCAGAGACTTGGGTGGCAGAAGAAGAAATGCTTTCTTCTCTATTTTCCCCTCCATCATTATATCAGCATCTCTTTCACATGGGTCTTTCCTCCCTTAAAATTCCCTTCTGGATGGGACAGATACTATTCCTAGTGCTTCAGGCTGTGAGTGCTGGTGCTGGACTTCCTGGGTTCACATTTCTGCTTTACAACCTACTAGCTTTGGGACTTTAGACAACTTACTTCATCCCTCTATGCCTCAGTTTCCTCTCTAACATGGGGATTAGACTTCCTAGCTTTGTTTAGAGGACTAACATGCAAAGTACTTTGAATTATGCTTGGCATTGTAAAGTCCTTGAGAAGTATTAGTTGTTATCATATACCTAGACCTATCCAAATCTTTGATGGCTAAAATTACGTTGCATCAATTAATTTATGGATCACCCGTAGCCTCTCTGTGCATATAATATAAACTTTCCAGGTTAAAGATTTTATAGAGCTAAGAGACATAGTTTTACTACATTAGAAAAAGTTGGCAGACAACCAAAATGTAGGTGCCACACATTTCATCAGGATATATTTTGATACTGGTAACACATGACTTTTATCTGTGCAATTCCCAGGCCATAGGCTCAGATTTCAGAATTTGTTTCAAACAACTCAGAGATGTGGCTATTTCTCATTGCCAGGCTGATCAATAGCTGGAAAAGATATCAAGAGGGAAAAGGGATTTAAAACTTAAAGAACAAGACGTAAAACACACATCTAATGGGTAAGAACAGAAACAAAAGGGAGTTGAAACCAAAGATAAAATGAAATGTTAAGAGTTTTGGGCTTCAGCCACATGAAGTCGTGGAGTTTTAATTCTTGATGGACAGCCTGACAAGAGAATAAGTGAAGCTACAGAAACCTGGGCCTTCTGCCAAAAAGCATTTAGAACTGGAGTGTTCTGTTTCAGGGCTGCATTCTTGGGGAGAAGGAACCCTGAGGTCTTTGTGTTTAGTTCTAGGGGCCCAAGCAGAGCCCTATGTCCCACCGTGAGCTGAGAAAGATGAGAACTCTGGAGGCCATGGGAGATGGAGAAAGTGCTTCTGATCTTGGCTAGCTCTAGGTTTAATGCTTTTCCATGGTGGAGTTGGTAAATATTCCTAAGATCTCTAAGCCTCAGTTTCCTCATCAACAGAACAGGCATTTTTATTTTGGCTATAAAGATGAGATGTGTAAAAGAGGGCCAAATTATCTATTAGATACTGTAGATAGAGTGCCTACAACCTATATAATTTGTAAGGGCCTTTTAAGATGATTGACATGTAAAATATTTTTTCTCTTGAAGTTATAAATTGAAAAACTAGAAAATTGACATTGAGACTGATTTTAAGACCACAATTATATGTCTTGTCAATCTTTTAAATGCTAAAAATGAGATAATGTGGAATACGGATGCATTTTCCTAAATATATAATAATATGATACCATGTGGCATATTCAAAATGAACAGAGTTAGGAAGAGCCCTGTGTAATAGTGGGGTGTTTGGAACATGTTAGGTACTGAATTAGTGTGAATGCTTTTCCTCTTTTATCTTTTTCCTTGGAAGTCTTTTGAAATATGGGAGGAGGTATAAGTTCACATAATTTAAGTCAGTGTTATCCAGGTTATCAATATGATATTGGGCATAAAATTATTAAATAATAATTTATTTTTATTATAGTTTTTATTTTACTCTATGCATATCGTGTGCCAGGCACTCTTCTGAGTCACATATATTAACACATTCAATTCTCATATTAATTCAATGAAATAGATATGGCTATTATCCCAATTTTATAGAAGAGAAGATGAGAAAATAGCAATGCTAGGCAATTTGCCAAAGCCACATAGTGATGGGGCCAGAATTTGAACACAAGGATTTTGACGCTGGAGCTCAACTTATAACCACTAAATGGTACTTGGGGTACACAGGATAGATATGCACTAGTAAAGTGCTTTGGGGCATGTGCTTTCCAGTTGTGAATTCAAGGAGAAAGCAAATATTCTGATCAAAAAAGTTTAAAAAATTTCCCCCACTTTGCCACAACATGTAGGATGCTGTTCACAGGTGGAATTTGAAATCTTGCAAACATGGAACCCAGGGCTGGAGTTAGAATAGTGGTCTCTTGTCTTCAAATATGAGGATACTCAAACTTCTCAAACTTCATATACCTTCCTGGCATAATGATACTTTTAGTAAACATCCTCTGAGAAAATACGTATCAGAATGGCACCAAATAGCATATGTGTATTATTGATTCAGTCTATCATGGACAGTGCTGAGAGCACATGTAAATTTTTGGACCCTTGTTATCACTCTGTACCCTCTTAGAAAAGAGTTATGGAGAAATAATAAGCTACAATATCAGACAGATATTCTCATGAACTAGGTAGGGTAGCACCTAGGATTTTTCTGTGTATATTGGAAAGAAGCAAAACTCATTTGCTGTTGTTGTTTTCTGAACGTATTCCAAAAAGATTCAGAAGTATAAATGAAACAAGTACATAAGCAAAAGCTATGTGCTTAAAGAAAACAAGATTCCTGAAAGAAGAAAGTATACCTGTACAAATAAGATGTGGGCTATCTGGAAAATGCAGACACCCCACTGAACATATTGGAGACTCTTAGAGACATTACAACTCTTTTCCCATTTCTTAATGAGGCAGGAGCTAGAGAATGATCTCAGAACTGACTGTATAGTTTCTAAATGTTAACACATTAAACTGAAAAATATTCCCATTTCAAATTGTGTATACAGCAATTCCCAGCTAATTTCCTTGCTGACTCATTCAGTCTAGAGTCAGAGAACTTAAATGTGACTTTTAAAAAGTTTCTTTATCCTTCAAAATGCTTATACCACTTTCCAGAAGTTTATGTCTGTTAATTTATCCTTAGAAGATAATCAGGGGCTTCCCTGGTGGCGCAGTGGTTGAGAATCTGCCTGCTAATGCAGGGGACACGGGTTCGAGCCCTGGTCTGGGAGGATCCCACATGCCGCGGAGCAACTAGGCCCGTGAGCCACAACTACTGAGCCTGTGCGTCCAGAGCCTGTGCTCTGCAACAAGAGAGGCCGCGATAGTGAGAGGCCCGTGCACCGCTATGAAGAGTGGCCCCCGCTTGCCACAACTGGAGAAAGCCCGCACACAGAAACGAAGACCCAACACAGCAAAAATAAATAAAATAAATTAATAAACTCCTACCCCCAACATCTACAAAAAAAAAAAGAATAGTGTTTAAAAAAAAAAAGAAAATAATCAGAGTTATGTGTAAATATATTTGTGTAAGTATATTATAACAGCATTATTTGTAATAAGCAATATTTGGAAACACCTGAATGTTTATCAATGGAAGATTAATTACTAAGTTATAATATCCTTATGATACAGTATTATCCTGGTGCTTTGCCTGGGGTCCATAGAAAAGAGATACTGAGACCAGGTTCAAGTGCTAATCCTTATTGAAAGGTGTACTTCGAGGGCAGCAAGCCTGAGGCAAAAAGGAGTGAGGCAAAGAAGGATAAGAAGCAAATGCAAAGTGACTTTCCTGCATTAGCCATGGCTTGCCTTCAGATTTGAGAAAGAATTTCTCTCTTGACCCCAATCAGTCTCCCTTTTACCCATGGTCAAAGGTCATTGGTCAGGGAGTTAACTTTCCTGAACTTCTGGGTTGTGTCCTTGACTCTTTTCTTCAGCCAACAGGGAAGCCAGACTCCATGAACTGCGTGTGCTTTATACAAGTTTGGAAATGGTGGGAGGAGCCAGAGACTCTGGGCATGTAGCTGGTTGGTCCCCATAGAGTCATTTACCAGTGCAGTGGTTGAGACTGAGCAGGGCATTAAGGGTCAGGGGACAGTTGGGGCTGAGATAATTTGGGGGCACATAAGACATGAACATTAACACAGACATAATGGAAAACAGATTGACACATTCACAATATAGGTAAAAAAAACAAAAAAGCTATCCTGTATGCAATTCAATATTGTTTTTATAACTCTACACACACGCAGATGGAGAGAGAAGGGAGAGAATACTAAAAAGACAAACAACAGATCCTCATTATGCAATTATCTTTAGAAGATGGGTTCCCAACTAAACTCTGGAGATTTTTTTTCTTCCATTGGGATTTTCTGTGCTTTTCATGGTTTCTGTGTTGAACACGACTTGCTTTTTGTTATAAAAATAAATCATAGATGTGAGCAGAGATTTATCTATAAGGTTGTTCAATGTGTACTGTTAGCTATAATAATAAGAAAATATAATGCTATTTATAAAAACAAAATGAAAACATAGCGATTCAATGAAGTCTTTTATATCATGAGAACATATCTTGATATTTTAATACCCTGAAGCCTGTATAATTGTTTAAAAATATTCAGTGACATGAAAAGTATTTAGAATATGCTGTTTAATGAAAAAAAGCAAGTTACAAAATAATATGTTTGATGTAATCAATATTTAAATAATACATTTGACTGCACAAAAAAATAAATCTTGGGGAGTCATTCCCAGATAGGAAAATAAAATATCATAAAATTGTAATTTATTCTCAAATTACACATCATTAATGCAATTTCATTCAGAATCTCAATTGTTTTTCAAACTGGAAAACACCATTTTAAAATTCGTATGAAAGAATAAATATGCAAAATATGATATGTTAAGTTTTTGCATAATTTCTAAAATCAAAATAGTCTAATGGTTGGATAAGAACAGAAGAATAGATCATTGGAACAGGGAAGGGAACCTGGGAATAGATCTAAACAGGATGAGGCCTTAATATATGACAAGGATGCCTTTTAAATTCAGTCCAAAATGATAGAACAATGTTGGATTTCTACCTTATAGCTTATTTAATATATATTCCAGATTAATTAAAGAATCAAATGTAAAAAGGAAAACAATAAAATCATTCAACACTTTAGGAAAAAATGTTTTTATAAACTTAGGGTGGGAGAGATATTCTGAATGAGCTGGGAAACCCAGAACTACACAGAAAAGGATTGGCAAATTTGAATACATATTAATAAAAATTTCCTTATTAGAAAACAACATAAGAAAGAATTGAGACCATTTATAGGCTGGAGGAAATATTCCAATATTTGTAACAAACAAGGAGTTAATATTTCTAATGTCCAGATAATTCCTACAAATATCTGAGGAAAAAAAAGAGAAAGAAAGTAATATGGACAAACAACTCATGAAAAAGAAAATGAAAACTGAGGAGTAAACATATGAAAAGATATTTAGACGTGTTGCAAAACAGAACCATACAATGCAGAAGCAACTTTTAAACTGTCAAAATAGGCAAAGGAAAAGGATAGAATGTATTCTATCTAAAACTCCCGCAAGAAGTTTTATTACAGTGTTGTTTGAAGGGGCAAAAAAAACAAACCAAACCAAACCAACACAAACAAGCCCTATAGGTAACCTGAAATGCATTAGTATGAGAATTTAAAAGAGAGATTATAATATGGCACGACCATACTAAGGAATATTATGAGGCTGTTACAAAGAATGAGTTAGATTTTGTTGCATAGGCTTTGAGAAACAAGAAAAAAGTGGATGTTTCAGAAGCTTCAGAGTAAAATCATACCTCTGCACATTATCTAAGATCCAGAAAAATCTTTTTAAATTGGTGACTTAAAAGAGGACAAGACAGGGACTTCCCTGGTGGTGCAGTGGTTAAGAATCTGCCTGCCAGTGCAGGGAACATGGGTTTGAGACCTGGTCCGGGAAGATCCCATGTGCCGTGGAGCAACTAAGCCCATGTGTCACATCTACTGAGCCTGCGCTCTAGAGCCTGCAAGCCACAACTACTGAGCCCGCATGCCACAGCTACTGAAGCCCATGTGCCTAGAGCCCGTGCTCTGCAACGAGAGAAGCCACCACAAATGTGAAGCCGACGCACTGCAACAAAGAGTAGCCCCCGCTGGCTGCAACTAGAGAAAGCCCACGTGCAGCAATAACAACCCAATGCAGCCATAAATAAATAAGTTTATTTAAAAAAAATGTCATTGGTGTTGAGGTTGAGAAATTTGGCTCTAGATAAAAGTGGAATTAGATTAAACAAAAAAGAGGACAATCTATAAAAAGATAAAAGGTAATAACGTGAGCTGATAAAAAGGAGATATATTATATAAGTAAGAATTGTAAAAAGAATTAATAATAAAATGGCAGAGTTAGAATTCACCCTGATGCAGCAAACAGCGGAAGACCAGATTATTGACTCAGTTGATAAAATTGAAAAGTGCTCCCACAATGTGGAAGTCAATGAAAGAGAATAAAAATGCCTTAATAAATAATTGGTGTTCCACATATAGAGGAAAGAACAAGTGAATGGGAAAATACTTAAAGGGATCATATTACACATTTTTTTAATTTAAAGAAAAAAATAACTGTGCATGTGGATGTAAAATAGCTCACTATCTTCCAGTCAAAATTGTGAAAAGAAATTGACCTTTAAATACATGATACTAAACATTTAAATCTTTAATGATAAAGAATACTGCTGTAAGCAGCCATCCAGAAAAAAAAAAAGTTACCTAGAAAAGAATAATACACAATATAGTCTCTATAGTGAAGACATAGTTAATCAAATAATCGCAACTAAAAGTAATTTTTAACTGATATGTGATGTTATAGTGCCAAACAGGAGGAATTGAACTAGTTAGAGAGTTCATGAAAAGTGTTGGGCTGAACTCACTGGAGTAACAAGTACAAAGGCCCTGGGCTGAAAGATTATCATGTGGCCAGAATGGAAAGGAGATAAAATAATGAGGGGAAAAAACCAACAAAAAACAGCATTAAGCTTCATCATGGACTACAACTATAAATAGCCAGGAAATTAAATATTTCATTTATTTATTTATTTATTTATTTAAACATCTTCATTGGAGTATAATTGCTTTACACTGTTGTGTTAGTTTCTGCTGCATAACAAAGTGAATCAGCTATATGTGTATATATATTCCCATATCCCCTCCCTCTTGCGTCTCCCTCCCATCCTTCCTATCCCACCCCTCTAGGTGGTCACAAAGCACCAAGCTGATCTCCCTGTGCTATGCGGCTGCTTCCCACTAGCTATCTGTTTTACGTTTGGTAGTGTATATATGTCCATGCCACTCTCTCACTTCGTCCCAGCTTACCCTTCCCGCTCCCCGTGTCCTCAAGTCCATTCTCTACGTCTGCATCTTTATTCCTGTCCTGCTCCTAGGTTTATCAGAAGCTTTTTTTTTTTTTAGATTCCATATATATGTGTTAGCATATGGGATTTAAACATTTTTACAACTGATTTTATGTATACACACTATTTGTTAAGAAATTTGCAAGTCTTTATACATTTGATGAATTTTTAGGATAATGAAATTTCTCAAACTTGATTCAAGGAAGGGTCAAAACTCTGAATAGATCAATAACCCTAAAAGGAAGAAGAGAGTTTAAGAACCTCCCCAAAGATGACAGTCTCAAACAATTGCATAGACAAGTTCATTGTCATTGAAGGACAAAAATTTAAACCATTTTAGAACACAGAAAAATGAGGAAGACTTCAAACAACATATTTTATGAAAGAAGCCTAGCACTAAACCAGAACCTAACAAAAACAGCAAAACAAAGGACAGTCTCACTTAGGATGCTGCAGTAAAAATTCTAAAGAAAAGACTCGGCACAAATTACATCCACTTATATGTATATATATTTCTACATTTATTTGTTTATTTATTTATTTTTGGCTGCATTGGGTCTTCATTGCTGCGCACGGGCTTCCTCTAGTTGCGGCGAGTAGTGGGGGCTACTCTTCCTTGTGGTGCACAGGCTTCTCACTGCGGTGGCTTCTCATTGTGGAGCATGGGCTCTAGGCACGTGGGCTTCAGTAGGTGTGGCACACGAGCTCAGTAGTTGTGGCTCGCAGACTCAGTAGTTGTGGCTCACGGGTTCTAGAGTGCAGGCTCAGTAGTTGTGGTGCTTGGGCTTAGTTGCTCCATGGCATGTGGGATCTTCCCGGACCAGGGCTCGAACCCATGTCCCCTGCATTGGCAGGTGGATTCTTAACCACTGCGCCACCAGGGAAGTCCCATCCACTTATCTTTTAAAGGAATGTATTTACTAAAAGAACAGTACAGAGCAATGAAGTCAGTCACATCTGGGAATGCAAAGAAGGTTAGATATCCTGGAATTTGTTAGTATAATTAATTTCATTTCAAGTGTGAAAAAATAATCTTTCCTCAGTTTCTGAGTTATTTCCCCATTTCACCCTCTTCTCATTCTCTTAGCCTTCCAGGAGTATCTCCTCACTCTTTAGTTCCAAAAGATGCAGCACTTGTTCTTTTCACCTCTAATTTATTAAAGGATATTATTCTTAGATCTATTTCTCTTCACTTATTCACTTCATGACATAATACTTCCTTCTCTTGAGTTTCACAAGTTACATTTCTGCAGGAAAAAAGGGGGGGGGAATGGATATTGGGAGACAGCAGTTTCTGTCACAGTCCTTTGATGTGCCATGTGATGCCAAAATGAGGACACTACCCAAGCACAGTGGTGACACAAAAGAGGGATGGGCCAGGATCTGCTAAGCCAGAGGGTGAGTATGCAGCAGGTAAGTGAGGGGATGCTTCAACTGCAGGTTAAAAAATGTGGGGACGTTGCTGGGAAAGACATTAGAGATGCAGGAAACACGTGAAATGGCGCAACCATTTGTTTGTTTGTTTCTTTGTTTGGTCATGCTGTGCAGCATGTGGGATCTTAGTTCCAGACCAGGGATCGAACCCGCGGCCACTGCTGTGAAAGCACAGATTCTTAACCAACCACTGGACCGCCAAGGAAGTCCTGGTGCAACCATTTGGATTTAGAGATGAATCACTGAAATGTGGCAGTGAAGTGAAGTGAGAGGGAGAAGGGTAAAGGGTTTTAGTTAAGGGACATGGGAAACATGAACCCTTGTGTAGGTTTAGATGAAGGAAGGAGCAGAGACGAAGCTGTTGATGATGTAACAGTGGGGGCCCAGGATAGCGTGGGAGAGTTTGGGAGGTGTTTGCACCCTGGGAATTAAGAATGCCTCTTCTGCTCCAAGAGATGCACTAGACTGAGGTCAGTGACAGAAATGCCCGTCAGTACTTTATTTTCTTTTAAAATCTGATAAAGTACTGGACACGGTTTAAACTTTAAAAAGTAGTAGAATCTTGCAGTGACTCTGGGTTGCGGGCTGTGAGTATTGCTTATCCTGTCTGTTAAGAGATTGCTAGAAAACAGAGCATTTGTGTTTGCCCCAGTAGATCATGCTTTCCTTTTCTTGTGATTGTACTTTAATGAGAAAATTAGTTCGCGTGTCATACCAGCTGTCTGATGGATCAAAATGCGAATGTTCCTGTTATTTAAAATACCCAAGATATCAGATGCATTAAAAAGTGATAAGCAGCAGATATTCATTTTGGAGGCTGTTAAGCAGTGCAGTCCACAACCTCTCTTTTAAAGGTAGAAAACACCAGGAATAATGCCATTTCTGCTTCTTCTTCTTCCCAGTACTTTTCGAACTTTTCTACCCTAAGGAGGAGGATAAGGCTCTTTTTTTTTTTTTTTTAAATTCATGACGGCAACAGTGCTAGTGCAAATACTTGTTTAGATAACACAGGCATTTGAACCTGGCAATTGAATTATCCCCGAATAAGTCTCCTAACACTAATCAACCTTGGATAGATGGGAAATCAAACAGTTTAATGCTTGAGGGGGAAACATGAGGATTTATATCCAACTACAGCACTTTAGTTCTGTTAATACTTTATCCAGAAAGAGTTCTTAGCAAACCCCGTCTCCTCCCTCTGCCCCTTATCTCCTGGGTCTAGTTATATTCCAAAAACATCAGCAAGAGGTAAGCTATGTATAAAGGCCTAAAGCCATATGTTACAAGGTTGTGCTAACTTGTGCCCCATGAATTCAGAAGGATTAGTGAGTAAGAACACACTGCATACATGATAAGAATTTTTGTAAAGAAGAGCTGATAATCTGCTACTAACTTATTTTTAGGAACCATCGTATAATTCATGTGGCTTTTGCTTATTGTTCATTGAATTACAGAGTAAAGAATATCTGTACATCAGATACACACTGAAACCAAAGAGAGGGTAAAAAAAGGAATCTTTCCGTTTTTGTCCCAATACCAGCAGTTATATTTGAATTCTAAAAAGACGGAGAATTTGCAAAAAAAGATTAAAATAAATATGGTTGGAATTATAAAACCAGTAGAGATCTCAGTTTGTAGACAAACTGGGCAAGGATGCAAGCACATGGAGGACAAATCATCTGCTGTTTCTTTGAGATGGTAATATTTTGCAATGAGCAAATAGCTATGGTATTCAGCATTGACTGAGGGAATTGCTGTTTTACTGCGGTAATGAATTATTTAGGCTGGGGAGGATTCAGGTATGTGAGTCGCATCTGCCGTGGCATGGACTTCATCAGCCTGGCTCAGAAGCTTCCTGTTTTTTAAGGGGATTTCAGGAAAAGGCTTTTGGCCAGGGATGCTCTCCTTCTTTTTACTTGTCGCTGGGCACATGGTCATATCAAGTGGTGGGAGAAGGTATCCACCAGCAAGTGTGATTTCTGGAAGGGAAGCTTAGGATTTCTCCTCGTCCATTGAAAAATAAAGTAATAAATTTCTCTCTCATCAGATTGTTGTTGAAGCTGCAGTTCCATCCCTGGCTTTATGCCTTGGCTTGGGGCAATTTTTCATGAATTAAAAAGAGATCTTCAGGAGAAGGTATCAGTCTTTTAAACATTGTTGTGCAAATGCTCATTGAATTATATCCCCAAAGTAGCTGTTAGTAGGAAGAAGGAATAGAAGGAATTCGGAGGAACTGAGTTGGCTGGGGCAAAGGAAACTTTATAGAAAAGGAAGACGAGGTAGAACAACCACAATAATAACTTCTATTTATTATTTACCAAGCATTGTTCTGGTTGCTTTTTGCATATTATTTCATTTAATCCTCACTAAATCCTGACTATAAGCAATTTTTATAACTGTATTATAGGTGAGGCAATATAGGCTCATATAAATTAAGTAACATGCCCAAATTCAGTCAACAAAATGATGGAACTGAAATCTGGTCTGGGGTTGACCACTCCCGTACATGGACAAGGAGCCATTATGCTGTCCAGCAAATTCGACAAGATCCATGTCTGTTGAATGTTAGACCTTCGCGGTCTCCTAGGAGTTTCGACTCGCCCAGGAAACAACAAGAGTCGGAAGCCGATGCAAAACGCAAGAGGTTTATTGAAGGCCGGTGCACCGGGGTTCCTTGGTCCTCACGCAGGAGGTCGAAGAAGGAACCCTTTTGGGCGCGAATATGTCAGTTTTATAGGTTCCCACTGCCCCGTATGTAAATTATAGATTTGGTTGTGTTCTCCTGCTGATTGGTCCCGGCTTAGGCTCGGACCAGAGAGGGAACTTGTCCCTAGCTGCCTGATTGGTCTTTGACAGACACCTTTTTTACATTTTGTTATCTCCCTCCTTCTCCCCAGCTGCCTGATTGGTCTTTGACAGACACCTTTTTTACATTTTGTTATCTCCCTCCTTCTCGGAAGGGGGCCGGACATCCTGGAAATTCACCCATTATCTAAGAAGCCCCTATTGTCTGGAGAGTTCTTAATCATTAGCTGGAACAATGTCCCTTGAGTCCCACATTCCCCCCTTTTTCTTGTGACTATTGATTCCAATCATGGAATCTCAACCTTCTGTTCGTAAACTTTGGTACTGTTGTCTTAACATTAGAACTTGTACAGTACTGATACGTTCTCTAATAAATGTTATCAAGCGATTTAGAATACATGGTCCAAAAGTTAAAATCAACAATAAAACAATAAGAGGTACTAACACACAAAAGTCAGCTGAGGTATTAAGAACCTCTAAAGAGACACAAGGGGTGAGCCCCGTGTTACATGCCCACCATCCATCTTGAGGAGGTACAAGATATCCTGAGCCTGAAGGGAGGCTAAAATCATGACAAAGGTGTCTATGGGACTGGGGAGGTGTTCCTATACAAGTACCATTTCCAGAAACCGAGGACAGGGTTAATTTACTGGTCCCTTCTTGCTTCCATCGACATTGGTCTGAGGAGGTAGAATTAGTAGTATAGTTGGAGCTATATCCTATAGCATCATAATAAGGGGGAGGGGCAGCATAGCAAAGCCAACATGATTTTGTAGCCTCTGGGTTTGTAGCATTGAGAACCGTAAAGGCTGCCTGCACCAAAGAAAGCATCCTATCCCGAGGAGTCCCAGGCTTAACTGTGGGTTCTTTGGATCCAGAGGTTTCATTAGTCTCATTCTTTGTTGATGTAGTTGAAGGGGCCGGGGGAAGCAAAGGGGGGCCAAGTACGGGATTTGGGCCTATTGATATAGGAGCAGGAGTCTCAATCTTTAGCTTAAAGGTCATTAATATTCCTAAATCATATCCCCTCATGTAAAATCTAACGCCCCAAGAATGACCATTTATCCATTTTTCATCTCTTTTTCCGGGATTACTAAAGGAAATTTTAAGGGGATGACACCATCCTGAACATTTACTCCGGTGTCCGGTATCCTCATTATGAGAATAATTAGCCGTTACAGTAATAAAATCCCAAGTTGAGGTGGGTTTCCAATTAGCATCCCCGGTAGTTTCACATCCCCAGCTTTTGCAATAAAAGTTTTCAGTTCCACCACATTTATAATTCAGAGATCAAGGGCGGTGGAACCCGGGGCATACGTAGAAAGTGAGGATACCAAGCATCATTCTTTTGCCTGCATTTTTGCAACCCGGCCCAAACCAATCAGTTTCCGAAACTTTGGAAGGGGCAGTGTTCATATCATGAGAATCTTCTGTATCCCAATAAGGTGCTCCTATAGCCAATTTACAAACATCAGGAAAAAGATCTGGCCACCAGGTCCAGGGGGGTGCAGTATGACTAATGGACCAGGTTACATCTCCAGTCTGAGAAATTACCTGCCAAGTTAAACGTTGGGGGAGGTGAGGGCTAAAATCACTTACAGTCAATAAAGGCAGTAAAACCAAAATTATAAGTCCTAGGTTCGTAGAAGCTTGAGTTTGAGTGGGTTGTCGGTTCTTTGGGCCCGCCATCCTGATGATGCCGTCGCTGGTGCAGCCTTCACGTGTGAAGCATGGATTCAGGCAGCGATGCCGTCCACTTTTATGGCCGTTGGGGTGGTGAGGAGGACGGTGTATGGTCCTTTCCATCGAGGTTCCAACGTCTGGGTTTGATGCCGACGGACGTATACGGAGTCTCCGACTTGGAAAGGATGAGTTTCTCCCGGTGTTCCCGGTTGGTAGGCCTTGGCGTTTTTGGGACCATATTTCTTTCTGGACCAATTGGAGTCCCAGTAGCCTAGCATATAAGTCAGTGTTATTTTGACAATCAGGTTTTATTTCTTTTCCTAAAGTGAGGAGGGGAGGTGGGGCACCATATAATATTTCAAAAGGAGTAAGATGGTATCGGGAAGATGTATTTCTAACCCGGAATAGGGCCAAAGGAAGGAGCACCGTCCAATCGGTACCGCCAGTCTCCAAGGACAATTTAGTTAGGGTCTCTTTTAGAGTCCTATTCATTCTTTCTACCTGACCTGAACTTTGGGGTCTATAGGCACAATGTAATTTCCAATCAGTCCCCAAATATCTGGCCACATCCTGACTTACCTGGGCGACGAAGGCTGGACCATTATCAGACCCTATTACCTTTGGTGCTCCAAATCGAGGAAAAATTTCTTCTAAAATCTTCTTGGCTACTACAGCAGCTGTTTCTTTCTTTGTTGGGAAAGCCTCTATCCATCCTGAAAAAGTGTCTACAAAAACTAAAAGGTATTTATTACCGTACCTTCCAGGACGCACTTCGGTAAAGTCCACTTCCCAGTAAGTTCCTGGGCGGTCCCCCCTGAGTCTCTTTCCAGTTTCAAGTTTCCCTTTGTGAGCATTTACCTGTTGACATGGGACGCATTCCTGCACAATTTGTTCAGCTAATTTTGTCATTCCAGGGGTTTCGTACCCGGCTTTTTGTAACAAGGCTACCATCTTTTTAGTCCCCAAATGTGTCCATCTGTGCATCTGTTGTAACATGGATTCTGCTTGCTGAGGGGACAAAGTTCCTTTTGTTGTGGCCGGGATGATTTCTTCATCGCGGCCTGGTTTTTCAGGAACTTTATCTGACAGTCCTAAAATGACTTCTCCCGATGCTATTTCTCCGGCCACTTGGTCAGCCATATTATTTCCCCTAATTATTGGGGTATTTCCTTTTTTTTTTTTTTTTTTTTTTTTTTTTTTTTT
>NW_020837958.1:11552377-11667799 GCF_003676395.1 Aethalodelphis obliquidens | reverse complement strand
TTTTTTTTTTTTTTTTTTTTTTTTTTTTTTTGCGGTATGCGGGCCTCTCACTCTGCTCCGGACGCGCGGGCTCAGCGGCCATGGCTCACGGACCCAGCCGCTCCACGGCACGTGGGATCTTCCCGGACCGGGGCACGAACCTATGTCCCCCGCATCGGCAGGCAGACTCTCAACCACTGCGCCACCAGGGAAGCCCCGGGTATTTCCTTTTTGATGTCCAGGGCAGTGGATGATACTGCCCGTTGTTCCTTATCACCCCAAACGAAAGGAGTGCTGTTTTTGGTTAGGGGGTACAATGGGGCCGCCAGCTCAGCAAACCCTGGAATCCATAGTCTACAGAATCCGGCTGTCCCCCAAAATTCTCTAACCTGCCTGGCGTTTTTGGGAGCCGGAATTTGGGCCACCGTATCCTTTCTGCTCTCCGTGAGCCCTCTTTGCCCCCCTTTTAATAGATACCCCAGGTAACTGACCTGTTGTTGGCATATTTGTGCTTTCTTGGCTGAGGCTCTATATCCCAGGGTTCCAAGTTCCGTTAACAGTTTTTCAGTACCCTTGATACAATCTTCTTGGGTCTCAGCAGCTAATAAAATATCATCAACGTATTGGAGTAATGTTACCTGGGGATTTGATTCTCTATATAATGCCAAATCCTGATGGAGGGCTTCATCAAAGATGGTCGGGGAGTTCTTAAATCCCTGAGGTAGCCGTGTCCATGTCAGCTGACCAGACATTCCCGATGTTGGATCTTTCCATTCGAAGGCAAAGTAGGGTTGGCTCAGGGGAGAGAGTCTTAAACAAAAAAAGGCATCTTTAAGGTCCAAAACAGTATACCACGTATGTTGAGGTGGAAGAGTGCTCAGGAGGTTGTAAGGGTTTGGAACTGTGGGGTGGAGGTCTGCCACCCGTTTGTTTACCTCTCGTAGATCCTGCACCGGCCGATAGTCATTTGTTCCTGGTTTCTTTACCGGCAGGAGAGGGGTGTTCCATGCTGATTGACATCTTATTAAGATGCCCAAGTCTAGTAGCCTCTGTATATGGGGACGGATACCGTCTTTGGCTTCTCTACTCATGGGGTATTGACGGACCGTTATTGGGGTGGCAGTTGCCTTGAGTTCCACTAGCACCGGGGGCCGATTTTTGGCCATCCCCATACCGGCAGTTTCTGCCCAGGCTTGAGGGAACCGAGTTACCCAATCTGTAACATTAACTCGTGAGGATGAAGGCTGCTCATATAATTTATATTCATCTTCTAATTTCATAGTCAATATTTGAAGTAACCTTCCTTTATTATCAGTTATGGTGGGACCTTCTGGCTGAAAGTGGATTTGAGCCCCTACTTTGGAGAGTAAATCTCTTCCCAGCAAAGGATAGGGGCATTCCGGAATAATCAAAAATGAATGGGTTACTCGTCCAATCCCAAGATCTACTGTCTTTCGTGTGGTCCATGAATATTGTTTATTCCCAGTGGCTCCTTGTACCCATGACCTTTTAGCTGAGATAGGACCTTTTGAGTGGAGAAGGACGGAGTGCTGGGCTCCGGTATCCACCAAAAATTGAACAGGTTCCCCCTCCACTTTAAGAGTTACCCGGGGCTCGGGGAGAGGGTTCGAGCCCTGACTTTCCTAGTCTTCTTCTTCCAATGTTAAGATCTTGTTTCTGGTTGGCCTTCCTCCATTCTTTTTCTTAGGGCATTCTCTCGCCCAATGTCCTTTTTCTTTACAGTAGGCACATTGGTCCTTGTCTAATGGCCGCCTTCTGTCTGCCGTTCGCCCTTCCTGCCCATTTCTATCCCCTATATTTCTTCCTCCAACCACAGTGGCCAGTATCTTACTTAAATTCCTCTCTTGTCTCTTATCTCGTCTTCTTTCACGGGCTGCCTGCTCTTTCTGCTTGCTTTCTTCCTTCTCTTCCTCTGTTTCTCTTTTGTTATATACTTTATCTGCCTCTTTTACTAACTCCTGAAGCGAAAATCCCTGCAAGCCATCTAGCCTCTGTAATTTCTTCTTAATATCAGGGGCCGCTTGATCTATGAAAGCCATTGCTATAGTAGCCCTATGTTCCTCCGAAGTTGGATCATAAGGGGTAAAGCGTCTAAAGGCTTCCATTAAACGTTCCAGGAACACACTTGGAGATTCCTGGGGCCCCTGAGTGACTTCCCTTACCTTAGCCAAATTAGTGGGCCGTCTGGCCGCTCCATGGAGACCCGCCACCAGAGCCTGGCGATACGTTTTCAGGCGCTCCCTACCTTCCGGGGCATTGAAATCCCAGTTTGGCCTGACGAGTGGGAAACCAGCATCAATCTCGTTAGGCAGCTGGGTAGGTTGCCCATTGGCGCCTAATACATTTTTTCTGGCTTCTAAAAGAACCCGTTGCCTCTCCTCAGTCGTTAGGAGAGTCTGGAGCAGCTGCTGACAATCATCTCATGTGGGCTGGTGGGAGAAAACAAGAGATTCTATTAAAGCGGTAAGGGCCTGTGGATTTTCGGAAAAAGTTGGGTTATGCATTTTCCAATTATAAAGATCTGCAGAGGAAAAGGGCCAATATTGGAGAGGTCTATTCCCTTGGCCGTCGGGGGGGCCATACTCTCTAAGAGGTAGGGCAGTGGAGTCCGGGGAGATAGCCCTCCGGCTCCTAGTGCCCGCTGAGGGACCCTTTCTTCTTCCATCATGGATGGTTCCCTTGGTGCCGAGGGCAGTGGAGCTGGGGGTCCTCTAGGTGGTAGGGGATTTGGGGCCGGAGGATAAGGGGGTGGGGAATCCAAAAGAAGCAAATCGGACTGCGGGTCAGGATAAATCGCCTTCGGTGGATCCGGGGCGTCGGGTAGCTTCTCCGTGTTGGGGTTTTTCTTTAAGGCTAATATCTCCGACGCTGCTGATGTGTGCGCGGACGTACCTGTTGAGGAAACAAAGGGCCGGACCCACGGAGGTGGGGAGAGAATTAAATCTTCCCAGACCAAGACATATGGTACTTGGTCTGGGTGTCCGTGGGGATCTATATTAAATATCTTAGACTTCAGCAGCTTAATCTTGTCTAATAAAAAGGATCCTTCAGGGGGCCATCCTATCTGAAATGTTGGCCATTCAGAGGCACACAAAGTCTGCCACTTTCCTTTCTTTACTTCTACCGAAAAATTATGGGCTCTGGCCCGAACTTCGGTCCAATGGCTTAGGGTAAGGGAAAGAGAAGTCGTCATAGTTTGTCCCATTGTCGTCCGTCAGAGAAGAAGAATAGACCACAATACAGAAACAGTTAAAACTCCACGAAACACATATACGCATGGGCCACCGCGAGCTCGCTTCAAAACCGAAACTTCTTCAGATGGCAGTTATCACCAAGGGAACTGCCGAAACCGAGTGAAGGGGAGACAGAGTTTGCCTCTCCTTCCAGATGAGCCACCAGGGCGTCCCCTAGGGCTCATGGACGCCGGCTATTAGCACGTCTGCCTAGTCAGAGGTCCGATACAGATTCCATAATAAGCCGATTCTTACGGCTTTCCTCCGATAATGGCCCACAAAGAACAAGGGACAAACAGACAATCAAGCTCGAGCTTACCTGGTACCTCCAACTCCCGATGTTCTTGTGCTCCGGGGCGAGTGGAATCCCGGACGAGCCCCCAAATGTTAGACCTTCGCGGTCTCCTAGGAGTTTCGACTCGCCCAGGAAACAACAAGAGTCGGAAGCCGATGCAAAACGCAAGAGGTTTATTGAAGGCCGGTGCACCGGGGTTCCTTGGTCCTCACGCAGGAGGTCGAAGAAGGAACCCTTTTGGGCGTGAATATGTCAGTTTTATAGGTTCCCACTTCCCCGTATGTAAATTATAGATTTGGTTGTGTTCTCCTGCTGATTGGTCCCGGCTTAGGCTCGGACCAGAGAGGGAACTTGTCCCTAGCTGCCTGATTGCTCTTTGACAGACACCTTTTTTACATTTTGTTATCTCCCTCCTTCTCGGAAGGGGGCCGGACATCCTGGAAATTCACCCATTATCTAAGAAGCCCCTATTGTCTGGAGAGTTCTTAATCATTAGCTGGAACAATGTCCCTTGAGTCCCACATTGGGATCTGCCATCTTTTCCTTGACCATCCTCTATCTAGTGTCATTAGAATCTCAGGAATTCCCTGGCGGTCCAGTGGTTCGGACTCCATGCTCTCACTACCGAGGGCCAGGGTTCAATCCCTGGTGGGAGAACTAAGATCCTACAAGCTGTGTGGCACAGCTCCCCCCAAAAAAATCAGGATCTCTGCCCAGATCATCAAGGACCAAGAATAAGAACATCTTCAGCCCTACTCACAGTTCTATCGCTAGCTAAGTGTATGACCTTGAGTAAGTGACTCCAATGCTTTCGTCCTATTTCTTCAACTGTACAATCAGAGTGGGATGGGATCGATGGTTCTTAACTTTTTTGAGAGTCGTAGACCCTCCAATAATGACCCACTTTTCCCAGGTAAATAAACTTTCACACAAATTTTTTTTCCATAATTTCACATTCTTAGGGACTTCCTAAAAGTTGTGTGAGGCTAAGCATCCCTAGATTAGATAGTCTATTATTCTTTGATGAGGACTGCTGATTTAGACTTTTCACCTGCCTGGGTATCCCTCTTAGGGATAAGAGGTAGTGGCAGTGATGGGTTAAGTAAAATGTCAAAGGATAAGGAAAATGTGAACCTAATATAATTAAACAAAAGCTAAATGTGTACATTTCTATAAGATAGTATTTTATGGACTATTTTTATCAAGAATAGTATTAATTCTTTACCATTGAGGGATGCTTACAAATGAGTAAATTACATTATCATTTAATGCTCAGTTTTCTCCAATTCCTCTATTTTTTTGCAATAATGATGATTAATAATAATGATGATGATAAAAGCTATCACATTGAACACATACATCTAAGCATTGTGCTAAACATTTTGCATGCATTATCTTACCTTTGCAAGGATTCTATAAGATTCTATTATCACTATTTTAAAGATGAAAATAGAGGCTCAAAGGAGCTGGAAATGTATAGATGTATTTTTTAAAGATATATGTATCTTCAGTTTCTATTGCATTTTGGCTTCTGTAATTAATTATGGTTCTAAATAAGCACATCATTGAACTAAAATTTGTTGTCAAGTGAAAAGACATCGTATATCATTTGAGATTATGTTTGGCTTTAGCTAGTGGTAAACTCAATTTGGAGTGAATTAACCAATACTTTATGAGTCTACTGCTCCTGAATAAACCCCAGAAACTTCATGACAATGCCACCCCCCCAAAAAAATGATTATATTTGTTATCTTTAAGGGGAAAATCATCTGAAAACTCGAATCGGGGGTTTCCTTCACACTCAGGATTTTGCATTTGGAAGCTTATCGGTTCAGGCTAAATTCTTCCAAATGTACTTTCTTGAGACAGCAGTTCTTCACCTCCATCCTTTTACTTTGCCACTGATGTGCTGGTGCTTTTTAGGAATCACTTCCAGGTCAGCTTCTGAAGGAACTCATCTAAGACCCTATTTAGGCTCTGAGCTAGTTTCTCAAATGCAATTTTATGATCATTTCAGTACAGAAAACACATAAAGGCAGAGCTGTGGCTGAGAGGGGTGATGGATTGATGTGGAGCTTCTTAGGGAGTAGAACCCACCCACTCAGACTTCCTTTCCCTTTTCCTCCATCCCCAAATATCTCAGTGGAATACAGGGCTTCTTGGGAAAAGTTTGAAAACCTTTAGGATAAATGTTTTTTTTTTAATTTAAAAAATTATCTCATTCTGTCACTGATTTCTTCTACCAAACGTTGCATGCTAATTTACCATTCAGCACATATAATAGCAGTACATTTATTTACTCTTTCTGTGAATATAGTATTTCCAAAAATCCCTCTCTGAGGCGACCAACACAATTTCCCAAATGCAGTTATAACTTGTTACTATTCCATATGCTCTTTGTTCCATAACTAGTTCAACTGCACATTAATGAGAATCAACTCAGTTAACCTTGATTCCCTGAATTAAGAGGTTGTATAAATCCTAGCTGAAGTCAATGCTGACTGAACTTTTTTTCCTAGAGTGTGACTTTTCATATAATAAACTTAGTTAATGGATACACATAACAGTAACTTATCTTGGAGTGTGACAGGCAAATTTTCTGGGGAAAAAAAATCAATTTCCCTCTTTCAATATTTCTTTTAACAAGGTTGAAAAATCATATATCTTAACACAGAATGTTCCCGAGCTCTGTGATTAACATGCAAAGCTGTTTCTTAACAGCTCTCTCTCACTTTTGAAATGACATTGAGAGCTTAGAGGCGCTTGTTCTTAATTTTTAAACCTACTGATTTCATTGTGTATGACACAAAGCAGAACATCTTTGCCATAGTTACTGTATAACAGTTATTTCTCACAAAGTTGTAATTTTCCTAAAATTAGCTGGACTGCCTCAATTATGTAAATTGAATCCTGAGACTTTAATCAGTGTATTTGCAGGGGCACACTAGACTTGTATAGGGAAATATCAGGGGGAAAAAAAAATCTCTAAACCATTTTGGCCTCACCAAAGGAGACCAGAAAAACGTGATTCACTGTTGGTGGTCACAGTCTCTTGTGGACAGTTGGTTGGTTGGTTGGGTCCTCTCTCTGCATTGTGCAATTGAGGACGATCTACTCAAAGCATTTCAGATAGAAACCTGCAGTTAGAAGGAAGATCCAAGAGTTAAAGGCTCCGGATGACCTTGCCGCTACATTTTGACAAGGCTAGCCTGCATCTTCACTCTTTTTCTCTCATTTTTTTGTTGTTTATTTTTTAAATTTAATTTTACTTATTTTTTCATACAGCAGGTTCTTATTAGCTATCTATTTTATATATATTTGTGTATATATGTCAATCCCAATCTCCTCGTTCATTCCACCACACCCGCCCCCCCATTCCCCCCTTGGTGTCCATATGTTTGTTCTCTACGTCTGTGTCTCTACTTGTGTCTGCCTTTCAAACCTTGTACCATTTTTCTAGATTCCACATATATGCATTAATATATATTTGTTTTTCTCTTTCTGAATTACTTCACTCTGTATGACAGTCTCTAGGTCCATCCACGTCTCTACAAATGACCCAGTTTCATTCCTTTTTATGGCTGAGTAATATTCCATTGTATATATGTACCACATCTTCTTTATCCATTCGTCTGTTGATGGGCATTTAGGTTGCTTCCATGACCTGGCTAATGTAAATAGTGCTGCAATGAACATTGGGGTGCATGTGCCTTTTTGAATTATGGTTTTCCCTTGATACAATGTTCTCTCTTTTCCCACATGATGCCTTGTTCTTCTTATCTACTGCTGGGTACCAAACTACCCTCAATTTTAGTGGTTTCAACAATACTTTGTTAGTATCTCTTATGGTTCTGTGGGTTGAATAGACTTGCTTAACCTTTCATGGGATTACAGTCAGAGGACAGCTGGGGCTGGGATCTTCTGCAGGCTGGCAGCCAAGATGGCTTCTCCACTCACATATCAGGTGCGTCAGCTCCCCTCTACATGACCTCTGTCTCCAGAAGACTAGCCTGGACTTCTTTTATGGTACCTCAGGACCCCAAGAGGAAAAAAAGGGAAGCCACCATACTCAATTGCTTAAAGTATTTGAGGGTCAGTCCACATTCAAGGGAAGGGATGTAGACTCCATGTGTTAATGGAGGATAAAGTCAAAGATTATGAAGACATCTTTCATTTGCCATACCTTTCACTGAGTTTGGTCTCTGATAAGTTTTGCTTTCTTCTTTAGTCCCTCCCTCCCTTTCATCCTTCCTCCCCCCTCCTCCCTTATTCTCGATATTGCTAATTCTGCTTTTAAATGAAATCAACAGTAAAGTATCACAATATTTTTCTTTCTCTTGGTTCTTAGTTGGTATACTTGGTAGTTGATGAATATTAAATTCTTTTATATAACAAAATGCATCCATAATAAAAGTGGGAAAGGGACTGAGACCTTTGAGTCCTAACATTTTTAGGTAGTAAAGAACTTGTGAGGTGTCTCCCAGATGACCTTAGAGCTCCCAAACAGATCTTGTGATTTCCCCTTGGAAAAATATTTCCTTTCTGCTATTAAAAAGCTGACATTGAACAGAATCTTCCTCTAGTGACTAGATAAACTTCACATGGCCAAGTTTTGTGTTCCTGCACTTTATAAAGTTAAAGAATAAGCACCCACATTCTTTTCTTTCCCACATCAAAAGAAATCTTTGCGATAATGACCTTACCTTTAATCTTTCACAAATCTATTAAAAGAAGATCCAGTAGGGCTTCCCTGGTGGCGCAGTGGTTGAGAGTCTGCCAGCCGATGCAGGGGACACAGGTTTGTGCCCCGGTCCGGGAGGATCCCACATGCCGCGGAGAGGCTGGGCCCGTGAGCCATGGCCGCTGAGCCTGCGTGTCCGGAGCCTGTGCTCCGCAATGGGAGAGGCCACAACAGTGAGAGGCCCATGTACAGCAAAAACAAAACAAAACAAAATAAAACAAAACAAACAAAAAAAAGACCCAGTAGATCTTCAACTACTTATAACCTTTATAAACCACACACATGCACCTCTAATTTTATGGCCAATGGTAGTGAATGTTTATAATAACAAAATAGGCAAATAGTAGTAGTAACTCTGAGCATCTACCTGTCCCACATTGGGAGGGCATGACCTAGTCTTTCTAATTCTGTTAATGTCTGGTGAAAATTTTTGATAATAATGCTGGAGTTAGCTGAAGTTGTAAGAAAGCAGGGGTTCAGAGAATCTTTTGATTACCTGGTTCAGCCTCTTCAATTTAGGTAATTGAAATGGCATCTTCAAGTTTAGGGTGTCATTTTTTTCTTTTCCCTAGTGTATTTGGGAAAGAACAGCAAATGAATGGAAAAATACTTAGCAGATGAGAAACAACTTTTAAATCATTCTGGTTACAGTTCTGTTTAGGAACAAGTTAGACATTGGAAATCAGGCAATAAATAGTTTAACGACAGAAAATCAGTTTTATATTGATGTCTGATGAGACCCTGGAAAATTTAATTCTTCTTGGTTGCTGGATTCTTTCATGAATTAATTAGTATCCATAAAGCTGAAGACTATTGGGATTTAGAAACAGACTTTTAATATTTTTTGCCTGTTCTTAAACTTTTCAGAAAAACTAGCAAGCTGGGGTATGATTTCTGTTTTCTTATATGTTTCATATTTTACTCTTTATATAGTTTTACCTTTCAGGGCATTGGACTTCTAGAAAAAGTTCAGTCAATAGCATCTATGATAGATTAACAATGGGTGTAAATTATTTTACTTCTCCTTCTACTGAAAGAGGGCATTTCTCCTCTTAAATCTGGGCTTGCCTTAGGGATTTGCTTGATCATAGAATGCTGTAGAGGAATATTCTGGGACTTCTTAGGCTGGTTGATAAGAACTCTTGCAGCTTCCATCTGGGCTTCTTTGAGCGCTTGCTTTTGAAATTCAGCTGTCATGCTGTGAGGAAGCCCAATCAGCCCCAGGGAGTGGCCCCTGGCCAACAGCCCCAGATGAACTCCCAGCTGATACCCCCACCAACTTGACAGCCATGTAAGTGAGCCATCTTGAAAACATATCCCCCAGACCGGTTGGGCTGCTGATGCTTCATGGGATCGTGATGAGCCCACCTTGCTAAACTATACCCAACTTGTAAATTTATGAGCCAAAAACATGATTGTTTTTATTTTTAAGCCACCAAATTCTAGAGTGATTTGTTATACAGCAATAGGTTACAAAATAGCATGTATCTCCTGGACTGATTTCTGAATCAATAGAAAAGTAAGACAAAGGAGTCAAGAGAATGGAAAACCAAGCTATTTTCTGGTTTTCAATAGTAGTTAGGTTGGAGGATTTGTCTTAGTTTGAGCTAAAGTTAGTTTGCTGAGACCTACACTGCATTTCTGATTTTGCCCACCTGAAGCAAAGTTGAATTTTGGGGACAGTCCAGGTGAAGAAGGGAGGAGAAAGAGACTAAGTCCTCCATACTCAAGCCATTTAATAGATCAGATTCACTCATGAGAGAAACATAGACTAATGACTATCACCACCAATCAGTCACACCACACTTGTACAGAGAAATAAGAGTGTTCTAAGAGTTTAGTAGTATTTTGGGATAATTCCTTCTCATGAAAACCAGAGAACCGTGTTAAACTATACTCCCCTTTTCCACTGAGTAGGAATTAGGAGCAGCTGTTTAGACAGAATTTGTTCCGAATCCTGACTCAGCAACTTAATAGGAACCTATCCTCAGGCAAGTGACTTAATCTCTCTAAGACTCAGTTTCCTCATCTGTAAAATGGGGATAGTAATAGCGCCTAACGTAATGTGTCTAATACATAGTAAGGATTCAAAAGAATGTTACTGTTGTTTTCTATAGTAAGAAGCTCGTAAAGATATTTGTGCTTAAAATATTAGGCATGTGGAATCCTAAAAGGAAAATTGAAAGAAAAATACCACAGGCCTAGCCAAGTGGTTATGATTATTTATTTGCATTTCTGACAGCATACTTTTCAATATTAAAGACTGTGATCCCAACGTAGTCAAGGCTACCTTCCAGGAATGATGGGTATGATGGGGAAATGGGATATTTGTATAGGTGTACATCTCCATACAGAAAGATAGCTGAGGCTCCTTGTCCCAGATTTGTCGCCATAAGGAGTCTCACTCCTGCCACCTTCCCAGCAAAGCACAGTCCTCGTGATGCCTGTGGCCCCCTCCAATCCCAGGTGTCTGGCCAGGTACAGGGAACCAGGCTGTGGCTCAGAGGTTGTGCCCAGGCCACAACGGGGTAATGCTCTGTGCAAGCTGGGGCCACAAATCTAGAACCTTCCAGGAGTCTGAAAGGCAGGTGTGGCCCTGGGGGATTCCAGGGAGGCACCCTGGACCCCCGTTCCACCTCTGCCAGGGTCCAAGGTCACAGCCAGCCGGACAGGCAGTTGCCAAGTGTGGGAAATTCATCCCAGGAGAGCATCGCACCTGTTCCCTGAGCCTTTCCCATGGAGAACAGCCTTGAAGCATTTGGGCAGCAAATTGGACAATGGACCTTTGGCCTGAGGTGCTGGGACACCTCAGGCCAAAAACCAACTGGGTAGGAACAGAGCCCCACCCGTTAGCAGACAGGTTGCCTAAAGACTTCCTGAGTCCACAACCACTACTAGACATGCCCCCTGTCATGGCCCTGCCCACCAGAGGATATGGTATATTTATAAAATGGAATATTACTCAGCCATCATAAAGAATAAAATAATGCCATTTGCAGCAACATGGATGGACCTAGAGATTATTATACTAAGTGAAGTAACCCAGGCAAAGACAAATTTCATATGATATCGCTTATATGTGGAATCTAAAAAAAATGATACAAAAGAACTTATTTACAAAACAGAAATAGACCCACAGACGTAGAAAGCAAACTTATGATTACCAAAGGGAAAGGGGTGGGGACGGATAAATTAGGAGTTTGGGATTAACATATACACACTACTGTATATAAAATAGATAACCGACAAGGGCCTACTATATAACACAGAGAACTATACTCAATATTTTGTAATAACCTATAAGGGAAAAGAATCTGAAAAAGAATATATACATATATACATATACATATATATGTATGTATATGTATATATACACGTATTACTGAACCACTTTGCTGTACACCTGGAACTAACACAACATTATAAATCAACTATACTTCAATAAAAAAATAAAATTAATTCAAAGGAAAAAAGATAATCATGAAGAATCAAACGCTTCCTGGCCAGCTTTATTCCTGTGATCAGTCTCGTTTCTAAAACCTCATTATAAGTCAAGGATCACAGCCACATTTCTCAGTTTGATTTTCAAACTGAAATCATGGGTAATGAGTCAAATACATTTCACCTGCTCTCACTAAGCAAGCTCATTTTAAGACTTAGGCATCCTCCAAGCTGCACAGGGCCTAAACAGTAAGATGTTTTCTGGAGCTGTTCTCCAGGAACTTGGAGTCAGCTGTGTCTCGTTTGGGCTGAGCCGACGAAACGGGAGAACCACCGACCCCACAACTGGGCCTGCGCACTTATCCGCTGGTGACTTTGTGAACCTGTGGAGCCTGTAGCCTAGTTACGCCTGCGCAGAGGGACAATTCCGATACCTTTTCGCACTTTTCCCCACGCCGCCCACACGGCCCAGGCCTCAGAACGCTGTGCTTCTTTATTCCTGATCCCATAAATACCCCAAGCCCCTGCCTTCTGGAGGCAGACTTGAGGTTCGTGCGTGCGTACCCCACCTCTCAGGGTCAGGTGCATGCCCCCTTGGGGTCACGTGCACTCTGGTTCTGGAGCACATGCAGACGTTTTGGCACTATGTTAAATATTTGGGGGTTTTGAACTCAAGGACAGAGAGCTGCTCCCTGAAGCCAGGGAAGCTGTAGCCAGAGTTGCAGTTCCCACCAAGATGACTGCGGACGCTCCTGGGAATGGTTGGCTTCTGCCACATCTGGATCCCTAACTTTGGACTCATAGCAAAACCCTTTGAATGAAGCTTTTAAAGGAGGAGACCGTGACGCTGTAGACTGAAATCTTGGAGGATAAACATCCAGAAGACCGGCTCCATCCTTGATGGACTGGATCTTATGAGAAATAGATTTTTAGAGGTTTTAAGAGGGAAACGCAACCGTGCTGCACAAAAACCAGGACCAAGGTCATCTAATTCTGGGCTGGTTCCAGACCCTGACACTGAGTTCTCCCAGGGGCCAGGTGAATCCAGACAGATCATAAGTTGCTTTTCAGAAGCTGCGAGAAAGAAATCAAGGTGAGTGGGCTTGGTAAAGTCAAACTCTTCAGAAGGCAATTTCAGTAACTTCCTAGAATGATCTTTTCCTTTGTCAGTCCTTTGTTTCTAACCCCCCAGGCTTGCAAGGACAACTTGGTGTCTAGATTTATCCTACTTTGGCAAAAGTAGGTAATCTCTCTAGCAGTGGGTCTGTCATCTGAAACCTCTTTCTGTACTTGATCATGCTGACCCTTGGTTGTGCTGGCCAGTTTTTTGACCATCCCTAACCTCACTGACTTCAGATGTAACCTATCAGTTAGGCTGATCACCTGTCCTCTGTCCTTCCCTTGACTAAGCTGAAACTTTGTTCTCTCCCTGTCATCGGATCCTCAGATTTAAAACAAATACCCCTGGTGTTTACCCCTGTCAAGGTTCTATTTGGTCAGAATATTGGAAAGTCCATCCTTTCCCAGCCTATGTCTCTTCCATATTTAATATGTAAGTTTTTCAGCCAAATGGATAATGATAGACACCAAAACACGTAAAAATGTGGGACACAATTCCTGCTTGACCATGTCCTCGATAAAACCTCTAAAAATCCTAAATGTTGACAATGTCTGGCATTCTGTGTGCCCCCAAGAGTATATCTTTGGGGTTTGTTACCAATCTTGGGTCTATGAGTGCCTTGACAGCTGGCACATAGGTGGTATTTGTTTATTGGGATAAAATGTGAACTTGAAACCAGAAATAAGAAAATACCCTCAAACGAGTGCTAGCCAGTTTCATTCCAAGCCCTTGTTGAATCTACACCCCTTATCAGCAGGAAGTAGCTGGAGCCATCCTTGCCCCTCTCCCTCCAGATTGAGGAATGATCAAAAGATGGGGGGACTGAACCCATGGGTTAAACCCATTCCATTTGCCCTCACTAATCAAGGTTGTAAAGACTTGCATGTCCTCCAAGCAGCACGGAGACTAAACAATAAGACATTTGCCCGAGTTGTTCTCTGGGAACTTGGAGTCACAGTTGCGTCTAGTTTGGGGTGAGCCGGTGACACTGGATAGGACCATCAACCCCTCAACTGGGAGAGGGCAGCTGTGGGCAAACATAGAGCCAGGGAGCTGACTAGGGGACGATTCCAGACTGCGCATCATAGATGATGACTCTCCCAGGGATGCTGCAACTTTTTCTCGACCACACAAACACTTTAGAAATAAAAGCCACTAATCTTCCAGTCAATCAGGCATCCCAGCAGCTGAGGAGATTAAGTATCCAATTTATAATCCTGGACATTTGTGAGCACTAGGGTCTCCCTGGATATCTAATCAATAAGTGGATAACAAATTGGTTTAGACTTGCTGCCGTCACTCTTGCGTGGACAAGAAACAGAAGTTAGCATGGGAATTGGCGGGGGGAGGGGGAGAGGAGTGTGAGTGCATGTCCTTCTTGCATATAATAAGTAGGCTATTATTTCTATTGAAACTGATCTATAAAATATTGTGACCAAAGTTATGTGATAGTACCAGTTTAGAATAAAAATCCAGGCCCCGATCACTGTGCCATTGATGACGTCAGCAGGGAAGAAGAATTAGCAAATTAATAAATGGCACTTTTATTTACACCTCAGACAAATGCATATATTATTGGAATGTATATTGTACCAAGACATCAATAGCATTAAAAATGAAATATAATCTAGCTTTCATAGGTATTGTGAATTCTATAAGACTTACCTTTAACAGCAGAGAGAGCCCTCACATGAACTTGTTTTTTATTTATTCAAGTGTATTTACTGCATTCTTACAATGGATCAGACGTGGTACTAGGTGCTTTCTTATAGGCATCAGTGACTGAGATATAATATATGACTTAGGATACTAAAATTTAGTCTTTAAAATTGAAGGTAATTCAGGAACTTGGTAAATATTCTTCTTGTACACATAATTACCAATTTTTTTAATCTTAAAGGGTTACAACAATAACAGAATCATTATGAAGGGTTAATTGCTGTGTCTCATGTTTCACCTTTCTAATAATGTACTCAATTTTGATATTTAAAAAGAGTCAAATTATTTCCAGGAAATATGTCCTTCAGAAATCCCCAAGGATTCCAAGGGGTCTTACATATGTAAGCTGCATATGCTGCTTCTTTTTTTTTTTTAATGGAACTCAATTTTTTTTTTAGGTTTTTATTTTTTCTTTTTTTGAATTTTATTTATTTTTTTCATACAGCAGGTTCTTATTAGTTATCCATTTTATACATATTAGTGTATATATGTCAATCCCAATCTCCCAGTTCATCACACCACCACTCCCCCCACACCGCCACTTTCCCCCCTTGGTGTCCATACATTTGTTCTCTACATCTGTGTCTCTATTTCTGCCCTACAAACTGGTTCATCTGTACCATTTTTCTAGGCTCCACATATATGCGTTAATATACGATATTTTTCTCTTTCTGTCTTACTTCACTCTGTATGACAGTCTCCAGATCCATCCATGTCTCTACAAATGACCCAATTTTGTTCCTTTCTATGGCTGAGTAATATTCCATTGTATATATATGTACCACATCTTCTTTATCCGTTTGTCTGTTGATGGGCATTTAGGTTGCTTCCATGACCTGGCTATTGTAAATAATGCTGCAATGAACACTGGGGTGCATGTGTCTTTTTGAACTATGGTTTCCTCAGGGTATATACCCAGTAGTGGGATTGCTGGGTCATATAGTAATTCTATTTTTAGTTTTTTAAGGAACCTCCATACTGTTCTCCATAGTGGCTCTATCAATTTACATTCCCACCAACACTGCAAGAAGGTTCCCTTTTCTCCACACCCTCTCCAGCATTTGTTGTTTGTAGATTTTCTGATGATGCCCATTCTAACTGGTGTGAGGTGATACCTCATTGTAGTTTTGATTTGCATTTCTCTAATAATTAGTGATGTTGAGCAGCTTTTCATGTGCCTCTTGGTCATCTGTATGTCTTCTTTGGAGAAATGTCTGTTTAGGTCTTCTGCCCATTTTTGGATTGGGTTGTTTGTTTTTTTAATATTGAGCTGCATGAGCTGTTTATACATTCTGGAGATTAATCCTTTGTCCATTGATTTGTTTGCAATTAATTAATTAATTATCTTTGGCTGCATTGGGTCTTCTTTGCTGTGCTTGGGCCTCCTCTAGTTGTGGCAAGCGGGGGCTACTCTTTGTTGCGGTGTGCAGGCTTCTCGTTGCGGTAGCTTCTCTTGTTGTGGAGCACAGGCTCTAGGTGCACGGGCTTCAGTAGTTGTGGTGCACAGGCTTAGTTGCTCCGCGGCATGTGGGATCTTCGTGGACCAGGGCTTGAACCCTTGTCCCCTGCATTGGCAGGCGGATTCTTAACCGCTGTACCACCAGGGAAGCCCCTGCATATGCTTCTAATGTCAACAATTTATGCATTCAAAAAGAGTTCCACAATACGATGGAGAGCACAGTTGTCCTGTGTATATATTCAGAGCGATTGCTACAACTGATATCTAACATTCATTGAGTGCTTATAGAAGGCCAGGGCCTACTATATACACTTTTCTCAAATGTATTCATTTTGGTCTCACAAAACTCTGTGAAGTAGGTACAGCTGTTACTCATATTTTACAGCAAGGAAAGGTGAAGTAACTTGCCTAAGAGGCTGAATCAGTTCAAACCCGGACACTCTGGGAGTTGCACCTGACTTCCTAAGCAGTGCACTCTTCAGTGTGTAACATGGTGCCTGCTGTGATAATTGATGCTGCTGCCTTTTTTCTGCCTAATTAATTGATAGTCTGCTAGTATGTGGTCCACCATCCATACTGTTTCTGTTCTCATTTGACTCGCCCATTTCTGGGTTGCTCAAGGCTTCAGCTCATACTGCTGCCAATGTCCTCTTTGCCATAGGGGAAACCCTTTCTTTTTCTTTTTTTTTTTTTTGTTTTGCGGTACGCGGGCCTCTCACTGTTGTGGCCTCTCCCGTTGCGGAGCACAGGCTCCGGACGCGCAGGCTCAGCGGCCGTGGCTCACGGGCCCAGCCGCTCTGCGGCATGTGGGATCTTCCCGGACCGGGGCACGAACCCGTGTCCCCTACATCGGCAGGTGGACTCTCAACCACTGCACCACCAGGGAGGCCCAGGGAAACCCTTTCTTAATCTTGGGTCCAGCTTTTACAATGGTGTTCACAGCAGAACTACTTGGTTCCCAGGGATTCAGTAATTTCACTGATGTGTTACATCATAGGGTAGGGGGAGATGGGGAGGGCTATCAGGAAGCATTGCCCAAGAGAAGGAGACAAGCATAGCCCGGATTTGAACCTGGAAGCCCAGCCTTTCACCCTAACATTCAAGCCTTGTTGCTGAATCTGGTTAATTAATTCAAGCAGACTTCTTAATTACTCAATGATTTTGTCTCAGGAGCTCACACCTTGGTCTATTCCCCAGGTGTAGATACATTTTAGGGTGTTTTTGCCTGCCATGGGGCTATGGGGACACTTTTAAATGAGAGATGTGGCTAGTCCTAGAAGTGTTTGTAGGTATTTTGTGATTCAGAAGACCTTTCGGGGAGCACTGTACAACTTCATATAATTGCCTGTTCAAGGCCTGCCATAAAATAAATTATATACGGTTGCTAAGGAAACCAATGACAAAATATTAAAGAGCACATTTATGAAATGGCAATGTGTGTGCCTTTTTATGAAGACATTAAATATTAATATCTAGGAGCAAGTCTGATGAGTATCATAATTTCAAAATCATTATGAACATAAATGATGTTTCAAAATGTAGAAAAACTACAGAAGGATGTGAAAACATCTGATTTCCATGGTGACAAAGTCACAGGAACCACTAATACAACTGTGGTTTGTTGACTACATTTGTAATTGAAGAAGATGCTCAGTCTCACTTACAGGTTACTGAAGATAACATTGAAGTTCAACATACCCTGAATTTTTATCATGTCCCTCTTTAGGTGACAGCATGTACCAAAGCCTCACAAAGTTTTGCTAGAGGGTGGAAGTAGGCCCTTCTGTGACTTGGCAGAAGAGAAAGAAGATCATGGACTGATAGAGGCAGACTTTGGTAGAAGATTCTTGAGTCCTTATTAGAAAGAACAATGGACTGGGAATTTTAAGCTTTGATTCTAGCTTCAGTTCTGTCACTAACCATCTGGGTTATTTTGGGCAACGAAGTTTACTTCTTTAGGTCTCAGATCTCATCAAAAATATAGGGCATTTGGACCAGGTAATCTCTCAGGAACTATTCTGATTTCACATTCTATTATACTAAGAATCTTTTTTTTCCCCACTTGGTTCCATGTTACCCATATTTATTCCATTATGATATTAAACGAGAACAGGAAAATGTCATATCGTTTGCCGAACTGTTTCCTCAGGATATCTTTCACTTGAGAATTTCCTTTTCCTTTTCCTTGAGGAATAAGAACATTACCTGAAACAAATGTTCCTTTCGTTGAATGAAAATATTTGTCAGCTAAAGGAGACTTTGCACAAACTTAAGAGAAAAGTAAACTTAGATGTAAAGGAAGCTATTTCCTCTCCTTCATTGGTTAGTTTTTTATTATTTGAATTTCAAGAGATTGTTTTCTCATAGCCTTACTTCCCCTTTGAAGAATTCTGCACTGAAACCATAACTAATAATAAAGAGTAAAATGGAAATGAACTAAACAAAATTAGCTTGCTGCTTTCCTTCTCCTTTTTATGAAAAGGCTGAGGAAATATTTCTGGGTGATACCCAAGCAATGGATGGTCCAAGTTGAGGCATTTAAAGCCGTAGGAAGATTGGAGGATTTAACCATGTTGAAACCCATATAGCAGTTGGTCAGTTGGGTTCTTGGGCTGTCTCTTGTCTTAAGTGTGGCTTTTTATGAACATGAAAGATAAGTTAAAATGATGAGTACAAATGTGAACAATCTAGCTCAATTCCTGGCACAGATAGAGGATGAGAAAGGGGCAGGAAACTGGAAACCCCATGAGAATTTTTGCTACTTCTTTGTGTAGGCCTCAAGGAATTTTGGTTTTCTTGGGTCCCTACGGAATATGCTGCTTTAGTCCCACTATGATCCAAAATAAGTCTCCACTAGGAAAAATTACCTTTAGTCTCATTACACTCTCTCTAGAGCCAGGTCATTGCTCCAGAAAGCATGCAGAGTCCATAGGAAACACTTTCAGATTCATTCCTGCAAACCTAAAATCTTCCCTCCTCAAAGCTGCCATCATCTTCATGCCCCTCACATTTCCCTTTCCTTCTGGTCCTCTAACAAGACAACTGAAAGGTAAATCCAGGTCACTAGGTACTTGTATATACTAGGAACATGATAACTGAAAAGATAACTTTGAGTTTCTGATCCAGGACTTCTGGTTTCTGGCCTGGCAGGTGTGTAAAGAGCTTGGGAGTCGTCACTGTTCTAACAAGTAAAAAGCTGAATGAACTGAAAAATCAACAACTCTTCTTAGATCTTTCAGAGTTGTGAGGTCACAGGACAAGCCAGTGCCCCCTAAGATTGAAGAGACAGAGAGGTAATACAGAGGATTGTAACTTACCAGGTAAGAAACGCAAGGGCAGAAACTTCCTCAGGAACTAGTATGTGGTAGGAAAACCTAAGCTATAATTGACAAATTGCTGGAGGCTCAGTGTGGACAAGTTTGAGAGTTAAGAACTCTATGAGGGATAGAGGAGTCTCCACACTTCTGTGAGTTTTACTGCTAGGAGCTGTACTAGTATTTCATAGTAAATATTGAAGGAAAATTCCCTCATCCTTTTGGTAGGGGGAGAGGAAAAGGAACCATTTTGAAATATGCCAGAGAATTCTGTTCTTCTTAACAAGGCCTGCCCTTAAGAGAAACTATTCTACCAGAAACCTAACCTATTGGGGTTCTATCAGAGCCTAAGTGACCTGGGGGAAGAAATTTCCCATCCCCCCCCTTTGTCATCCTGTCCCACCTAATAGGGGAGGTGAAATTGAGAAGTACTTGTAAAGTTCACAGCCCCAGGGTTCAAAGACAGACCTAATTATAGGACTATAGAATGTTTCCCCTCCCCCCCATACCTGCTGCTGCCTTATAATTAAAGCTCTATTTACTGGAATTTTTTTTTAATCCATTCTGTCACGTCCTCCTTTCAACAAAAAATTATAAGGCATACTAAAAGGCAAAAAACACAGTTTGGAGAAACAGAGCAAGCATCGGAACCAGATTCAGACATGACAGGGATGTTGAGTTCTCAGACTGGGCATTTAAAACAACTATGATTAATATGCTAAAGGCTCTAACGGAAAAAATAGACAAAATGCAAGAAGAGGTAGATAATGTAAGTAGAGATACGGAAATTCTAAGAAGCAAAAAGAAATGCTATAGATCAAAAACAATGAAATAGAAACGAAAATGCATTTGATGGACTCTGTAGTAGACTGGTCATGGCTTAGGAAAGAATCTCTCTGCTTGAAGATATGTCAATAGAAACTTTCAAATATTTTAAGTTGCTTTTTAGCAAAGAAAAAAATGACTGGAAAAAGTGGAACAGAATATCCAAGAAAGTTACAACTATAAAAGGTGTAACATAGGTAATGGAAATACCAGAAGGAGAAGAAAAAGAAAAGAAGAGGTGAAATATTTGAAGTAATAATGACTGAAAATGTCCCCCAAATTAATGTTAGACACCAAGCCACAGATTCTGGAATCTCAGAGAACACTGAGCAGGATAAATGCCAAATAAAAACAAATAACAACAATAAAAACAAACCCCAACATATTATACCCAGGTATACCATATTCAAATGTAGAAAATCAAAGATAAAGACCTTGAAAGAAGGTGGGGTTGCAGGGAGGCGGGGGGCACCTTATCTACAGAGAAGTGAAGATAATAATTACATGTAACTTCTCCTTAGAAAACACGTAAGCAAAAAGAGGGTGGTGTGACATATTTAAAATATTTAGAGGAAAGAGATATAAATGCACTTCCTGAATGTTCTATTTAAGAGTGTTCAAACTTGAATTTTGTATTGGAGGTAGTTTATAGCAATAAGGACTCTGGAGTTAGAACTGGGTTTGAATTCTGCTTTGCAGTACATGATTACAAAAATGGCAATGATTGTTCTTGCTTTCGTAGACCTGTGCTCTTTGCAATATGATTTTGTAGCCCTTCGCTTCTGTTTTCCAACCCCTGAATGTGAGTTGGCATTGTAACTTGCTTTGACTAACAAAGTGATAGAAAGCATGGTGTGTCATTTCCAACCATAGCCCTCAAGAGGCCTTGTACATATCTGTATGTTCACTAGAGACTCTGCTTCTGTCATGTAAACAGAGCTGAGTCAACTCAGTTGTTCCAGCTGAGTTACAGAGATGAAAGAGCCCAGTCAAAATCAGCAAAACTACCTGCCTGACCCACAGCTGACCTCAGATGCATGAGGAATCCCAGGAAGGACAGGAATTGCCCAGTCAAATCAAGCCAAAGTGTCAATTTGAAAAATGTGAGCTAAACTTACTATGATTCTTTTAAGCAAGTAAGTTTTGTTGTGGTTTGTTACACAGCATTACTGTGGTAGTAACTATCTGATACAGTCTTGGATTTTTACCAAACGTGTCCTTGCAGAACATACTGATCTCAAAATCTAGGTTCCTTCTTCTTTTAATTGGAGTTAATATTAAGACGAATCTCACAGGGTTATTGTGAGATTACGTGACTGGATATATGTAAATGGCACGAAGAAGGAGCTCAATATGAGCTAGTTGTTACTATTTTCTTTCCGATTATGAATGAACCATCATCAACAAGGCTTCCATGAGGGGCCTTTTGCTCCTCCTGATTGATGCTTTGGGTCTTAGCTCCGTTTTGTGGAACAAATATATCCCAAACTTTTGCTTTCCCAGAACACAGTGCAGGAAGCAGTCAGGAACTCGGCTCTGTTATTTTTCAGCTTTGTGGACTTGGGTAACTTAATTTCTCTAGGCTAGTAATAATTACAGTTTCTTCACTTGTAAAACAAGGCCAGTAATAATACCTGCTTCCTTTACTTGTTATGAACATTATTAAATGATGCTTCTAAAGTGCTTGAAGCTGTGCTTGACACATAGGAAGCACTCAGAGTACTTGGACATTATCATCACCATCATTATTATTGAGATTTCAGCGTCTCCTAGAGATTAGCCGAATCCCAGGCTTGCAACATGTGACATTCTGCAAGAGTTTCTGCATTAAGCAGAAAAGCATTAGGCGTAGTCCATAGGTCAGTGGCCATTCATTGGAGTTCAGCCATCTGGCAGGAAGCTGGCAGATGCTCTGAGTCTTTACACACTGTCACAGTGAGCAACTGGTCCAGAAATAACACACTATAAAGATTCTGAAGGGAGCCAGGAAACAAGAAAAGGGAACAACTCACAGCACTAAACACATGGCATTGGCTAATGTGGATATGGATTTGGGTTTAGCCTCTGAATAAAGAACTAAAAGCCAAAAAATACAGTTGCTAAAGGGGCAAGGCTGGTTGGAGGGAGCTGGACCAAGAGTCCACCTAAGCCAAAGGGTTTGAACCTTTAGATGGATTTGGATGGATTGTAACATTGTCTGAAAACTCCACTGACATATCCTTAAAAGGACACACATATACTTAGTGGTATAAAACGTAAGAAAGGGATTTTGTATGGTGTTGAGAATAGCGGGCTTCCGAGTCTAACAGAATCGGGATTGATTTCTGTCACTCTCATTTAACGGCTGTGTGACCTTAGACAAGAGTCTCCGTCTCTCTGAGTTTCAGTTTCCTCATATATAAAATCAAGGTAATAATTCCTCTCTCATAGAGCTAATGAAGGGATTAAATCACATAACTATGTAAAAAGCTTAACAGTGTCTGGCACCTAATAGGCACCTAATAAATAGTATGTGTTACTGTTATTATATAAATTAAGCACCATTTGGCAAAATCTTTGTATTGCCACAATCTCCTACTTGGGTTAACATTTTCTGTTGTCTCTTATTCCCTGGTTTGGCCTTTCAGTTCTGTGCACCCCACAGAACTTGTAACATCTGCCCTTCTGATACCCAACTTAATGACTTTGACATCACACAACTCATTGATTACCTCCTGGGCTTATTTTGACATTGGGCATCTACATCACTTTTACTTGCTTGTTTGTTTTAATTTCATTATGAAATATATTTCTTACTAACAAGACTTGAAGGTCAAAATGACTCCTTGATCCATGGACTGAAGAACGGATATCATTTGAGTGTTCACTGGAGAGCATTTTTAATATTTTTAAGAACTTTTCCTTTGCATTTACAACTTGGCTAAAGGTTTGGTGCAAGAGGCCCAGCTTTCAGCCTGTCTTGGCTTTTAACACGCCTTTCTCACTAAGCTTAATCATTTCTAGCTTTTGATTTAAAGTGAGAGATGTGAGAATCTTCCACTCACTCGGAGAGTGAGAGGTCACTGTAGGGTTATTAATGGGCTTAATTTCAATATTGTGTCTCAGGGAATAGGGAGGTCTGAGGAGAAGGAGAGAGATGGAGGAATTGCCAGTCAGTGGAGCAGTCAGAGCACACACACATCATTTAGCCATTAAGCTCACCATCTTATGTGGGCATGGTTCGTGGTGTCTCAAAACAATCACAATGGTAACATCAAAGGTCACAGATCCCCATAACAAATACAGTAATAATGAGAAAGTTTGAAATATTGTGAGAATTACCAAAATGTGACACAGAAACACTAAGTGAGCAAATGCTGTTGGAAAACATGGCACTGATTGAATATTCAGTGCAGGGTTGTGACGAACAATTCGGTTTGTGACAAACGCGATATCTGCGAAGTGCAGTAAAGTACAGTAAAATAAGGTATGCCTGTAAGGGCAAGTTAGAAAAAGGCGTTTCTCAGGGGTGATTATGCAAAGAAAGACATTTTTTCTATACAGCTGACTTGATTTCCATCTCTCCTTCTCTTCCACTCTGCTACACTTATCTCTTGAAACTGTATTGTCAGAGTTTGGGTGAATTAAGCCATGTTTTCAGGTTCAATTCCATTAGCTCCAGTTTTCTTTTCTTAGTGGTGGGTGCCAGGCAGTCTCTTAAGAATTGTTGATATATCAAGAAAGAGTCCTTTTTAGAACCAAGAAAGCAATGTACCATTGACATCCACCGTGAACCATCAGTGTCACCTTTCTATACAAAGATAGTACTCCTGCAACCAGGCCCACCCATCTTCATTTTCAGAGCAACAACAAACTTCACTCAGTATCAGAGATAATCACTTTAAGGTTTTGGAACTGTAACGCACAAACTCAGAAATAATGATGATTCTCATACACATAAAAATAGATGGACTAGGTGTAAAGTATTGCTTTCTTTTCACTTCAAGTACAACTTTCCTTCCCTGACTGTCCAAGAGTAGTGCCTCTGCAGAGTGGTCTGGGGATTTATGTGTTTTTACACTGTGTTTCTCTCTTATGTATTTCTCTTGCTATCTTTCTGGGAAATTTGGAAATTATGAAACTTGGTTCCTTAGGGTGTTCATAGACAGATACAGTGATAACTAACGATGTGCACTGCTTCATATTAAAATGCATCATTTCTTTGCTTCTCACTGAGGGTTGTTTCTTACGGGATATGCAAATACCAAGATAGATCACCATAACAAAGTGATATCAAATGCATAGCTGAGGGAGTTTCTGTGAAATAAATGAAGGTGGTCACTAGCCCACTGTCACTCAGGCCCTCCAAGTCTTTCTCCTCCACCCCAGATATGGTGGATGACTTGGGATGAACACATCTGCATGCCGGTTGGATCAGTGACATAGCCTCTTTGGGCTTCAGTTTTTTTAGCTATAAAATGGGGATATCAGTATTTTTCTTTTAGAGGGTAGTTTTGAAGAGAAAATGAGATAATCCGTGTTAAGTAATGAATATACAGATTATATTCACCTAATAAATGATAGCTATTATCACTACTATTAATTTACCTTGTGGCTGATTGATATATAATTGTAAGGTGACCGACTTTGGTTAGGGAGGCGATGTGTAGCCTCACAGCAGATTGGAATTATACGGTTTAGCTGGAGATTGAGTTGTTACTTACCAGTGGGACTAGTAAGGGAAACGGCAAGCCCCCAAAAACCATTTTAGAAGGGAATGCTTGATATCCAGCATTCAGTTCAGATATTTCTAGGTAATTCATATGAACTGTTCCATCGTAAACATATTGTACAACTCTGCTTGTAAAATCTACAGCTGTTATCTTCTTGAAAACACAATTTTAATTCTCAAAAGCTTAACTTGACAGTAATGACCAAGTAGGTAACATTTGCACACTAATATAATCTGGAGAGTGCCTTTTCCCCAAGGTAATTTTAGATATTTTGCTTGAAAAGGAAACTGGGACATAAATTCACAATATTGCCATGTGTTGGTTCATAGCATCCACTCACATAATAGCAATCACATTCTTGCACAACTGTTTTTTTTCCTAAAAAGCAGACGAGGTCTTTGGGAAATAAACTCCAGTCTCTGCCCTCAAGGAATTTACAGTCATGTGGATGGACAGAGGTACAAATAAAGATTGCCATGTAATAGGAGTTATACTGTAATCAAGTTCTTGTACAGATATAAATAGGAAGAAGGAAAAACGCCTTTGACACAACTAAGAGTTATGCCATAGCAGCATAAAATTATATATTTTGACCCAGAAAGAATTTTGGAAAATATCAAATCCAATTAGAGCAAGCATCATTTAAAACCACGGCTAAAGCCTCAGAAACTTAGCGGGAGAATTCTATGAGAAAAGAGGTATCCTTACTGTGCCTCTTTGCTTTTCCCAATTTCAGAGTAATAAAGGGCTTCTGCTTTCAAGAGAAGGAAAAAGACTGACCATACAGCTACCACCAGGGCCCAGGTGAGCTTGCAGGACTCAGAGGGATCAGAATTCATTGGTGACATCTTGGTAGAGGGACAGAACACCAGGGGCTCCAGAAGACAACCGGACTCATTTAAAATAAGCCACCCCATGAATGGTGAATAAAATGAACTGCCCTTCCCTTTCTTTCTGTGAATTGTTGTTGGCTTATTACTTTTTTACTCATTGATTTATGGTCTTTGGTTCACATTTCTGGTTCATCTCCCGGACTTCAGATTTATGTCTCCTTTCTGTAGTGGCTCTTGATGGTTCCCCGTGGAATCATCATCATCACAGTGAATAACTGAGGGCATGCCTATGCCCATCTCAAACCCTCACACACTCCATCCAGAGCAGATTTTATCACCAGCTTCTAAAAGAAAAACACTAAGTGACTTGCTGAAAGTCTCACAGCAAAGAGGTGGCAGAGCAGATATTTGAACCCAGCTATATCTGACTCTCTGATTTATGGTTTTTTCCTCCCTCCTCACAGTAGTACTTCTACATAAATGACTCTGGGTGCCGCCTCTGCTGGCCCCAGACTGCTGTGTCTGATACTAATTAATTGCACTCTCTTGATGACTCAGTGTATTCCGCAGTCTGTTTGTGCCAGGAATTCAGACAGGAATGCTCCATGTACTCCGGTGAGAATTGCAAAGAGAGTCCAGTACACAAGGAAAGTCCTAAATAAATGTGAAGGCAACTTAGACAAAATCAGAATTCCTCTCTTATTTTTGCCCTAACCTGTGAGACAATGACGGTATCAACCTGTTCTTTGGAAATAAAACAATCCACTTCCCTTAAGCCTCGTTGGGCAAAGCCTCACCTTCTCCCGGGGGCTCTCCCAGTTAAGTGCTGGGCAAGGCCGGTTCTGTGTCATTTGCCAAATACGAAAGGTAGCCTCTGGAAGGACGTTTCCTGCTCCAGCCTCCGCTCCTGCAGCTGTGGTATTTGTTGTCACCATTGATCACTGCCTACTCGGAAAGAACAGGTCACGCGATGAGCACTGCGAGCTGGAGGCAGTAATACGAGATTGTTGAGCCAGAGTCAGCTTGGTTTATGTCTAGGCTGAACGTGTAAACTGTCTCCCTTTGTTGGATATGGTGATCTCAGAGCGTAGCGCTGAATGGGGCGTGCCATGCATCAAACAAATGAATAAATAAATCCAAAGAGTGATTGAATTTCTGCATTGATGATTGACATTCCTTGCAAAGAAAAAGAAAGAACATTCAGCAGGGATAAACAGAGTAGTCCGGGGTAAGGTAGCATTCTAGTGTGCTTTGTGATACTAGAGGGCTAGCTGGTGGTAAGGCAGATGAGGGTAACTGGAGTACAGAAAAGTCCCCCAGCACGTCTATTCCGCGGAGAAGCAAAGACTGAAGAGAGCAGATGTATTCCGAGTAAGATTCTTGTCCCACTTTTTCCAGGTAATTTTTCACTTGCCTGGGAGACAGTCGAGTGCAGTGATTAAGAAGACAGGTTCTGGAGACGTGGGGACCTCGGTTTACAGAGCATTTCGTTTTCTAGCTGTATAGCCTTAGGCAGGCTTGTTCCTCCTCATTAAGATTGTGGTAATAATCTCATTCGGGTTGTCATAAGGACTAAATTGGTTTGTTTTTGTTATTTACTCCTGGCCAACACCCTCCAGTGGGAACTCATAGGTGGTTTCCTTTCAGGGCATATATAGCTGACTCAGCCGCCAACACTCCAAGACTCCAGTTCCTCCAGGTCTTCTGACATTCATTCCTACGTTATACACAGAGTACAATAAAAGAACTTTCCAAAGTTAGCCTTTCCCCCAGATGTTTGTGAATAAGGACTGATGATATTGGTTGCCTGCATAGTGACTCACTTAATGGTAGAAAGCATACAGGGCTTCCTTAACTAATAAGACCTTTTTGCTGACAGTTACTTACACTGCCACTCTTCTAAGCTGTTCGAAGGCTTACTCTCACCTCTTTGATCGGTAGGTCATTTCTGGATCTCTCCTTTATTGCTGAAGGGTGCTGGCTAATTTTTCTCTCTGAATTATCTACTGTGTGTAATGAATACCCAGCAATACTAAGATCCTTGGGGCTGTGGCTGTCTCCATGCATCTCACACCTTCTTGTACTTGGACTGTTCTCAACCCCTTTGAGGACATATTTGTCCCAGCTCAATTCTCCAGTCTTAGAGATCTTAGAACATGGACAGATTTCAGAGAATTTATATAAAGTTGTACATGTGTGTATACATGTGTCTTTATGTACATAGTTTATCAGGTTCTCAAGTTGTCGTCTGCCCTCCAAAACATTGAGACCCATCCAGAGTAGCTGGTGTTTAGTATCCTATAGCAATCATGGGGGCACAGATCTTGGAAGAGCTAGCTCTTGATTCTCTTCTAATGTGGGTCTGTGGAAGCACACCTTTATAAAATCTCATTTCTCCTGCTTCCCTTCCCTTCCCTTCCCTTCCCTTCCCTTCCCACCTGCTCTCCCTACCCACTCAGGGCAAGTGTCATCTCTGGACTCAGTTCCTCCCCTGGGGATGCTGCAATGCCTAGCTAGCCCCTTCATGCTCCTTACCTTCTCTACCAAATAGTATCCCTCCTCTTTCTCAAAACACTGTTTTAAAAATCACCCCCTTTATATTCCTCTAGTGTAAAGCCGATGTCACTGTCTCTGATTGTGTCCCCAGCATCTAGTGCAGACCACATAGTAGGTGATTGCAAATGTTTAGTGAGTATCTGCAGTTATCCCCCCTCAGTCTACAACTTCTGGAGCAGTGGCTCCATGTCTTCTCCCTCCTTCTTATTTTCAAAGACTCCGTGCAAAGAAGAGAGTGTGTTATACTTTTCCTTCTGCTCTGATGGTTGACCATATAACTTTTTAATCCCAGAGATGTTTTTGGTGGAAGAAGTGAAATCGTGTATATAGAGTGCTTAGCTTGGTGCCTAGCACACAGTGGGGATAAATAACTGATGACTAATATTGACAGTAGTACTCTGTAGTTCATGTCTCAGTGAAACTTAGTGTTTGTAACTCTTTTGTGTTTAGTGAGAGTAGTATTCCTGTCTTCGCTGTGCTCTGTTGATGTGGAGAGAAGTTTCCACACCATATTCTGCAGCAAGTGGGCAGGTAACAGCTCCTGGCTCAGGCTGTGGAATGCACAGGCATGCACACTGCAATGAAGTGTGCCATTGTCAGATGATGGGACCCTCAGGCTGTCTGCTGTCCGGTACTAGCAGTGGGGAGGAAGCAACAGCTGCTTCTGATGCTTCCGGTAATTATGATGGAGGATGATTCAATTCCATGTAGGATCCAGGACCTGAAGGAAACAATCTGGGCTAAGTCAGCATGTGCCTAATGAAATTGTTTAGCTTGGGCTGCGACCTTACCTACCACAAGCTGTGATCTACTGTGTTCTAACAAAGCAGTTCTGGGAGATCATGCTGTTTGGGAAGGGGAGATGATCAGTAAAATTCACTCCTTGCATCCGGCCTTCCAAATTTGTACTATGACCCAAGTGACTTGTAGGTTAGATTGGAAGGTAGCTTTGCTTTGGATGGCCAGAGGAATTTCTGTCTTTAAATGGGAGAGCATCACTTCTCTAAGGTGCCCTCCCCAGATCAGCAGGCACTTTCTCCAAGGCTGCTGAGGCTACTTCTTTAATGATTTCCCATTGCTCTATATTGCTTCTGGCAGCCACCCACGGAAAGTGAATCAGGTATATTCTCACATGGGTTTCAATTAGATGCTCAATTTATAAATATGCCGCAGCATGGTTGTCAGTGATGGGAATCTCACACGGTGTTAAGCAACTGGATTCTGGGTTTCAAAGTCTATTTATGTATCTCCTGCTACAGGACATCCTGCCCCTTCTTTTCAAGCAGGAAATGGGTTGAGGCATTTGATCCCGGGGCACCAAATGATGGTGCAGGTGGTTATAAGGTCACCTTTATTTAAGCTCTCCCTATGCTTTACTAGTGAAGGAACGCTGGAAGCTTCTAGGAATGTGGTATGGAGGTATTTTGGATTTTGTGAACTCACACATGTCAGAATGAGAGGTGACTACAGTCACCAGGACTTGGTAAGTCTAGCCTAGCCACCTCCCGCAAAGACTCCTTCTTAGAGTGGGTGTGGGTTCCAGTGCATCTTGTCTGTCTATCATCTTTGGCCTTCTGACCCATGCTGGGTAGCATTCCCATGCAGATGTCTCATCATTATGGAATATGAGCTTAGATGCTTGATGAAGATAAGTACTAAAACCAAACTGATTGACTAATAGCCTGACTTTGTGCCTGTATTTTTTTTTTTTTTTTTATTGCTACATGAATTGTATTGGCTGGAGTGGAGAGGATGACTGATTCCCTGTTGATTTAGTAGAATTGATAGTTAAAAAAACAAACAATTAAAAAAACAAGCAAACAAAATGAACGAATTTCTCTTTCAGAGTAAATCGTCTGCTTGTTGGACTGCATTTGATTAAATCATCTGGTGGTTCTGGCGTCATGTAGACAGCACACCATAATCTTATGTGTCAACCTAATGGACATTGAAATAAATCGATGAAACAGCTGTTTCCAATGAAGTAAACATTGAAGTGTTATGTAAATAGCAGTTCCTACACAACAACAGGTGATTTTTTTTTTTCCTTGTCTTCAGAAGAGACTGAGGAGTGAGGCTATAGGAAGTCATCTTTAAGATTTGATGCATCTCTCTGGAAAGTGTCCTCAGTGGAGGCACAGACCAAGTTTGTTAACCACTACCAGTTGACTACTGCAGTGAGCTCGTTGCAGCATATTTGCCTCTGGTGGGAAGGGAAAGGATAAGAAAGAAATGAGCCGGCTCAGGCCTGCCCTTGGCATTTTGGGACTCAAGGTAGGAGTGCAAATGGAGATCTACAGGACATAGGTCTTTAAAAGTTATAAATCAGACTTACAAACGTTTACATAAAATATGCTCTGTCCTTTTCTTGACAAATATAACTTTATATTATCCTGGAAGGCCAGGTTCAAGTTTAAAATTCTTGGATTTATCATAATCCTATGCTGATGGTGTAAGTACCCCAGGCCCTAGCCCATTGCTTTGATATCTCTTTCCATCTTCAGACAGATACCCCAGCTTGCATCTCCAAGCTTCACTTACACCCCTTAAAGTACTGCCCCAGCCAAACATCATTGGGTGTGCACATTGTTGGTGTAGCTGGGCCTGGGGAGGTTGGATCCAGGGCTCAAGACTTTCGGGTATGGAATTATGAAGTCCTGGATAACTAAAACATGGTCTAGAAGAGAGAACATGGGCTTTTAGTGGTCAGGTCCTCTTGGCATGTGGAGTGAGACTTGGCTGGAAAAGGGTCGTACTCTCTAAAAACAGTAGTGAATTTGTCTCAACTATAAAGTTGCTTAATTTGTATCTCTGCTTTAGCTTTTATTCTTCTGTATTGGTGTGTTGCTGAGTCTGTTCATATTCTGTTGGTTGATTAGCTCTTAGCCGCCTGGAACGTTATTCAGCATCCTTGGATTTTCTCACAACTACAGAATATGGCACTCCTCCTATGCTCACGAAACAGGGCAAATAGTATCTTAAAAGCAGAAGCTTAGACTCATGCTCTCTCATTTACAAGCTATGTGACGTCAGGCTATTTAGTTAACCTCTTAGAATCTTATAATGGGAGTACTAACCCTTGGTTCATAAGGAGAAAGTGAGAAAAGATATAGTGAATGCCATGTAACAGACATGCAGTAATAGTTAATAGTAATATTAGTTGTTACTCTTGCTTTGGTATTTTAGTTACTTGTTAGGAATGAGGACTAAGGCACTAGACGGTCTGAACTTGAATCCTTGCTTTTTTTGTGACACTGTGCAACCAAAGGCACATTATTGAACCTATATGTGCCTGTGTTTCTTCATTCATAAACTGGAGATAATAATTGATTTTACTTTATAAGATTATTGTATTAGAGCTCTCCAGAGGAACAGAACTAATAGGATATATATGTATATATATAAATATATATATATAAAAGAGGAGATTTATTATAGCAATTGGCTCGCATGGTTATGGAGACCAAGAAGTCCCATGCTCTGAGATCTGCCAGTTGCAAGCTGGAGCACCAGGAAAGCCAGTGGTGTAATTCAGTCCAAGTCCAAAGTCCTGAAAATTGGGGAGTTGATGGTGTAGGTAAATCCCAGTCTGAGTCCAAAAGCCCAAGAACCAGGTGTGCCAATGTCTAAGGGCAAGAGAAAATCAATGTCTTAGCTCAATCAGAGAGGGGGATTTGCTCTTCCTCCATCTTTTTGCTCTATTTAGATTGAATGATGCCCACATTGGTGAAAGTGATCTTGTTTACTCAGTCTGTGATTCAAGTGCAAATCCCTTCTGCAGCAACTTTCACAGACACACCTAGAAATAATGTTTCACCAGCCATCTGGGAATCCCTCAGCCAATCAAATTGACACATAAAATTAACCTTCACAGTTGTTAAGATTAAATGATGTAATACATGAGAAGTGATTAGGTATATGTGTGCAATATTACTCAGTATTATCATGCCCTACCTCTCAAGCTTTGAAGTTGACCTTAAGTTTTGGGTTTGGTGGGAGGAATGTTGCTATGGAATGAGCAGCTCTCTTATAGGTCTTATTACTCTCTTATGAGTCAGAACACTTCAAGCATCTTTCCTACTCAAGGCTTTTTTTTTTTTTTTTTTTTTTAAATCAAATCTTGCTAAGTCAGCAGTTTTTACCCCTATGCCGAAGAAGCAGCATAGCAGAGTTTAGGGTAAAGACAAAGACGAGTGAGCATTTTGTGGAGATGGAGCAGTTATATAGCAGCTACAACATCTATTTTGATGAACTTGCTGTCACTTCATTTTATTCAAACATCTATTTAATTTTATCTGAGGATGAATTTGTTTTTACCTTAGGCATTCAGCAACATTTTTCCAAGGATACAGAAGCAGGAGTGTGTGAATTCTCTTCCTTGATAGCCATATCTGAAATGTTAAATTATGCTAAATGCATAGGTTGTCCTGTATAAGAAAATTTGTTTTTACCGTAGTAGTGGGTGAAGATATAGATTAATTTGTTCAGCTCAGCACTTTTACTCAGGAAGTCCTTGAGAATAAGGGCACAGGGTGTTTTGCTTGGCCTGAGCAGATTGGTCTGAATCCACTGAAGAGAGCCCAGCTATATAGCCCAGCCAGAGTGGAAAGCATCCAATAAGCACAGCCTTCTTTATCTAAAACTATAACCCAACAACGTAAGCCAAATAACAATAAACTAATTTGGAACACAGTGGAAGATTTTTTTCTTGACTTTTTTAATGTTTCAAATGTTTCTTCTATATCTTGAGTCAATGGAAGAACACAGGAGTTAAGTGAATGAGTGGACCATAGCAAATATTTTCAGAATGGAGATATAATTGTGGTACTTATTTTTAAAAAGCACAAGATGTTCTATTTCCTAGTTTGCCTACAGAATATGGAATTCTGTAACTTTATTTAAAAATAAGAACTACCTAATAATATTAAGGTGGAAAGACTGAATCCTAGGAGGAGAGCTTAGCTTGTTCAAAATCACACAACTGATTGATAATAGAAAGGGAATGAATTTCAAGGTGCTGTGACCTTAATTTTCTTTTAATTTCAATCCAGTGTTTTTAATATTCAAAACCCATTTTGTAAGGCATTAAGTTTAATGTAGGCATTCTCAGTGTAATAAGTATCTTGGAAATGAATAAGCCCTTATTAAATAAACTGATGGGTTAACATTTTGGTAGTTATTCTCACAGATATCCTGTGGGTTAGGGGTGGGAATCAGTGGTCAGATTTCAAAGGAGGCATATAGACTTGATCTGTACTTTCTGCAGAAGGGCCATTTTTGACTTGAGGAAAGCCAACCTAAACAAGTAACTTTCCAGGCTTAGAAATAATCTGGAGAACTAATATAGGTCTGATCAATGGAGCTCTCCACTGTCTTTTTAATTAAAAAAAATTTTCTAATAACCAAAGCATTTATAAAAACTCAGTAATGGGGCTAGTCAACCATTCAAAAGCCCTCTGGGGCTTAAAATTAATTAAAAAAATAATGGTATGCAGATAAGCTTCTAATTACCAGTTTAAAATGGCTTCTTTTTAGGCTATTCGAAAAAAGCCCTTTAAACTGTGCTCATGATTCAAACTAACACATAGCCTGGAGGCAACCCTACAGGTTTGTGTCTTTCTGACTTTTCTGCTCTGGGGAAATGCTGGGAAATGTTGAGAAGCATCTTACCTCTTGGAAATACCTTTTGGATTAGGGTAGTTTTCAAAAAAATAGATTCATCCCCTGGATAAAAGTCAGGGTGTTGTGAAACGGACAAAGGTATTTCTCCATTGGAAGGCGTATGATCATATCTAACTTAATGTTATGACATCATAGTACCATTAGCACCATAATAAGATATTAAAATACATTCTAACTAAGACATGTGGCCATTGATGACCCAAAACAATCACCATTCAGTGGTCAGTGAGCACAGTTTTGTTCTTTCTGTAATTCCAGTACAAATTCGGAGGCAGCCAAAAAAAGTAAAATAGTCTTCACTATTTTGGATAACATGAAAAGAAGGCAGATGGGTTTTAATCATAGATTCTAAAAAGGATTAGGTTTTTTGGATGATCGGTACAAAAATAAATGGTACAGTTTAAATTATGGCCATAAATGTCTTCAAATTCTTAAAGGGAACAGCTAATCAGATTTCTAGCTAATTAGTTAATGATATTCTGTGTGGCCACCATTTCTGTGTCTGGATTACACAACCATATGTAATCATGGCAAGAAATCATAATTATGGAGACCTTAGAAATGACACCTATTACCACATACTTGTTGCCTAGAATCTTTTTTTACAGATTCTCCTACTGGTGTTGACCATGCTTCTGTTGAATTCCTCCAGGGAAGGGGAACGTGATGCAACATGAGCCTCACAGTTCCATTTCTGCTCCAACACTTGGTTTTGAACTTCTTTCCTGAAATTGACCGGAGTACAAGTTCTCTGTAGCATCTCCCATCCCATATGAAAATATATAAGAATGGAGCCACTTTGGTAAGAGGGTATCTAGAGTCCTACTAATTGAATACCCACTCTGGAAATCCCTTTGGAAACCACGCTTTTAGATTCCAGAGCAACAGTTTTCAATGTGGATCATATTTCCCTCCTGGGGACATTTGGCAAAGTCTGCAGATATTTGGAATTTCTCACCCTTGGCATCTCATGGGTCAGGGATGATGCTAAACATCTTATAATGCATAGGACAACAAAAATCTATCCAGCCCATAATATCAATATTGCCAAGGTTGAGAAACCCTGCTGTAGAGTAATGCAAGATAAGTCTAAGCCCTCTTCTGCATGAGACACATTTTGATGTGTGAAGACAGTTACGTGTAATCTCTTAGCCTTTTCTTGCTCAGACTACACGTTCGTAATTAGTTTCAAAGTGGTAATTAGTTTGTAATTACGCTTGTAATTAGCTCAGTTGTTGTTCTCAGGGTGCAGTCCTCAGAGTCCCTCCTTGGGACTCTCTTTAATTTCTCAAGATCTTGTTCGTAATTACGTGTTCAGAATTGCAAAAAATTCCATAGGTGCTCTTATTGAGTTTAGCATAGGACCTAGTACATAGCGATGCTCAGAAAATAATTATTAAAGGATACAGCAAATCAAAGAATAAGAGTGGGAAAATGAAGAGCCTCGAAATTCCCTAATGGGGTCATTTTGTTAATGAAGATTATAAAGAAAAATCAAACGCTTTCTTCATAAGCATTCCTTTAAAATCATGACAGCCATTAAGGATGACTTGCAGTACTGTAAAGCTCCAGTTGGGGGAGCCCAGTCACTAATTCAAAGACTGGGAGGAAATAGATCTTAGATTTAACTACAGATTTCCTGGGGGGAAAGAAACTATTTTCTCTTTTTGATTTGTTTATATGTATGATACATGGACAGTGTATAATAGTGCCACTTTGATCTTATGGTCTAAGAAAAACGTAAAGTCCCGAATGAGAACCATGTATCACACAGCCTTAGAAAACGTGTAGTTTCTTTTTCAGACTGTTCCAATGGGAAACTCAACCCCATCCACCTTAATGGTGGCAGAGTCCATTTAATTAGAATGCGCCTATCTAGAAGCAGTTTTTAACTTTCTGATTGTGTTCCCTTTGAGTACTAGGACAAACAAAGGCAGATTTTGGAAAGGAGCAGAGAGATATGGTGGGACAGTAAGAGAGAAAAAGTGCCCCCTTATTTTTTCTGGATCAGTTTTCTGAATTCTGTCCTGTGTGAGACAGTCGCACAGCGGGTAAATTCACAGAATACCATGTATGGGGGAGGATGCGTGCAACGTGAGAGCCCTCCCTCCACACAGGCATTCCTGCTCAATCTCTCTGATCAGCCAGCAAATGCAGTTCCTTCACATTCTCAGGATCACTTCCTGTCTTCAGGAGCAAGGTCTGTTTCATATTCCGGTCCATTCTGAGCCAGTCGAGGAGGCAAGTAGGAGGAGATTACAGGCACATCAGGGCCACGTCTTGCTATGGGCCATCCCCAGGTGGGCAGTGGCTCTGCTTCAGTTCTCCCCACAAACTTCGGTTGGAGTGAATGACCTGCCTTGAAGCGTCCTCTGCAGTCCTTGCCTATGCGATGTCTGTTCATCCCTTTTTCCTGTCTGACCTCAGTGCTTTACAAGCCACTTGCCTGCTGCTCTGTTAATGACGGAGATGGTTTAATGTTGGCAACCGGATGTGGCCGCCTTTCCTGTTCCTAATCAAAAGTAACAGACCAGCATTATGATTGGGGCTGATCACTGTCCCACATTAGAAACTTGCACGTGAATTTATTCAGCTTCTGTACATTTTCATTCTCCAGAGACACCTGGGCCACCGTTAGCAATTTTTCTGTAGAAGGTATGACCTAGTAGGAAGAATATGGAATTTTGAATCAGAGAAACCTGGATTGCAGGCTTGTCTTCTGAGCTCTAGATGCTGTATTTTAAAAATAAAATAATAAGTATACCTACATATTTTTCTGAAGAAGTAATGCACACAGTCACTTTATAAATTATGAAATGGCATATGCATATTTATTTCATGAGGCAAGTTGATCATGTTCAAGATATACCAGTTCAATCCTAGTATGCCACTATTAGAAATTAAAGTTGTTAAATCATACTGAATAATTTCCAGGGAAATAGCCTACAGGTTAATTAGAGACAGATGGGGTAATGGAGTGACCTCATATGGAACCATAATAAAAAGCAAATGGGAATTGGAGTTAACATGAGGTTACATATGGGAAACCAAAGGAAATGTCACTCCCGAAGGGAACAGAGATAGAGATTGTTTTGCAAAAGAAAAGTCTCACCAACTAAGCTCAAAAGAACATGGTACTAGGTTTTATCTTTATGTAGCAAATTAAGGTTAATAGGGTATGCAAAGACTGCAGTTGATGTTTACATGGCTGAATTAAGCAAGATGCAAAGAAAAAAAGCCGAGTTTTTGAAATTTAGGTAACAGGTGGCAGGGAGGAGTGGTTTCTTGGGTCTGTCTTGCTTTTTCCACTAGACGTCAGGCAAATTGATTAACCTGTCCAAGCTTTCGTTTCCTAATTTGTAAAGTTGGTGCATGAGATGGTGTCTGATAATCCGACCAGTTATGATATAAATTCTCTTAACTTACGAGACTTTTATTATTTAGAATATTCCCCCTCTTTGTCCATGGTATTGATTTTTTTTCACTTACGTTAAAAAAGAAAAAGAAAGTATTTTTACTGCTCTTGTATTACCATTTTATATAAAATGTGATAGAGTTGTAGATCTTCAAGGATTCTAAGTTTCTAGACTTGGCAATGTCCATGTTCAAATAACAGTGTGGTGTGGGGCAGCTTCACCCTGTCCTGGTTTGAAGTGAGGAAGAATCTCAAACTGGTTCTGATCAGTCCCAGCCACGTGCAGGTGCTGGATGCTTCACACTGCTCCTTCTAAGAATTCAGAGTTCCTGTGTGTGTTTTACAGGCTTAGAATAGCTCAGGCCATGGAAGAGGGCATTGTAAGTATAGATTTTTTTGCAGGCTGAACAAAATTTTGCCTCTTAGTTGGAGGAGGTCATGGAGAGGATGTAACCTCCTGCTGACCGGCGAGCTGGACCCAGGTGATAGGAGGCTCCTTATCCCCTTCCCTGTCCTTGGAATGTACGTTCTGTCCTCTGTTCCCACCCTAAAGAAGCTGTTTCAAGGATGCGGCCTTGAGAGAGTAATGTGTTGTTGAGACCATCTGGACTGTGTATGTGACTGAACCCCGTTAAGACCTCTATATAAACTTTTAAGATTCTTTTAGGCCAGGGCAGAGATCTACTCATCTTGCGACTGCCCAAGGCAAGCCTCCTATGTAAATCCCCCTCCTTATTAGATCTGCTACCTGCCAATCTGAAGCCAATAATAGTTGACCACCACTTCTGCTGGGCAGTTGCTGTTGATGAGAGACTCATCCTTTGGGAGAGAAAAGGAACACCACCAGTATAGGGAGAACTAACCCAGGCTAAGTGGGCATTCCCTGGAACGACAGCGAGTGGCCTGCGGGTGTTGCCTTGGTCATCATAGGCTCAGCAGAGATCAGTAGGAGATCCTACACTTGCCCCTCCACGTCATCCCTCCTCTCGTCCTCCTGGCTGTCTCCCTAGGGCTCTCCCTTTCTCTCCTCCTGGACAGAGCTGTCTTAGTTTTCCCATTTGGGTGGGGTCCTTTAGCTTTTCATCTGTGTTTCTTCTGATCTGTTCCTTGTGAATAAATTTTATGCTCTGCTTCTTTAGGGATTTCTTTTTGGACACAGAATCCCTTTCCAGCTTTTTTTTTTTTTTTTTTTTAACATTTCAGTTCTCACTTAAATGCTTTGGCTTTCAAGAGCATTGTCTTTGAAACAGGCTTCAAGTGACTATTTTGGAAGTCAGATACTGAATAGTGACACTTTCTCTCGCTCGGCTTTTCCCCTCTCACAATCCTCATTCTTCCCGAGGCAAAGGATGTCTCTGCTGAATTGCAGGTAGTATAAAAAAAGAACAGCACGTTGACAGATTTTAAAGCCTTATTTCACAACTTAGCTACAAGGCCGCTCACACAGACATATAATTCCCTGATTCTGACAGGTAATTTTTAAGGTCCTACTGTGTGTCAAGCAAGTTAAAGAATATTAAGTGAATGAGACACAGGATCTGTTCTCAGGGAAATATATAATAATGATAAAATCCAAGAACTTAGAGAAATTGCTGTTTTTCACTTCCTGTTCTGTTCTTCATGCTCACGTCTGGTGATGGAAGAGTAATTCTGGAAAAGCTGACTCTGAAGCAAATGAATGAACGTGTTATATTTAAGTGAGCCTGGGATTACCTTTTATTTAAATGAACCCTGTAGCAAATCTTAGAAACATAAACAGTCAACCACTAACTTGTTTTATAAATTAATTTTAATTTTTGTCCATACATTAGCTTTGCTTAAGGCAAATATATTTGTATGTCTAGTGTGCTCTCTCTCTCTGTAAATATAACATATAAATATTTATAGGGTATATTAAATCATATTTTATCATAGTTTTTCCTTAGAGAGTTAGAGTTACGTTATCATTTTCATTTCTGGGAACAGAAATTAAGCTCATGCATTTATTTAAAAATAATTTAGTGACTGTATTACTTTTGCTCACAGTGATGGCAAATTGTTTCACTGAAGGTATACATTAGCCATCTAATCTTTGAAATTTTATAAAAAATAGGTTTATCCAAATTTATTTTTAGCTCTGAAAGTCTCGCTACCTCCATGAATACTATATTTTTATATGGTTGGATTGGTAAATCAGTTCAATCCTGGATGTGGACATAGTCCCAGAATATAGTCTCAGTTCCTTCCCAGATAATTTAATCATTTAGCAGATTCAGGAGTTTCTTAAGTGCCATTAGACGAACAGATGTGTATTTTTGCCTGGAGAAATAAGAAGTATACAAAGGTGTGACTAGTAACATATTTCAGCCTGTAGTTTTCAAATTAAATCATTATCGTGAGTTCAGTGATGTTCCCTGTTAGAAATTAACATAAAAGTGGAGATACACAAAACGAAATATTTATTGTTTAAGAAATATTTGTTGAATACAAATGTTGTACCATGGGCTATGATAGAGGGAATTCAATGATGGATGAAAGAATGCACATTATTCTCATCTGAAATAAATATTTGTTGAACATATGTTGAAAAGTATAATCAACCAAAAGAATATTTTTGCAACATTATCCATTTTAAATCTTGACTTCTCTTTTTGTGGTTCAGTCTCTTCTAGCCACCAGATTATCAAGTGACTACTTTTAGATTCATATTGCTTTGCTGACTGAGACTTACAATGTGAGTGAGCTGAACTGGAGTCTGAATGAATAAGAATTTATTGATCTAATATTAGTGTCTGTTCTATGTCATGCACATTGAGAAAAGAGGACATTTAGTCTTTAGTTAGAAGTTTTTAGGTGGTTTTTTTTTTTAGGTGATTTTTTTATATTTATTCTCCAGATAGAGATATAATTGACATATAACATTGTATTAGTTTTAGGTGTACAACATAATGATTTGATATATGTACATATTGGGAAATGATTACCACAATGAGTTTAGTTAACATCCATCACCACGCATAGTTACAATTCTTTTCTTGTGTTGAGAACTTGTAAGATCTACTCTCTCATCAACATTTAACTGTACGATACAGCATTGTTAACTGTAGTCACCATACTGTACATTACATCCCTAGGATTTATTTATCTTATAACTGGAAGTCTATACTTTTTAACCACCTTCACCAATTTCACCTACCACTTACCCCCTGCCTCTGGTAAAAACCAGTCTATCCTCTGTAACCTATGAGTTTGTTTTTTTAAAGATTCAACATATAAGTCAGATAATACAGTATTTGTCTTTCTCTGTCTGACTTACTTCAGTTAGCATAATATCCTCAATGTCCACCCGTGTTGTTGCAAATGGCAGGATTTCCTTCATATTTATGCTGAATAATATTCTATTATGTATATATATGTATGTGATAGATCGTATATGTGAGATATATATAAAAATAAATATATATGTATCACATTTTTTTTATCCATTTGTCGGTGGACACTTAGATTGTTTCCATGTCTTCGCTATTGTAAATAATGCTGCAATAAACACGGGGGTGCAGATATCTTTTCGAGAAGGTGATTTTGTTTCCTTTAGATGAATACCCAAAAGTGGAGCTGCTGGATCATATGGTAGTTCTAGGTTTAAGTTTTTGAAGGACCTCCATACTGTTTCCCATAGTGGCTGCACCAGTTTACATTCTCACCAACAGTGCACAGTTGTTACCTTCTGTCCACATCCTCACCAACACGAATCTCTTATCTTTTTGTTAATAGCCATCTTAACAGGTATGAGGTGATATCACGGTTTTGATTTCTGTTTCCCTGATGATTAGTGATGTTGAGCCCCTTTTCATGCACCTGTTGACCATTTGTATGTTGTCTTTGGAAAAATGTCTATTCAGTTCCTTTGCTCATTTTTAAAATTGGATTGATTTTTGTTATTGAGTTGTATGACTTCTTTATATATATTTTGGATATTAATCCCTTAGATATATGATTAGCAAATATTTTCTCCCTTTCTGTTTTGTTTTTCCATTGCCTTTTCATTTTGTTGATGGTTTCTTATGCTTTCAGAAACTTTTTGTAATTTGATGTATAGCTCCACTTGTAGATTTTCTCTTTTGTTGCCTTTGCTTTTGGTGTCAAATTCAGCAAATTATTGCCAAGACTGACATGAAGGAGCTTACTCCCTATATTTTCTTTTAGGAGTTCTGTGGTTTGAGGTCATATATTTCAGTTCATAATCTATTTTGAGTTGATTTTTCTGTATGGTGTTAGAAGGGATTCAATTTCATTCTTTTGCATGTGGCTCTCCAGTTTTTCCAACCTCATTTATTGAAGACACTATTCTTTCCCCATTGTATATTCTTGGCTCCTTTGTCATAAATTAATTGACCATATATGCATGGGTTCATTTCTGGTCTTTCTATTCTGTTCCATTGATCTATATGTCTGTTTTTTATGCCAATACCATGCTGTTTTGATTACTATAACATTGCAATATAATTTGAAAGCAGGATGTGTGATGCCTCCAGCTTTGTTTTTCTTTCTCAAGATTGCTTTGGCTACTTGGGGTCTTTTGTGGTTCTGTACAAACTTAAGTTCTTTTTTTTCTAAATCTGTGAAAAATGCCCTTGGAAAATTATTGCATGTCATTTGCAAATGACAGTAGAATTTTTAAAAATAAGGATATATTTTCCCCTGCCTTCTTTTAGACAGTAATAGAAAATAATGTACTCTACCTGCCTTTGAGAAATTAAGGGTTTAGTAGGAAAGAAATGTGCTGCTTGAGCATGACAATAAATTAAAGATTTTCACATTCTTGAAAGTAAACTTTCTGTTAAAGTATAATATACATAAGGGAAAATGTATAAACTATAATGATATTTTAATAAGGTTGTTTATTATATATTTTTATTTTCTTTTTGGCTTGTGTAGATCTGAAGCAATGACCTTTTCATTCCTGATATTAATAATTTATGTGTTTTATTAGTCTTGTTAACACTTAATCATTTTTACTAGGTTTTACATAGAACCGTAGTTGGCTTTGTTAATTTTCTCTATTATATATTCTTTTATTTCTCTCAATTTTCATTCATATATTTTGAATCTGTTATTCTGCTATTTGTTGCATATACTTTTTGCCGTTATTATCTTCGTGGTGGCTTGATTCTTTTGCCATTGTGAACATCCTTTCCCACCCTCCACCCCATTGCCTTTATCTCTAGAAATGATTCTTGCCTTATAAAGTACTTTGTTTGGTATTAGTTTTGCTGCATGAACTATCTTCTGGGTGGAGATGTCTGGTGTATCTCCTTCTACCCTAATTCTTTTCTGTGTTCTTATATTTAGGGTGTGATTTTGCGAACCATTTTCTTAATGCAGTCTGCCAATCTTTGCCTTTTAACTGGAGAATTTTGTTTTCTTATGTGTAATGCAGTCACTAACATATTTTGGTTTTTATGTTAATATTTAATATCTGTTTTCTATTTGTCTCACCCACTTTAAGTTTTTTCTTTCCATTCTTGTCTCCTTGTAGACTAATCAGATGTTTTAAATTCCATATTTTCCCTTCATTAACTTACTAGTTGTAAAGTCTTTAACATATTTAGTGGCTACATTAGAGCATGCATCTTGACTTATGTAGTCAAATATAAATTAGTAATTTTTCCTTTTCCCAGCAATGCTGGAACCTCAGTTCCATTTAATCACATTTACTCCCTCATGCTTTTTGTGTTATTAACTGTAATTGAGTTTTCAGTAATTGGTGTGCTAAGTTACATCTCTCCCACACCATACTTACAAGTACAAGTGATTCATTAGTCCCAAGATTGAAATATGACATTTATTCCTGATAAACTTCATCTTGTTAGAGCCCTCATAATGCTGATTCTACTTAGGTTCTTTACTATTCCCACAGATTTTAATGGTGTAATACTTTTGAGAATGTCTTTATTTGAATTTGTTAGAAGAGTTAGTCTAAACATGTCTTCCTTGCATGTATTTGGACAATCCTAACTTCAAATTGGCCAGAATGTTGCTCTTAATTTTAAAGAAAAGCAGCTTGGAAGAGCAGCAGTTGTTAAAAGTAACTTTATCATTCTGATAGGAATAATAAGCTCTTTTTCTCTTCTTATACACTCATCATGGAAATTTGGAAGTGGTCAAAATATTATGGATAGTAACCATTAGAAAGGTTTTACCATAGATTAATTATAATCCATGACTGAGGTGTTTCTTTGTAGAAAATTTAATTAGAAAGAAAGAAGGAAAATTCATAGCTATTTGTTGCCTTTTTCAATATACTCTGACTTCTTTTCAGAAGTGAAAATAATGCTACTAATGAAGATATTTGTTGCTGTATCAGTCATCTATTGCCTCAATAATAGTGTGTTTTGCATGATCACCCCAAACCATTTATTTTGCTCACAAGTCTGGAGGGTGGCAATTTAGTCTGGCATTGGCTTGGCCATTCTTTGAATCTGGGCTGGGATTACTTGCCCACCTGGCATCAACTGGCTATTGGCTGATCTAGGATAGTTTTGGCTGTGATGATTGGAGCTATTCATGACTGGAGCAAGCTAGCTCAAGTTTGTGTTCGTTGCAATCACAGAGAAGCAATGGAACAAACTAAAACACTCAAGCATTTTTCCAAGCCCCTGTTTGATTCACATTTGCTTGTTGACATGGCTGAGCCAGAGTCAAGGGGTGGGGCAGAACATCTCACTCAAAGTAGGAGAGCATTGCAAAGTTATATGGCAAAGTGTATGAATAAAAGATGGTTGGAAAATGGGGGCTATCAATCTATTTAATGCCCAGAATGATAAATACTATAGTCAATAAGGAAAGAAAGTTGGGAGTCACAAACTGTATCTTTGCACATTTGGGTAGAATAAAATATAGGAAATTATTGAGAGCCTTATTATTTTGGTTCCCAAGTGTTCAGATTTTAGGGGTTTATGATTTGATTGAGAATGGTTTGATTGGCCTGGTTTAATTTTTTTAAGTTAGAGTTATAGACTATTCATGCTCATTAATTTTCCTTTGCTCTAAAGATTGTGACATTTGTTTTGAATTACAAACCAGTCTTGATTAGGTAAGGGAATAAACACATCATAATCAGCTTAGGTAGTACATCCCATAAATATATTTGGTTCATATATTTTACTAGGGGCATTGGCAGCTTATGTTTAATTATTTATAGTAAGACTTCATAATACTCTAATAGGTGTCTGGCCATATATTTGAGAGGAGGAACAACATTTTTCCTTGGTTTTATTTTATTTATTTTAACTTTTAATTTTATATTGGAATATAGATGATTAACAATGTTGTGATAGTTCTAGGTGCACAGCAAAGCAACTCAGCCATACATATACATGTATCCATTCTCCTCCAGACTCCCCTCCCATTCAGGCTGCCACATAGCATTGAGCAGAGATCCCTGTGCTATACAGTAGGTCCTTGTTGGTTATCCTTTTTAAGTATAGCAGTGTGTAAATGTCAATCCCAAACTCCCTAACTGTCCCTTCCCTCCACCCTTCCCCCACTGTAACCATAAGTTCATTCTCTAAGCCTTTGAGTCCGTTTCTGTTTTGTAAATACGTTCATTTGTATCATTTCTTTTTAGATTCTGCATATAAGTGATATCATATGATATTTCTCTTTCTCTGTCTGATGTACTTCGCTCAGTATGACAATCTCTAAGTCCATCCATGTTACTGCAAATGGCATTATTTCATTCTTTTTTATGGCTGAGTAATATTCCATTGTATATATGTACCACATCTTCTTTATCCATTCCTCTGTTGATGCACATTTAGGTTGCTTCCATGTCTTGTCTATTGTGAACAGTGCTGCAGTGAACATTGGGGTGCATGTATCCTTTTGGACCCTGTTTTTCTCCAGATATATGCCCAGGAGTGGGATTGCAGGGTCATATGGTAGCTCATTTTTAGTTTTCTAAGGAACCTCCATACTGTGGCTGCACCAATTTACATTCCCACCAACAGTGTAGGAGGGTTCCCTTCTCTGCACACCCTGTCCAGAATTTATTGTTTGTGGATTTTTCGATGATAGCCATTTTGACTGGTGTGAAGTGATATCTCATTGTAGTTTTGATTTGCATTTCTCTAATCATTAGTGATGTTGAACATCTTTTCATGTGCCTGTTGGCCATCCATGTCTTCCTTGGAAAAATGTCTGTTTAGGTCTTCTGCCCATTTTTTATTGGGTTATTTGTTTTGATGATATTAAGCCGTTTGAGCTGTTTGTAAATTTTGGAGACTAATCCCTTGTCGATCGGATGATTTGCAAATATTTTCTCCCAGTCTGTGGGTTGTCTTTTCCTTTTGTTTATGGTTTCCTTTGCTGTGCAAGAGCTTTTGAGTTTAATTAGGTCCCGTTTGTTTATTTTTGTTCTTATTTCCATTACTCTGGGAGGTGGATCGGAAAAGATATTGCTGCGATTTATGTCAGAGAGTGTTCTGCCTATGTTTTCCTCTAGGAGTTTTATAGTGTCCTGTCTCACATTTAGTTCTTTAATCCATCTTGAGCTTATTTTTTGTATGGTGTTAAAGAGTGATCTAATTTCATTTTTTTTAACATGTAGCTGTCCAGTTTTCCCAGCAGTATTTGTTGAAGAGACTGTATTCCCACCATTGTATAGTCTTACCTTCTTTGTCATAGATTTATTGACCATAGGTGTGTGGGTTTATTTCTGGGCTTTCTATCTTGTTCCATTGATCTATAGTTCTATTTTTGTGTCAGTACCATACTGTTTTGATGACTGTAGCTTTGTAGTATAGTCTGAAGTCAGGGAGCCTGATTCCTCCAGCTCCACTTTTCTTTCTTAATACTGTTCTGGCTATTCGGGGTCTTTTATGTCTCCATAAAAATGTTAAGATTTTTTTGTTCTAGTTCTATGAAAAATGCCATTGGTAATTTGATAGGGATTGCATTGAATCTGTAGATTGCCTAAGGTAGTATAGTCATTTCAATAATATTTATTCTTCCAATCCAAGAACATGGTATTTCTTTCCATCTGTTTCTGTCTTCTTCGATTTCTTTCATCAGCATCTTATAGTTTTCAGAGTACAGGTCTTTTGTATCCTTAGGTAGGTTTATTCCTAGGTATTTTATTCTTTTTGATGCAATGGTAAATGGGATTGTCTCTTGAATTTCTCTTTCTGGTCTTTCATTGTTAGTGTATAGAAATGCAACAGATTTGTGTGTATTAATTTTGTAGCCTGAACTTTACCAGATTCATTGATGAGCTCTAGTAGTTTTCTGGTAGCGTCTTTAGGATTCTCTATGTGTAGTATCATGTCATCTGCAGACAGTGACAGTTTTACTTCTTCTTTTCCAATTTGAATTCCTTTTATTTCTTTTTCTTCTCTGATTGCCATAGCTAGGACTTCCAAAACTATGTTGAATAAAAGTGGTGAGAGTGGGCATCCTTGTCTTGTTCCTGATCTTAGAAGAAATGCTTTCAGCTTTTCACTGTTGAGTATGATGCTAGCTGTAGGTTTGTCATATATGGCTTTTATTATGTTGAGGTAGGTTCCCTCTATGCCCACTTTCTAGAGAGTTTCTATCATAAATAAGTGTTGAATTTTGTGAAAAGCTTTTTCTGCATCTATTGAGATGATCATATGGTTTTTATTCTTCAATTTGTTGATGTGGTGTATCACACTGATTTGCGGATATTGAAAAATCCTTGCATCCCTGGGATAAATCCCACTTGATCATGGTGTATGATCCTTTTAATGTATTGTTCGATTTGAATTGCTAGTATTTTGTTGAGGATTTTTGCATCTATGTTCATCAGTGATATTGGCCTGTAATTTTCTTTTTTAGTGGTATCTTTGGTTTTGGTATCAGGGTGATGGTGGCCTCATAGAATGAGTTTGAGAGTTTTCCTTCTTCTGCAGGTTTTTGGAACAGTTTCAGAAGGACAGGTGTTAGCTCTTCTCTAAATGTTTAATAGGATTCGCCTGTGAAGTCATCGGGTCCTGGACTTTTGTTTGTTGGGAGTTTTTAATTACAGCTTCAATTTCAGTGCTTGTGATTTGTTTGTTCATATTTTCTGTTTCTTCCTGGTTCAGTCTTGGGAGTCTGTACCTTTCTCAGAATTTGTCCATTTCTTCTAGGTTGTCCATTTTATTGGCATACGGTTGCATATAGTAGTCTCTTATGATCCTTCATATTTCTGTGGTGTCAGTTGTAACTACTCCTTTTTCATTTCTAACTTTATTGATTTGAGTCCTCTCCCTTTTTTTTCTTGATGAGTCTGGCTAAAGATTTATCAAGTTTGTCTGTCTTTTCAAAGAACCAGCTTTTAGTTTCATTGATCTTTACTATTGTCTTCTTTGTTTCATTTATTTCTGCTCTGAACTTTATGATTTCTTTACTCCTACTAACTTTCAGTTTTGTTTAGGTGTAAGGTTAGGTTGTTTATTTGAGATTTTTCTTGTTTCCTGAGGTAAGTTTGTATTGCTATAAACTTCCCTCTTAGAACTGCTTTTGTTGTATCCCATACGTTTTGGATTGTTGTGCTTTCATTTTCATTTGTCTCTAGATATTTTTTGATTTTCTGTTTGATTTCTTCAGTGATCCATTGGTTGTTTAGAAGCATATTGTTTAGCCTCCACGTGTTTGTGTTTTTTATAGTTTTTTTCTTGTAGTTTATTTCTAATCTCATAGCATTATGGTCAGAAAAGATGCTTGATATGATTTTAGTTTTCTTAAATTTACCAAGGCTTGCTTTGTGGCCCAGGATGTGCTCAATCCTGGAGAATATTCTGTGTGCACTTGAGAAGAATGTGTATTCTTCTGTTTTTGGATGGAGTTTTCTACAAATATCAATTAAGTCCCTCTGGTCTAATGTATCATTTAAGGCCTGTGTTTGCTTATTGATTTTCTGTCTGGGTGATCTGTCAATTGACTAAAGTGGGGTGTTAAAGTCCCCCACTATTATTGTGTTACTGTTGATTTCTCCCCTTATGGCTGATAGTATTTGCCTTATATATTGAGGTGCTTCCTTGGTTTTCAATCAGAGACTTCCTGTGATACTACTGGTTTTGTGGGAATGTGGTGAAAATTTTACTTTCTACATTTTAGGGGAGAGTTTGGTACTTAAAAACAGATTCTAAAATTTCTTTATGTTTCTAGAAAAATGAGAGTTAGTTACTTTCAGAGTCTTGGTTCTACTATTCTTTTAAAGGTACCTGTAAGAACATAAGAATTGTTATACTTAGGTCTTTTTGTTAAAGAAGTATATACAAGTAGAAAAAAATGTATGTATACAAATAGGAAAAAAATCAAGGTAGGCAAACTAAGATATTAATGGTACTTATCTTTGGAAAATAATATCAGGGATAATTTTAAGTTCCTTTTAGTGATATTTTTCAAATTTTCTAAAAATAAATATTGATTATTTCATCAGAATTAAAAATTGATTAAAATTTCATTTAAGGTGTTATGTGTCATTGCCTTCAAAATTTAGAACCATTGCTAAGTTTTTCATTCTACATCAATATATATGTATTTAGCTGATAAATATACTTTCTATAAAATTACCTACATTCATACTGGCAGTCTGTCTGTCTCACATACATACTTGGTGCCCCAGAAGAACTGAATTACTTGGATTTCTCTGAACTTGCCTTTCTGCCTTGTCCCTTTAGAGTCAAGGTTAGCTCAGGCTAACTCCTTTTTATCATTCAGGTCTTAGCATAAATATTGCTCACCTATGTAAGCCTCTTCTGATCCCCTAGACAAATTGCCCTCCCTAGCACTTATCAAAATTATAATTAATTGTTTATGTAATTAAGTAACTATTCATACTAGTTGGTCTTCCTTCTAGATTGTAAGCTATATAATAGTAGGACCCTGTTTAATTGTATTCACTATTGTATATGATACAATATTTCTCTGCAATTAGCACAGTGCCTGAAACATAGAAGTGCTAAAGAAATGTCTTTTGAGTAAATGGATCAATGTTGGAAAGATGGATAGAAAGATAGTTGGCTAGATAGAAGGGTGGATTGAATCTACTCTTTCTAGAGAACCTAGCCAAATACCTTCAACCTAGAGTGCTCCCTTCTCTGTCTTCCCTGGCACACCTGGCTGCTCCTCTACCTAGGTGTGTGTTGCATCTTCATTCACTTGTTCAATAGTTATTTATTGAACACTTACTAAGTTTCAAGCATTGTATTATTGCTGTACTTTAAATGGTAAAGAAGATGTATTAGTTGCTATCCTGGGGCTTATATTCTGACAGAGATGATTAAAAAAGTAAATAAACAAGTCCGTAGGGTAATTTCAAATAATAATAAATGCTAAAAAGAAAACTAAATGGACACAGGAGTGCAAATATCTTTTCAAGATCCTGATTTCAATACTTTTGTATAAATACCTAGAAGTGGGATTGCTGGATCATGTGGTAGTTCTAGTTTTAATTTTTTGGAGATGCTCCACAATGTTTTCCTTAGTGGCTGTTTACTGTAGTGTTATTCACAATAGTCAAGAGGTGGAAATAACCCAAATTCCACTGATGAATGAATGAATAAGAAGATGTGGTATATACAATGGAATATTATTCAGCTTTAAAAAAGGAAATCCTGTCATGTGCTACAACATGGATGAACCTTCAGGATATTATGGTAAGTGAAATAAGCCAGTCACAGAAAGACAAATATTACATGATTCCACTTATGTGAGGTAAATAAGTTAGTCAAACTCATAGAAGCACAGAGTTGAATGTTGGTTGCCAAGGTTTGGGGGTAGGGAGAAATGGGGAATTGTTGAATGGATATAGAGTTTCAGTCATGCAAGATAAAAAGGTTCTGGAGATTTACTGTACAATAATCTGCATATAGTAACAACATGGTACTGTATGCTTAAAACTTTGTTAGGGTAGATCTCACGTTATATATTTTTTACTATAATAAAAAAAAAGGTTAAATGGAGTAATGTGAGAGTGACTGAGTGGGTGAGGGTGTTGTTTCTTCTTTAGAATGATGGTCAGAAAAAAACCTCTTTGAAGTGAAGACAATGAGCTGATGCCAGAATGCTGAGAAGAAATCATGAAAACGTCAGAATGTTCTAGACCAGAGCTGTCCTATAGAAATATAGTGTGAGCCACATAAGTAATTTTAATTTTTCTAGTAGCCACATTAAAAAAGAAACAGATAAAATTAATTTTAATAGTGTATTTTATAGAACCCAGTATTTCCACAATATTATTTCATCCCATAACTATCTTAAATTATTCATGGTGCATTTACATTATTCTTTTGTACAAAGTCTTCAAAATCGAGTGTTCATTTCACACTTAAAACACATCTCAATTTACAGTAGCCACATTTCAAGTACTCAATAACCACGTGTGGCTATGGAATACCCTACTGGATAGTGCAGGTATAGACAGAGAAGACAGCAGGGGCAAATGGCTTCTACTAGGGTTGGATTTGGAGAGTTGAGAAAAAGAAAACAGTCCAGAATGGCTGGAGAAAAGGGAAATACATGTCAATCATGTCAGGCTCTAACAGGTTGCAAGCACCTCCTTGACCACAGGATTCTTTCTTTTCATTCCACAGCTCAAGATATAAAGTAGGTGACAGCTAAGTATTTGATGAATAAGTGAATTGAAGAGATGATTAAATACAGGAGAAATGGCTTGTTGAGCAAAAAAGAATTTTTTTTCATTTATGTTTACTCTCTTAAAAGCTTTTGAACATTAGACTCTGGTACATGCTAGTTTCTTTCAGCCTATCTATTTATGCCAGGTTTTGCAAACTCCTTCTGAATGTATCATCATTGTTAAAGAAATAATTGCCAATTTGGAGTAAACATTTATTGAACAGCCTTAAATAATTATCCTGTGAGGTATGTTTTGGAATTATCATCCATGTTGTGTGCAATGTTTTATGAAATAATTGCTAGCTAGTACAATGCCTCGTTGAAATAACTGTCTGTTTAGTGCAATATTGTCACCCAGCAATTGTTTATGCTTTGTGGTTTTCAGTTGCCTGGAATCTTCTTTTGTGTGATATTTCATTAAAGATTTTCTATTCTGCATAATGGGAAGATGAGCTGCTAGAGCTCTTAATTACTAGGTATAGCTGTATAGCTTATTGAGTAATGGAAACACACAAAGAATTGTATTCTTAAGCACACAAGTTGCCCTCACTCATTGCTCAGTTGAAGATGGACAAACACAGGCTTGAGTCTATTAATACTGTTTTGTGCTGTTCATTAAATGTTCATTTCTGGTATTTGTGTCATCAAACTAAAAATATAGAAGCATAGGCTCTTTTCTTTTTATTGTGTTTTAGATCAAATTCTCTGCAAACAGAGAGCTTGGGGTGTAAGATGTTTATTTGAGATCAGTCTCTGTAGAAGAAAGCAAGAGAGGACAGGTCTGGGTAGAATGAAGGAGTTGAACGCTGATGCAGACCAGTAGTACCTCAGTCAACCTGGCAGGGAGCTCTGGGGTGAGCATTGCTTGTCAGAGCTGTCCCCCATCAAGCTGAAATGGGGGGCCTTTACACCCCAACCTTGCACAGTTGCCAGATGCAGGCTGCTCAAGGAAAGGCTTGACCTTGGGCCGGGAGGCTGCAGCTGAGGCAGACCTTGAAGAAGGTGACAGCTGGAGCCTACAGTCCTCACAGCTGGTCAGCACGTCCTTCCTTGAAGGGCAGTCTGGGTGGCACAGCTCACTGTTTGCCACATGCTACTAAACCCAACAGTACCAATTTTTCACTGTCATTAAAATTTTATCCCATTTTTAGTTTTACATTCAATTTATTTAGCCTAATGCCTTCATGCCTAGCTTTATTTTATGTTTGTGTACATTTATACAACACTGTAACATAATATAGGTCAAGGCTGGAGAAGGAGTCAGTGGCAATTTCTTTTAAAAAGACTCTTTACATTATTTGAGTATGAGTAACACTGATTTTTTTCTGCCAGAGTAATACATTTGCTTTGTAAAAAAAGTTACAGAAATAGATAAATTGAGATATGAAAGGTTCCCATAGCATTCTTGAGTAAGACAATTCCCCCCGCAAAATTTGCTTTGTTACCAAAGAAGTTAAGTTGAATAGGATGCAGGGAAACCAAGAAATCCATGTGTTGACTACATTAGTCAAAGTAGTTAGGTAGGTTTTTACATAGACATTTGATGTGTATGAGACACACAGCATATTGATGTGGCTTATTTATCTCCAGGAAGAATTCTTTACTTGGGAAAAGATACAGAAATAATGAATGATAGGTTAGATAGGTAGATAGATAGATAAGACAGATCAATGATATATATAGGCAGACAGATGGATTGATGGATGTCACATCCATAGAGAAATTCCCTCAGAGTATGGGGTCTTTTACCCTATGGTAAACTTCAGTGAGATAGCACTTGCATCAAATTAGATGGATGGATAGATGATGGATGGATGGGTAGGTAGGTAGGTAGGTAGGTAGGTAGATAGAGAGATAGATAGGTAGATAGATAGATAGTAGATTGATAAAAATTATTGGGCACACTTCATTTCAGGCACTAAGTGCCTCGTGTATGAAGACTTTTCACCCCCTCAACTGTCCTATGAAATGGTTGTTATTATAATCCTCCCTTTACAGTTGAGGAAACTGAGGCACATACATTGATGTTAAGATATTTGCCCAAAGAAATGCAGCAAATAAGTATGCAGACATGAGTTTCAAATCAAGGAAATTTCCTTTGGAAAACTACCTTCTATATATTCTGTGTTTCTAAACATTCAGGCAATCTGGCTGATTAGAGATTTAACAAGGAGCAGTTTATTTTCATCATTACCTAGGATATGTCCCTGGTGCCTTTGAGCCACCTATCAGGGAATTGCTAAGTGACACATTATCCCATAATTGCACTCTTTTATTAGGCCAAACCTTCCCAGAGTCAGTGGCACTTGGTTGCTTTTGTTAGCTGAAGTTGAGGGGTTATTGGGCTCCTATGGAACAAAGCTAAAGTTTTTCTTTGGCAGTATAAAAGGGATAGCGTGACATCCACTCCACAACCAACTGGTTATTTCTAAGTCCCTAAAATTTTGTCACAAATCAGTGAAGGCTCTGTAAGATGCCTCCAGCGCTAGATTATTCATCATTTACATTTGCAAACCTCTTAACTTCTCTGAGAATTGGTGCCTTCTTTGTAAAAACTGAGTTAAGTTACTCTCTACTTGCCTAGCTGAGTTGTTGGATCACGGTTCTAAAGCGCTTTGTAAACTCTGAACATTTTAACTAGCAATCTAAAAAACTATTTTGTTAACAATAAATATGCTATGGTCTCATTCTTGCTTCCTTGTATACTATTTGTAATCTCCTTTATTAATTCAGCTGGCCCGTCATTTCGTTTTTACCATCTGCCTAATGAGTCCCAGGTACGCAGGAACATGCAGTGGAAATCAAGGCATGCTCTTGTTCTTAGGCGCATAAACACCGCAAATACAATACAGTGTGACAAATGCTATGATGGCTTAAATTGGAGTTTCTTAATATCGGCCCTACTGACATTTCAGACAGACACTTCTTTGTTGTGGGAGCTCTCCTGCACATTGTATGATGTTTAGCAGCATCCCTGGCTTCTACCCAGTAGATGCCAGTAGCAACCTTCCCCCAGGTTGTGACAACCAAAAATGCCTGTAGGCGTTGCCACATGTCCTCTGAGGGGAGGGGCAAAATTGCACCCCGTTGAGAACCATTGGGTTAAACAAAGGGTGCCTTGACTTTCTGCAAGATGTGATGTCTAAGCTGAGATCTTCGCAATAAGCAGGAGTTAGCCAGTTGAAGAGAGTAGGTAAAGGGGAGAGTGTATACATTAATCCCAGAGGCAATATCCTAAAAGCCAAAACATTAGGAAATAACTTGTTTTCTTTTGTACCTGACAGCTAGTGAATCTGAATGGTCATTAAACTGTTTTCCTGCATTCAAAAATTTACCTAGTCTTTTTGTGCTAAGAAGATTGGAGCTTCATGTAGATTGGAATACTATCAAATATGGTCTTTCCTACTTAGTATATTTACAAAAGAAGAGTTTAAAGAATTGAGGAGGACAAAATGAGTAGAGGGAATCGCTATGATTTCCCAACAATTAGAACAATTGGAGTTACCTCATATGCTAGAATAAGTGAGGATTCTATAAGAATGAATAAAATTCATGCTTATTATGATGACAGAAGTGTAGAAAATTTTTCAGGCATAAGAATTCTTATGAAATTTCTCCTTCTATCCTAAAAGTAGGGCAGAATTCTCCAGAATGAGGTAACCTAGAAACTTAGGACTGTTCATTTTATAATTACATATGTTCTTTTCATGAACTGACAGCTCAGATATAGATTTCTGGAACTAGATTATAGCGCAGGACTGGTCTGAAGCTGTACTCTGAAGCACAGAACACTAAAGCTTGCAGAGAAGCTGGAGATTGTATTGTCTAAATCCGAAGAGGTCAGATGTTTGTGTAAGCTCAAATGACTACACAGTGGCAGTGTTTGGACTTTATTTTTGACTTCCAGTCCATTTCTGCCATGCATCTTGGTATCTTTTCCATTTTCCAGGAACTCACGTTTTACTGTATCCAATGAGAAGTGTTTGTATGGGACCAATCAAATCCTGGACAGAGTGTTTAGGGGATGTTTGTGTCATCCTACAAAACCCAGTGCTTCATACAAAGCTATTCTTTAAAGTAGATGTTTGCTGGTTCTTTAATTTCTTTTTTCTTTTTTACTCACACTTTATTTTTTTTCTTTTTTTTTAACATATTTATTGGAGTATAATTGCTTTACAATGGTGTGTTAGTTTCTGCTTTATAACAAAGTGAATCAGCTATACATATACATATATCCCCATATCCCCTCCCTCTTGCATCTCCTTCCCACCCTCCCTATCCCACCCCTCTAGGTGGTCACAAACCACCTAGCTGATCTCCCTGTGCTATGCGGCTGCTTCCCACTAGCTATCTGTTTTACATGTGGTAGTGTATATATGTCCATGCCACGCTGTCACTTTCTCCCATCTTACCCTTCCCCCTCCCTGTGTCCTCAAGTCCATTTTCTAGTAGGTCTGCGTCTTTATTCCCGTCTTGCCCCTAGGTTCTTCATGACCATTTTTTTTTTTTTAGATTCCATTTATATATGTTAGAATATGGTATTTGTTTTTCTCTTTCTGACTCACTTCACTCTGTATGACAGACTCTAGGACCATCCAGCTCACTACAAATAACTCAATTTCGTTTCTTTTCATGGCTGAGTAATATTCCATTGTATATATGTGCCACATCTTCTTTATCCATTCATCTGTCGATGGACGCTTAGGTTGCTTCCATGTCCTGGCTATTGTACATAGAGCTGCAACGAGCATTGTGGTACATGACTCTTTTTGAATTATGGTTTTCTCAGGGTATATGCCCAGTAGTGGGATTGCTGGGTCGTATGGTAGTTCCATTTTTAGTTTTTTAAGGAACCTCCGTACTGTTCTCCGTAGTGGTTGTATCAATTTACATTCCCAGCAACAGTGTAACAGTTCCATTTTCTCCGCACCCTCTCCAGCATTTATTGTTTGTAGATGTTTTGATGATGGCCATTCTGACCGGTGTGAGGTGATACCTCATTGTAGTTTTCATTTGCGTTTCTCTAATGATTACCGATGTTGAGCATCCTTTCATGTGTTTCTTGGCAATCTGTATATCTTCTTTGGAGAAATCTCTATTTAGGACTTCTGCCCATTTTTGGATTGGGTTGTTTGTCTTTTTGATATTGAGCTGCATGAGCTGCTTGAATATTTTGGAGATTAATACTTTGTTAATTGCGTTGTTTGCAAATATATTCTCCCATTCTGAGGGTTTTTTCGTCTTGTTTGTAGTTTCCTTTGCTGTGCAAAAGCTTTTAAGTTTCGTTAGGTCCCATTTGTTTGTTTTTATTTCAGTTTCTCTAGGAGGTAGGTCAGAAAGGCTCTTGCTGTGATTTATGTCACAGAGTGTTCTGCCTATGTTTTCCTCTAAGAGTTTTATAGTGATTGGCCTTACATTTAGGTCTTTAATCCATTTTGAGTTTATTTTTGGGTACGGTGTTAGGGAGTGTTCTAATTTCATTCTTTTACATGTAGCTGTCCAGTTTTCCCAGCACCACTTATTGAAGAGGCTGTCTTTTCTCCATTGTATACTCTTGCCTCCTTTATCAAAGATAAGGTGACCATATGTGTGTGGGTTTATCTCTGGGCTTTCTATCCTGTTCCACTGATCTATATTTCTGTTTTTGTGCCAGTACCATATTGTCTTGATTACTGTAGCTTTGTAGTATAGTCTAAAGTCAGGGAGCCTGATTCCTCCAGCGCCATTTTTCTTTCTCCAGATTGCTTTGGCTATTCAGGGTCTTTTGTGTTTCCATACAAATTGTGAATTTTTTTATTCTGGTTCTGTGAAAAATGCCAGTGGTAGTTTGATAGGGATTGCACTGAATCTGTAGATTGCTTTGGGTAGTAGAGTCATTTTCACAATGTTGATTCTTCCAATCCAAGAACATGGTATATCTCTCCATCTATTTATATCATCTTTAATTTCTTTCATCAGTGTCTTATAGTTTTCTGCATACAGGTCTTTTGTCTCCTTAGGTACGTTTATTCCTAGGTATTTTATTCTTTTTGTGGCAATGGTAAATGGGAGTGTTTTTATAATTGCACTTTCAGAGTTTTCATCATTAGTGTATAGGAATGACAGAGATTTCTGTGCATTAATTTTGTATTCTGCTACTTTACCAAATTCATTGATTAGCTCTAGTAGTTTTCTCGTAGCATCTTTAGGATTCTCTATGTATAGTAACATGTCACCTGCAAACAGTGACAGCTTTACTTCTTCTTTTCCGATTTGGATTTCTTTTATTTCTGTTTCTTCTCTGATTGCTGTGGCTAAACCTTCCAAAACTATGTTGAATAATAGTGGTGAGAGTGGGCAACCTTGTCTTGTTCCTGATATTAGCAGAAATGGTTTCAGTTTTTCACCATTGGGAATGATGTTCGCTGTGGGTTTGTCATATATGCCCTTTATCATGTTGAGGTAAGTTCCCTCTATGCCTACTTTCTGGAGGGTTTTCATAAATGGGTGTTGAATTTTGTCAAAAGCTTTTTCTGCATCTATTGAGATTATCATAGGGTTTTTCTCCTTCAATTTGTTAATATGGTGTATCACATTGATTGATTTGCATATATTGAAGAATCCTTGCATTCCTGGGATAAACCCCACTTGATCATGGTGTATGATCCTTTTAATGTGCTGTTGGATTCTGTTTGCTAGTATTTTGTTGAGGATTTTTGCGTCTGTGTTCATCAGTGATATTGGCCTGTAGTTTTCTTTCTTTGTGACATCTTTGTCTGGTTTTGGTATCAGGGTGATGGTGGCCTTGTAGAATGAGTTTAGGATTGTTCCTCCCTCTGCTATATTTTGGAAGAGTTTGAGAAGGATACGTGTGAAGCTTCTCTAAATGTTTGATAGAATTCACCTGTGAAGCGATCTGGTCCTGGGCTTTTTTTTACTGGAAGATTTTTAATCACAGTTTCAATTTCAGTGCTTGTGATTGGTATGTTCATATTTTCTATTTCTTCCTGGTTCAGTCTCAGAAGGTTGTGCGTTTCTAAGAATTTGTCCATTTCTTCCAGGTTGTCCAGTTTATTGGCATATAGTTGCTTGTAGTAGTCTCTCATGATCCTTTGTATTTCTGCAGTGTCAGTTGTTACTTCTCCTTTTTCATTTCTAATTCTATTGATTTGAGTCTTCTCCCTTTTCTTCTTGATGAGTCTGGCTAATGGTTTATCAATTTTGTTTATCTTCTCAAAGAACCAGCTTTTAGTTTTATTGATCTTTGCTATCATTTCCTTCATTTCTTTTTAATTTATTTCTGATCTGATCTTTATGATTTCTTTCCTTCTGTTAACTTTGGGGTTTTTTTGTTCTTCTTTCTCTAGTTGCTTTAGGTGTAAGGTTAGGTTGTTTATTTGAGATGTTTCCTATTTCTTGAGGTAGGATTGTATTGATATAAACTTCCCTCTTAGAACTGCTTTTGCTGCATCCCATAGGTTTTGGGTCATCGTGTCTTCATTGTCATTTGTTTCTAGGTATTTTTCGATTTCTTCTTTGATTTTTTCAGTGATCTATTGGTTGTTAAGTGGTGTACTGGTTAGCCTCCATGTGTTTGTATTTTTTACAGATTTTTTTTCCTGTAATTGATATCTTGTCTTATAGCGCTGTGGTCAGAAAAGATACTTGATACGATTCCAATTACCTTAAATTTACCAAGGCTTCATTTGTGACCCAAGATATGACCTATCCTGGAGAATGTTCCATGAACACTTGAGAAGAAAGTGTATTCTTTTGTTTTTGAATGGAATGTCCTATAAATATCAGTTAACTCCATCTTGTCTAGTGTATCATTTAAAGCTTGTCTTTCCTTATCTATTTTCATTTTGGATGATCCGTCCATTGGTGAAAGTGGGGTGTTAAAGTCCCCTACTATGATTGTGTTAATGTTAGTTTCCCCTTTTATGGCTGTTAGTATTTGCCTTATGTATTGAGGTGCTCCTATGTTGGGTGCATAAATATTTACAATTGTTATATCTTCTTCTTGGATTGATCCCTTGATCATTATGTAGTGTCCTTCTTTGTCTCTTGTAATAGTCTTTGCTTTAAAGTTTATTTTGTCTGATATGAGAATTGCTGCTCCAGCTTTCTTTTGATTTCCATTTGCGTGGAATATCTTTTCCCATCCCCTCACTTTCAGTCCGTATTGTCTCTAGGTCTGAAGTGGGTCTCTTGTAGACAGCATGTATACGGGTATTGTCTTTGTATCCCTTCAGCCAATCTATGTCTTTTGTTTGGAGCATTTACTCCATTTACCTTTAAGGTAATTATCAATATGTATGTTCCTATTAGCATTTTCTTAATTGTTTTGGGTTTGTTATTGTAGGTCTTTTCCTTCTCTTGTGTTTCCTGCCTAGAGAAGTTCCTTTAGCATTTGTTGTAAAGCTGGTTTGGTGGGGCTGAATTCTCTTAGCTTTTGCTTGTCTGTAAAGGTTTTAATTTCTCCATCAAATCTGAATGAGGTCCTTGCTGGATAGGGTAACCTTGGTTATAGGTTTTTCTCCTTCATCACTTTAAATATGTCCTGCCACTCCATTCTGGCTTGCAGAGTTTCTGCTGAAAGATCAGCTGTTAACCTTATGGGGATTCCCTTGTGTGTTATTTGTTGTTTTTCCATTGCTGCTTTTAATGCTTTTTCTTTGTATTTAATTTTTGATAGTTTGATTAATATGTGTTTTGGCGTGTTTCTCCTTGGATTTATCCTGTATGGGCCTCTCAGTGCTTCCTGAACTTGATTAACTATTTCCTTTCCCATATTAGGGAAGTTTTCAACTATAATCTCTTCAAATATTTTCTCAGTCCCTTTCTTTTTCTCTTCTTCTGGGACCCCTATAATTCAAATGTTGGTGCATTTAATATTGTCCCAGAGGTCTCTGAGACTGTCCTCAATTCTTTTCATTCTTTATTCTGCTCTGCAGTAGTTATTTCCACTATTTTATCTTCTAGGTCACTTATCCGTTCTTCTGCCTCAGTTATTCTGCTATTGATCCCATCTAGAGTATTTTCAATTTCATTTATTGTGTTGTTCATCATTGTTTGTTTGTTCTTTAGTTTTTCTAGGTCCTTGTTAGACGTTTCTTGTATTTTCTCCATTCTATTTCCAAGATTTTAGGTCATCTTTACTATCATTATTCTGCCTATTTCCTCTTCATTTGTTAGGTCTGGTGGGTTTTTACCTTGCTCCTTCATCTGCTGTGTGTTTCTCTGTCTTCTCTTTTTTCTTAACTCACTGTGTTTGGGTTCTCCTTTTTGCAGGCTGCAGGTTTGTAGTTCCCGTTGTTTTTGGTGTCTACCCCAAGTGGCTAAGTTTGGTTCAGTGGGTTGTGTAGGCTTCCTGGATGTAGGGGACGAGTGTCTGTGTTCTGGTGGATGAGGCTGGATCTTGTCTTTCTGGTGGGCAGGTCCATGTCTGGTGGTGTGTTTTGGGGTGTCTGTGCACTTATTATGATTTTAGGCAGCCTCTCTGCTAATGGGTGGTGTTGTGTTCCTGTCTCGCTAGTTATTTGGCATAGGGTGTCCGGCACTGTAGCTTGCTGGGCGTTGAGTGGAGCTGGGTCTTAGAATTGAGATGGAGATCTCTGGGAGATTTTCGCCATTTTATATTACATGGAGCTGGGAGGTCTCTGGTGGACCAATGTCCTGAACTTGGCTCTCCTACCTCAGAGGCACAGCCCTGACACCGGGCTGGAGCCCCAAGAGCCTGTTATGCACACAAGAAAGGGAGAAAGAAAGGAAGGAAGGAAGGAAGGAAAAGATAAAATAAAATAAAAAAATAAAGTTATTAAAATAAAAAATAATTAGTAAAAAAAATGTTTAAAGTAATAAAAGAATGAAAGAAAGAAGAGAGCAACCAAACCAAATAACAAATTCACCAATGATAAGAAGTACTGGGGCTTCCCTGGTGGCGCAGTGGTTGAGAGTCCACCTGCCGATGCAGGGGACACGGGTTCGTGCCTCGGTCCGGGAGGATCCCGTGTGCCGTGGAGAGGCTGGGCCTGTGAGCCACGGCCGCTGAGCCTGCGCGTCCGGAGCCTGTGCTCCGCAACGGGAGAGGCCGCAACAGTGAGAGACCCGCATACCACACACACACACAAAAAGACGTGCTAAAAACTATACTAAAAAAATTAATAAATAAAACTGGACAGACAGAACCCTAGGACAAATGGTAAAAGCAAAGCTATACAGACAAAATCACACACAGAAGCAGATATATACACACTCAGAAAAAAGAGAAAAAGGGAAAAAATATATATATATCACTGCTCCCAAAGTCCACCTCCTCAATTTGGGATGATTCGTTGTCTATTCAGGTATTCCACAGATGCAGGGTACATCAAGTTGATTGTGGAGCTTTAATCCGCTGCTCCTGAGGCTGCTGGGAGAGATTTCCCTTTCTCTTCTTTGTTCTCACAGCTCCCGGGGCTCAGCTTCGGATTTGGCCCCACCTCTGCGTGTAGGTCGCTGGAGGGCGTCTGTTCTTTGCTCAAACAGGACGGGGTTAAAGGAGCAGCTGCTTCCGGGGCTCTGGCTCACTCAGGCCGGGGGGAGGGAGGGGCACGGAGTGCGGGGCGAGCCTGCGGCGGCAGAGGCTGACCGGACGTTGCACCAACCTGAGGTGCGCTGTGCGTTCTCCCGGGGAAGTTGTCCCTGGATCCCGGGACCCTGGCAGTGGCGGGCTGCACAGGCTCCCGGGAGGGAGGTGTGGATATTGACCTCTGCTTGCACACGGGCTTCTTGTTGGCTGCAGCAGCAGCCTTAGCCTCTCATGCCCGTCTCTGGCGCTCGTGCTGATAGCCGCGGCTCACGCCCGTCTCTGGAGCTCCTTTAAGCGGCACTCTGAATCCCCTCTCCTAGCACACCATGAAACGAAGAGGGAAGAAAAATCTCTTGCCTCTTCAGCAGCTCCAGACCTTTTCCCGGACTCCCTCCTGGCTAGCCGTGGCGCACTAGCTCCCTTTAGGCTGTGTTCACGCCACCAACCCCAGTCCTCTCCCTGGGATACGACCTCCGAAGCCCGAGCCTCAGCTCCCAGCCCCGCCCGTCCCGGCAGGTGAGCAGACAAGCCTCTCGGGCTGGTGAGTGCTGGTCGGCAGCGATCCTCTGTGCGGGAATCTCACTTTGCCCTCTGCACCCCTGTTGCTGTGCTCTCCTCCGTGGCTCCGAAGCTTCCCTACTCCGCCAACCACAGTCTCCACCCACGAAGGGCCTTCCTAGTGTGTGGAAACCTTTCCTCCTTCACACCTGCCTCCCAGAGGTGCAGGTCCCATCCCTATTCTTTTGTGTCAGTTTTTTCTTTTGTCCTACCCAGGTACATGCGGGAGTTTCTTGCCTTTTGGGGAGTCTGAGGTCCTCTGCCAGCGTCAGTAAGTGTTCTGTAGGATCTGTTCCATGTGTAGATGTATTTCTGATGTATTTGTGGGGAGGAGGGTGATCTCTGCGTCTTGCTCTTCTGCCATCTTGAATCCCCTCCCCCCTAATATTTTTTTTAAGGTTAGTTATCTTATACGTTATAAACCTTATTTACTTGGTTATCTTATGTAATGTCTTATTACACTTATTTATCCTGAGTTGGCAAGGTTTCTGGGTTGGTACTAGAAAGACACCCGAGTCAGAAATTTAACAAGCTTAAATCTCTTTTTCCTTACCTCCATTTTCTGATCAGTTCCTCTTGTTTTCATTTGTTTTGTTTTTTTCTGGTTTTAGGGAAACCAGGCCTCAGATAGAAATGTCACATTTACTTTGCTTACATCTATCTAGCTAGCTTTTTCTGGTTTTGCACATGAAGTTAAACGAAGTAGTAATTCTTAAAATCTTGGACTCATCGGTTAGAAGTCCTTTAAGGGGGTTTCCTCCCAATGATTTCTCCTGAGACATACTAATATAAGGCGATAAAGAATTCATATCTTCTCGTGTCAATTTACTTCAAGGTTTATAAAACTTTGACTTTTAGAAAGGACTTACTGCTTATTGTGCTGAAGCCTGTTTCCCTGTATCTTTGACTTTGGTTTAATTCTTCCCCTTGAGCAATAAGGAGAACACTTCTAATCCCCTTCCATATGACAATGTATAGTAAAGTTATAGAAGCATAATATTGAAAGTTATAGAGGCAAGCAGGAACACTTCTGAATTTTTCCCCAACTTCACTTCATTGCTAGGAATTTAAGTGTAATGAGTATAATATTTTGAAAACATTGAAGTATCTTTCATTCCTCATTCCTCCTGCCCAGCTTTATCCATGAATGGGTTATTGCTGCAGCCACATCCTGATAAATGAATAGTAATCAGGGCCTCCTACCCCTCAGGGATGAATGTCAGGGTTATTCCACTAGTCAAACAACCTAGACCAGCACAAGGGTTAGCCAGAAATGGAAAGAATCCCACACGGATGTAGAAGAGGGAGATGTTGGATATAAATGAAGGCCTCAGAATTAAATGCAGCAGAGGAGACTGTAGTTCATATCACTAACTCTCCTACTATCGGTTTTTCTCTAGAAACTATGGCCAACTACCATCTTGAAGAAACCAGGAGAGGATAAGATGTGAGCCCATTTGCGTGTTGGAAGAGGTGGATTGTAGTGGTTTCTGTTGGTTCTCTACTCAGATCTTTCAGATTGTTTCCACCGTTTTGCAGACCCCTCTCTCAGCATGGCTGAGCTTTTGTCTCCAATGTCTCATGTCTGCAATATTTCTTTGAAGTACTGTCATTGAAAAATAGAAGCTGTTTATCACAATGCTTGGAGCAGAATTATTATTCAGTAAATGTTAACTGTCATTCCTACTCTTCTCCTTCCCAAATAGTTTTGGAAGCCTTGACACAAAGAAAATAATTTGAAAGGTCTGCATGCTTCCATATTTTCTTTCATGGAAAAATGAAGATCTCTTTATAGGTTAGTGTTCCCTTCTCTAGAAGAGGCTGGACCAGCAGAAAACATTTAAATAGGAATTGGAGACCTGGATCCCTGTCCTTGCTCCCGCCTACTGTGGGCCACATATTCCATATGTGTAAAACAAGACGTAGCCTAAAACAGATTCAAGGTCCCAGCTGAAATATTACCTCCTCAAAGACCTCTATCCAAGTATCCCACCTACCATGAAGTAACTTTTCAGCTGTTTATTTCCTTAATTGCACTTATCCAGCCTATAATTATCTTGTTTGCATCTGTCTCCCCTCAGTCAGCATGTAATCTTGATGACAGCATGGATCACATCTGCCTTTTTGAGCTCCTTCATCTCCAATGTCTAGCACCATACCTGGTCCATGGTAGTTTTTCAATACATATTTATAAAAGGAGTAAAGAAAGAGTGAGATTAAGATTTGAAGTTATTCTAGTTATCAATTGAATTGAAAAAACCACCCCCAATTTAGCAGGGGAACCAGCCATTTTGTTATGCCCACAGATTCTATGGGTCAGGAATTTAAATAGGGTACAGTGATGACAGATTGTCTTTCTTCTGTGAAGTTTTGAGATCCAGTTGGGATGACTCAGAGACTGGGAGTGGCTCAAAAGCTGGGGTCTGGAATCATTCAGAGACATCTTTACTCACATGTCTGGCAGGTGGTATGGGCTATTGGCTGAGATCTAAGAGGCAGCTACAAAAGTTTGCTTAGTTTCAAGGGGAGGGGCTCTAGACCCTGCCACTAGATGTTGAGTGTCAAGGTCACATTGTAAGAAGAGGCTGTGGGATGGGAGATGTTATTGGAGCCATTTTTGGTAAATACAGTCTTCCACAGATACGTGTATAACTTGATTCAATTGTTCCAGACTCTAATCTCTTATGAGAATTTAAGAAATAAACATCTGAGTTAGAGTCCTTATTTCATTTTTTTTTAATATTTATTTATTTGGTTGCTCTGGGTCTTAGTTGTGGCAGGCAGGCTCCTTAGTTGTGGCTCGCCTGGCTTCTTAGTTGTAGCACGTGGGCTCCTTAGTTATGGTATGAGAACTGTTAGTTGTGGCATGTCAACTCTTAGTTGCAGCTTGCATGTGGGATCCAGTTCCCTGACCAGGTATCGAACCCAGGCCCCCTGCACTGGGAGTGTGGAGTCTTAACCACTGCACCACCAGGGAAGTCCCAGGAGAGTCCTTATTTCTTCCCCAGCATCCTGTGAACCTCAGACCCATACACATAATTTAGAAAAGTCTTATTTGCAGGAGAAAATTAACTTTCCCAGATAAACATTCCAGAATGGATGACTCTGTGTTATTGCAGTTACCTGCATTCCTAAGTGGTTTAAGGCTATATTAAAAGAAAAGAAAATTTCTGTTTAAATATTAGTGAACATTACCATCTAGATGAATGGTTATATTTCCTTCTGAAAGAAAATCCTAGAGAGTTCCTGCTCACTTGTAGTTGTGCTTTTTGTGGGAGCCACACTGGATGCACAGTGATGTTTACTTGGTGAGTTGCGGGACCCATCATGTTCCCCTCCTACCTTTCTCTTAATGCAGGTCAGTCTCAAGTACCTGAAAATTAATCCAACCCAAACCCTCAAAATATGGGTTTGGCTCTAAATGATATCATGGATTTAGTGGTTGTTTGTAGTTTTAAGCACAGAGTTTTGTTATCCCCTTGCCTCCCTCCAAATCAGGGAGACTCTGTAAGCTTCCATCTCTTTATTTTCTATATATGTATAATTATGGAGAATGGTAGTTATTCTTCAGAACATCATTCCCCAATATACTAATAAAATCCTGACTCATCAACCAAAATAAAAAGGTTATCCTATTTTCTTTAGAAAATAAAAAAATAGTACTCATTCAATGAATGAGTTATCCAGTGTTTTATATACTAATGAAGTTTACAGTACTTTTCATAATGATTGAAAAGAAAGGAGACTTTGATTGCCCTGAGTGAAACAATAATCAGAAGATGTCATACTCAAAATCCTCCATATTCTCAGTACTTGCATTAACGTTTTACTGAAATACCTCATTCATTAATAGGTAGCTATCAAGTGATACACAGATCATGTTTCCAAGGCTTTGCAAATTATAAGATGGAGTTGTTTGAGAAAATACTTGCTTTTCCAGTGGTGGGGATAGATTTGTCCTATTCTGATTCATCCATGATCTTTTGTGATTGGCTTCTTTTTGGGGGCAAATATTTGATTTTCCATTTCTCTTATTTGTCTTTGAGAGTTTCACTAACCCTGAGGGAAAGAAAAAACATCTCATGTTGCCAAACTTTGAAAGGTCAGAGATGTACAGGCTGTCTGAGGGAGAGTGTAAAAGCCATTAGCAGCCTGATATCTCATTTGGTGGCTAACGATCCGGGAGGAATCCCGAATGGCCTCTGTCCACGTTAATCCCCTAGAAGTAAAGGATCTTAACGAGAGCAGAATAATGTTATCAATTTCTTCTGTTCTCATTAAATTCCAAAGGCTGTAATTTGGAGGCCTCCTTGGTTTTTATGCCAACCAGTATGAAAGAGATATAGCATGTAGAAAGGAACAAAGTAGTAAAATTAAACCAAAATAGAGTATAGAGTGGCTTATTCGTATATATAATTTTCAATTTACAAAGTCTTAATATACAAAACCTCACTTTAATTTACCTTCGCATTTATGTGTCACCAGTGTCCCGCAGGAAGCCCGCAGGTAGAAGGCCCCCACCTTTTCTCTAACTCTTTCTCTTCTATCTGAGTTTTCTTCCCAGTTCTCTCCCTATATATGAATTAACTATTTACTTTTCAGGACCTAGTTCAAGCCGTATATCCTTTATGTAACCCAGAGGCTCCTTCCCTTCATCTGAAACCCTCCCCATCTTACTGGCCATACTGCCTATTTGATATTTAATATATGGGACAAGTACCAGACACTGAAGACAATATCTTTATATGTCTCATTGTCACAACATGTATTCATTTATTCACTCAGTTATCTATGCATGAATTAAAGAAACATTCCAAGGGTACACATTCCGTATCTGGTACTGTGCCAGATGCTGGAGATGCAAGTATGAATGAAATCCTATTTACAGTTGACTAGGGCATGGGAATAAGCACAGCCAGATATAGATGTTAGGATAGAAATGTAAACAGGACACATTGGGTATACAAAGCAGGACCTAATCAATACTACCTGGGAAGAAGAGAGACCTAAAAGGTGAGCCTCTAAGGAGACACAAGAAGATGTTTATTAGGTGGTAGAGAATGGAGAGAAGTAAGGAGGAAAGGGAGTGATAACAGGGAGAGGAATTCCAAGAGGGTTTAAACATAAGAAAGGCTCTGGTGCAGACATGTGTTCATGGAAGGCCAAGTAGTTTTGAACAGAGAAATCTGTGGATTGTGTAATGGGATAGGAGTCAGGTGAACTAAGAATAAGGTCGGACGGGGAGTAAATTGTGGAAGGCTTTGTTCAATATGGAGAGAAACTTGGGCATAATCTGTGGTCAGTAGGTGGCTATTGTGGTTTTCTATGTCAGATTTGTGTTTTCTAAGATCACTCTGGCAGCAGTGCGGAGGATGGATTGTAAAGAATCAGGAGTGGAGGCAGAAAGAACAGTTAGGGGAATCTCGTCATCGTCCAATGAAAGACAGCTAGACTATGAACTAAAGGAGATGGAGATCGAAGAACAGCTATGATAAATTATGAGAAAATAAAATCTTTGGGACTTTTAACTTCTTAGGGGTAGATATTACATCATCTTCTACACAGCCTTAAGCACTTATTAAGCTGTATTGTTAATACTGTACTTGCTAAATAGAACAGAACTTTATACTGGTATAAGAAAAGCTGTTAAGAGAGTTGAATAATTTCTGATGTCCCCTAGTAATTTAAAGGCAGATTTTGTTCTACAACTGAGATTATGTGTTTTATGAATTTTGGGCCTGGGAAACTGAGAAATTAGAGAATTTTCATGTGGACACCATACTTCAGGAGTTAAAATTTAAGCTACTAAATTTTCATAACAAATTTATTTCAAGTTTTGGATTGATATTTAACAGGGTTATTTTATGTTGAGGACCTCAAATAATCCTAAACCAACAGATTTGTATTAATTGTTCCTAGAAATCATAGGTCAATAACATTTTGATTCTTCCTGGACCAGGTGACTATGTAATTGAATGAGAATGAAACTCCCAGATTAATGGAAAGACTGATCTTCTCGCTTCAGGGGAAAATTCCTTGATACTGGTAGAATTTAAAAAGGCCTGAAGCCATTATGACCTCCTCCCATTCTCCCTGTATTAAAGGTGATCCTTACGGTGATTTTTGGTACTCACTAGTTTTTCTGGTACTAACTATCAAAGTATACCTTGATCTTTCTTTTGGAAGAGCAAATACCTTTGAGATAGGAGTATAAAAAATCAGTTGCATATGATTTTGAAATTCATGATTGAAAATATTTCCAGTGTCTTCTACCAAGCCATAATAGATTCACTGCCTTCTCTTCCCATTTGGGAAAAAGGTCTGGCCACTGAACTGATAACCCCAAGCATTGATGGAGCAGTGTAATAGATTTCACAAGTGGCACCATTTCTGTAATGTCTTTTGCAATGTGACTTGACAGATACTCTCATCAAAGGGTAGAACCTAGTTGCTCACTCCCCAAAATTGGTCTGGTCTTATGAATTATTTGGTCAATAGAATGTCAGTGAAATTATATTTCAGGTCTGAACCTAGATCTCAAGAGGCTTATTGGGCTTCTGTTTTCGTTTGGATCCCTGTCTCTGCATGAAGTCAAGCCTGGGCTCCCCTTTTAATGACTAGAGTCCATCTGGAGGAGAGACATCCCAGGTAAAGCCATTCTAGATTAGCCAGACCCCAGACAATATGCCAGCCAACCAGACTCATGGGTAATCCAGACAGATTTGGCCCACAACAGCAGAAACATGCAGCCAACTCATAGACTTGTGAGCATAAAAAACGTTTATGATTGTAGACTGAGCTTTTGTGGTTGTGTTACACAACACTATCATGGCAAGAGATAACTGATACACATAGGATGTACATATAGGGCAGAGATGAGATCAAACCATTTATGGGTCAGTGGCCAAGACTTGTATCAGAGTCCTCTAGATAAGTAGAAATAGCAAGTCAGTCCCAAAGATAGAGGTGTCTGGTCCACTAAGTTGAAGAGATTCAGATCAAACCAATACAACAAGTGGTATATTTCCCTGTAGAGAAGTTATTCTGACAGAGTCTGAAACCATAGTGAAGGAGACTAATAGCCAAGACAGCTGATTTGGGCATCAGTAAGTGTTTCAATTTTGCCATTTACTGGCAGTTACAGCTGCAGCTAATAGTTATCAAGAGTTTTCAATGTGCCAAGATAATCTTACTTAATTCAATGGTCACAAAATTCCTTTTCAGTAGAAACCATTATTATCTTCTCCTTACTAATGAGGGACTAAGGTTTAGAGAGGTTAAGAAATATCATGTCATGTATCATATCATATATTATATATCATATCATATCATATCATGTAACTGGGAGAGTCAGGACACAAACCCAGGTCTCTGCCCCCAAACCACTCTTATCTTAGGGTCTATCTAAGCTTCATTTTACTCGAGTATAGAATGGGGATGATAATGCTTACTCTCAAGGTTTGGGGCAAATGTTAAATAAGATAATGAATAGAGGCATTCAGTCTTTAGTGCTATTATAAATTTAATTATGATGTTATCCTCTGAGCTCCAGACATATTTGGCAGGCTGCATCTCTGTTTTGGAAACTTTGCAACTGGCTTAATCGTCATGGAGTCTGGAAGTCATTCTTTTTATTGCAAAGAGATTTTGGTCATCTTTTTCTTTGCAGAGAGAGCCCCTTTCCATCCTGACCTATAATCTGGCAGACTGATCAGAGGTGATTCTTCCTTTTTCTCATGCATCCTGTAGGAAGGCCTGGATGGAGACAAGGATTCTCTGTTAAAAGCGAGATTAGTGATCTCCTCTAGTGATGGGAATTGCCAGGATTTAAAAGGAAGTGTTAAGGAAAACTTAACACATGATAAAATGGGAAGCCTGTTATACTGAAAGCAAGTTTTCTCCTGTGTATATTGGAACCTATTCCTACAGGCTTCTTTACTTATGATTATTATCTCTACTGTAAGTCTCTTGTGATTGAAAAAATTAAGCTGTACATTCTTGTAGGAGACATCAATTCCACAAGACTGGGAGTTAGGGATATTCATAGTTTGAGCAGGCAGAGTGGATATATATTCATAGAACGTTAGAGTGGGAGGGGCAATACTAGTCATCGGATGGGCACATATGGGGACACCTCCGTTAGGTGATCTTTCAACCACTGCTTGAATGCTGCAGTGACTGAAAACTCAGCATCTCCTGAGGATGACTATTGTATTTGTGCGGAACTCTAATGAGTCACAGTCTCCCTTTTTGTAACTTTCACTCACTGAGCTCTAGTTTTCTGGATTAGGAAATACACCAGACTAGTCTCAGGATTGAACTTTCTGGGTCTTTATAATGGATACACTTGAGTAATTTAATTCCTCTCCTATTTGTGTGAAAACTGCTTGCCCATTCGTTCCCCAAGAGGAGTGGTAGCCATTTATTAAGAGACAATACCCATTGGTCATAATCAAAAGACGAGGGCTGGATGCCTGATGCTAGGTGGGCTATCAGAGTCACTTTGGAATCGGGACTTTAAGTGTTATGTTACAGCATAAATCCCATGAGACATTTAAAAAATTCTTTGTCAACATTTAAGTGTCAGGATTTTTACGTAATATAAACTTCCAGAATTTTAGCTGCTCTTGAAAAATGAGAAGATCTGAAAACACTGGGCAAGCATTTCCACATCCTGACAATTGGCTGTAGCTGAGTAAGTGCTACCCCTCTGCGTGGATCTTACACTCCCCAGCTTTCTGTAGAGCCCCCAAACCATATTTGCATTACTCATTAATGTCACTAGCTTGAGCGCTTTGAGAATCCAAGTTTGCATCAATTTCCTGCTTTGAGTGCATTTCTGTACGTGCAACCAGGAGAGCCTTAAGCAAACTTTCCATAATTCAGTGGTTATAACTCTGGCTGGATATTAGCGATCATCTGGCCAACTTTCAAAAACAGATCTTGGACCAGACTCCATAATTATGAAGTAAGAACCTTTATACTCTCATTCTCATCTGGAATCTCTGGATTCTCTTATGGCTGGAATATTGTGATCTTAAAATGAAACAAAACAAAGCAAAACAAAACAAAACAAAACAAAAGAAACAACCAAACCTCTCCAGATAATAGCCATGGTTAATAACTACTGATGTAACTGAAGATAGAAAACATGGAATGTATCACCCATTTTTTTTCTGATGCACAAAATTCATGCCAATAGGCCGGCTTTCTCCAAGCTAAGCATCTCTGGCTGCTACCTGGAAGGGAATGTTTTAAGATGCTTTCGGGTAAGAGCTACCAAATGCTGGATGCTTTTGGAGCCTGTGCTCCTGTGCAATCACACTTGCACGTGATTTTGCTCACTTGGTCTATACTGAGCACTTGGAAGATAGAAAGATGGGATGACAAGTGAGGAGATGCAAGTAGCCAACAATCCTAAGGTGCATTCTGCTGGGATTCACCTGAGGAAAAGTGATGAGAAATCTTAGGACATATTCAAGGATCAGCCAGCATTGTAATGGCTTAACTCAGCCTAGCTGAGAATTAGGCCTAGACTTAGAGCCACATTCTTGCTGAGCCCGCTCTTACTGACTTATGGGTTGTAGTTTCAAAGACAGTAAGGAAACTCTTCTCACGAAGCCAGCTTTAAGTACTCTCCTCATTCTGCTAATTAAACAGCGCCTACTGTGCCAGTTTCAGTAGTAAATAATTTCTGGTCCTACGTCTTGTTGTCAAGAATTCGTGGCCTGAGAAGTTTCTGCTCATCCTACAAGACCTTTTGTTTCTTTAAATAATGCTTATTTTCTTGACATTCACACTACTGTCTTATGCCCCTACTTTCTCCAGACTCACCAAGTTGCTTGAACATATAATTTATTCAGCATTTCGTTTAGTTTGAACCCCATCCACAGCTTTATCTGAGATTTTTTAAATGATCCAAATGTAAACAGTGTCATGATGATAATATGTAACACTTATTAAAAGCTTACTCTATGCCAGACATTGCTCCACTGTAATCCTTACAGAGAGTCTACGATGATGATGGGATAATTATAGATAAAGTAGCTGAGTCACAGAGAGGTTGCCAGGCTTCAAGCCTTTCTATGATTTTCTATTGCTTTTAGGTTAATGTTCAGTATTCTTAACACAGCCTTTCAGACCTTTGATATGACCTATTCATTCTCCTCTGTCCCTCACTTATCATTCAAACGTCTTATTTGGGGCATTATGATGATTTTTCCCTCTTTCTCTTTCAGGTCTTCACATAGTTTTCCTCTGCCAGAAACTCCTAGTTCATTCCGTATCCTCACTAGCTTGGCTAAATCATACTCACTATTCAAATCTCAAATTAAAATTACTTTTCTCAGCAAGGAAACCCTGGCCCCCATATTAGTGTTCTATCGAGTGTGTTTTTCACATCACCTGTATTGATATCACTTGGGGGTGTGTATTAAAATTTAGCTTTCAGGGCTTCTCTACAGACCTATTGAGTAAGAAGGTAGGGGCTAGGCATCTACATTTTGAGCAAATGCCCCTGGCATTTGTTATGAGCTGTGAAGTTGGAGAATCACTTCCATAGACTAAGTTAATTTCCTTGGTTAGTTGTTGCCATAGTACAACTGTGGCATAGTACCCTGTCCTTCCCCTTTCCAGATAAGCATCACATTCAGTTTATGTTTATTATTTATGTTCACTGTGAGATTAAGAGGCCTATATCTGTAGTGTTCATTTCTGTATATCTAAATGTAGTCCATTACTTGGCCTATAATTTTGTTTATTAAGTAGAAATTGTTTTTTCTCCTTTCAGTAAATTTTACGTAGCATCTGTCTTCCATTTTGTGGATAAATAGTAAATCCTTAGAATTCAAGGTTGAATAATGTATAGTCTTTGGGCTTAACGAACTCACAGTCTCATAGGAGAGACAAGGAAAAAATATAATATTTGATTTTGTTGTAATATTTGATTTTGTTTGTTGTAAGAGCTCTCTCTCTCCTTCTCTCTCTCTCTCTCCTTCTCTCTGTCTCTATCTCCCTCTCCCTATCTCTTTCTCTCTCTCTCCCTCTCTCCCTCTCCCATTGTAGTTAGCAAATATAATGAAGGAGGTAAGGACTCTATAGGTACAGGAAAGAAGAGACCTAATCCAGGCTAGAAGGAGCAATCTGAGAAGGCTTCCTAGAGGAGGTGACACACAAGTTTAGTCTTTAAAAAGTAGATAATTGAAGAAGAGGTGTGCAGAAGGTATTTTAAGCAGAGAAACATGAGACAGCATAGTATGCATTTCGGTATCTGGGAGTAGTTGGGTGCAGCTCATTGTAGGGTCTCAGGGACAATAAGAACCAGGTCTAAGGAGTTTGAGTTTTACTGTGATAGCCAATGAGACATTCTGAAGAGGGAAATATGTGGTTAGCTCTGGTCTGTAGAAGTTTGCAATTAAGGTCATATTTCTATTTCACCTCTCTATTATTATGAAATAAAATTTTGGTTCTGAGTGATTAAATTGAGATAAATTATTTATTTGTGTACGCATACATTTATTCACTCATTCACCACATTCATTGAACACATGCTACACAGTAGGCACATCCCCATATTTTACTTAACACTCACAATGTTCCTGTTAATTAGATGGCATTTTTTTCCATTTTGATATTGGAGCTCAGTGAGGTTTAATTACTTGCTTAAGACACAGAAATATTTAGTAAAAAATGGGTATTCTAGTCCTGACCTCCTTGCAGATTTTGTTCTGCTTTTGCTTGGTTCAGCAGTACTTAGAATTCACTTATTCAGTCATTGAATATTCATTGACTCCTATTATGTGCTAGGGGCTCAGAGTATAGCATTGGGTGCAAAAGAAAAAAAAATTCTGCTCTTTTGACGTTTAGAGTCTACTCGGTATCTAGAAACTCTTGCTAGAGAAGTGATTCCTATTGACCCAGCTATCTCTTCTCAACTGTAGGGCTGAAGGAGTCTTGAGGGTGGTAAGTGGTAACAGGGAGAGCCAGTCTCTCTCCTGTATCCAACATGTTTTTCCAAGGACATTCATGAAAGGTAAATACTAGCCCTGGGAGAAAAAGGTTGAAAGGATACCTGAGGCTTCACTTTGATACAAAGAGAATAGAGGGGAGACGATTATATGATGATAATAAAATCTGTTAACTACTAAGTGTTTATTGTTAAAGCCAGGTCTCTTGATATTTGGTAGAAGAATCTTTAAAGGGCCCAAAGAAACAAATCTTTGCTAAGCGCTGCTGGCAGATCACCAATCATTTCAGGAAGAGTTAAGCCTTCTTCTTTCTAAGAATAGCCAACATCCTGTTTGCAGATTGTCCATAGTGAATTTTTAGCCAGATTCCTGCTTCCCCTCTGTGAAAGGGGTACCTCTCCCACCTCAGTTTACTCATCTGTATAATCTGTATAACCCATCCAATGTTCCAACCTCCTTGACTTGTTTTAAGGATCAATTAAGATAATGTATATGAAAATGTTTTTAGTCCTTGTCTCATGTTTTTGAAGATAGGTGAAGGACAGAAAGGAAGGATTAGGGATTGTTTCACTTAGATTAAATACGTATAGGGAAAAATTGACCCAGCATCTCAGAAAGGACCAAAACCAGATTGTATCTCTAACCTTGATAGTATGAATCTGCGGGCCTTTTTCCTAGATTGTTTCAACTAGTTTGTTTAAAGTGACTCAGCTACTAACATCTATCAGTCTCTGACTCTCCTCTATTTAGAATTTCTAAATTCAGGGGAGCCAGAATCTGATTAGTTTAGCTTGAAACTGAATATCACCCTGGTTCCATCCACCAAGTTCAGAGAGTCACAGGGTGTTGGAGTTTAGCATGGTTGCTAGTAGCTCACATCTTTGAATAGAGGAAGTCATTTGAAACCAGATACAATCCCAAGGATATTCACTGTAATAGAAAGAAAGCAGGAAACAGGAATTATGACAGAGGGTTCAGGAAGGGGGCCAAGCTACAAAGAACACCTCTTCCATCAGCAGTTATACCTGATGATGGGAGATCCTTTGCTTTGCCAGCTGAGATTCATAACATGCAGTCTTTTACAGAATTAATGGTCAGCGTGTAGATGCACTTTTAATCAAACTTCTTTCTGTAAAATGCTTGCCAGGGGTGAGATAAAAAGAGAAAGTGCAACAACTGCCTGCTCAGCATAACAGATTGCCTCAAATATGCTGAGAAGAATTGAATCGTCACAGTACAAAAACCATGATGGGTTTAAAATACAGATTTTGTTTATCTTTGATATTGCAGTTTCATGGAAGTCTTTAAAAATAACTTAGAAGCTTATATGAAAATGTCCTGCTGTCAAGAAGGGAAATGCACTCCTAGGATGGTATGTTAGTTACCAGTGCAGGTTCTGGAACCAGGACTATGTTTAAGTTCTGTCTCTTTAAGATATTAAGTGTGTGACCTTTCGTTAAGTGTCCTACCACTGCAAGATTCATATTGTCATCCGTGCAATGAGGTCGATAATACTGTGTAGGAGGGTCCTGAGGATAAAATGTAATGGCATAGAGCGTTTAGTATAAGGCCAGGCACGTAGTGAAGGCTTACTAAATGGCAGCCATTACTGTTGTTTTATTATCATCATTATTGTTTTCTAAGTCTACGATTTTAAATGTACAGAATGTCAGAACCTCTAATAGAAGTCAGAATTTGTTGTAATAGCTTTATGGAATACCATCAACAATGAAAATAAATGAGCTACATTTCTTTTCTTATAATAAATTTATTTATTTATTTATTTTTGGCTGCGTTGGGTCTTCGTTGCTGAGTGTGGGCTTTCTCTAGTTGCGGCGAGCGGGGGCCTACTCTTCATTACAGTGCGCGGGCTTCTCATTGCAGTGGCTTCTCTCGTTGTGGAGCGCGGGCTTCTAGGTGCGCGGGCATCAGTAGTTGTAGCACGCGGGCTTCAGTAGTTGTGGCATGTGGGCTTAAGTAGTTGTGGCTCGCGGGCTCTAGAGCGCAGGCTCAGTAGTTGTGCCCCACTGGCCTAGTTGCTCCTATGCATGTGGGATCTTCCCGGACCAGGGCTCGAACCCGTGTCCCCTGCATTAGCAGGCAGATTCTTTTTGGTTTTTTTTGCGGTACGCGGGCCTCTCACTGTTGTGGCCTCTCCCGTTGCGGAGCACAGGCTCTGGACGTGCAGGCTCAGCGGCCATGGCTCACGGGCCCAGCCGCTCTGTGGCATGTGGGATCTTCCCGGACCGGGGCACGAACCCGTGTCTCCTGCATCGGCAGGCGGACTCTCAACCACTGCGCCACCAGGGAAGCCCAGCAGGCGGATTCTTAACCACCACCAGGGAAGTCCCTAAATGAGCTACATTTCCATGTATAAACATAGATAAATCTTAAAAACATAATGTTGAGTGGAAAAGCATGTATCAAAACATAGATTCAGAATGATATAATTTATATACAATTTTAAACATACAGATTTATAATTTTTATGAACACATTTTGTATCAGACGTTGTTATTTGCCTACCCAATATTTTATTTTCTCCTTCTTGGTTGCTAAGGTATTCTATTTTGCTCAGAGGGGTGGTGCAGCCATTTTTTCACTTTTTTTTTCACAATCACAAACAGCTCTGTAATTATCTTCTCTGTTGTTGTCTCCCTCTGAAAATGCATGCATGTTTCTTTAGGGTAAAAGAAGGAGAAGTGCTGAGTCACACATTATATTCTTCTTCAACTTTACTGGCAATTTCCAAATTACTTTCTCTAATTATACTGCCATTTATACAAGAACACATTATATGTGTTCTTGCTTTGCATCATCTTTGTCAACACTGGTGTCAACAGACTTTTTTTCTTTTCCAGTGTAATGGGTAGTATTAGTGAATAGTACCACCATGTTTTTATTTTAATATTTAATGTTTTCTTCAAAAATATTAAGCACATATCAAGTTATAGGTTTTAAAGATCCATTATTAGGAATATATCTAATAATGACATATATTTAGACATTAGAACATGTTTCTAGCATTTTATAGTAAAATTTAGTATCTTTGCCTCCTAGTTTGGAACTGTAATGATTTTCAATCTTTGACTTTTTAAGACTGTTTTCTTTAGAACAAGTTCTGGTTCACAGTAAAATTGAGAGAAAGATAGATATTTCCCATAAGCTCCTCCCCTCATACATGCACAGCCTCCTCCACTATCAACATCCCCCTCCATAATGAACCTACATTGCCACATCACTATCACTGAAATTCCATGGTTTACATCAGGGTTCATTCTTGGAGCTGTACATTCTATGGGTTTGGGCAAGTGTAGAATGACATTTATCCATCATTAAAGTATCATACAGAGTATTTTCACTGCCCTAAAAATCCTCTTTGATCTGCCTGTTCGTCCCTCCTTCCACCCCATCCCTTGGAACCACTGAGTTTTGTACTTTCTCCATAATTTTTCCTTTTCTGGGTGGTACCTGTCTGTATTCCCAGCTACGTGAGAAGTTGAGACAGAAGGATTTCTTGAGCCCATGAGTTCTGGGCTATAGTGCACGATGCTGATTGGGTATCCACACTAATTTCTGTATGAACATGTGACCTCCCAGACTGGAGGACTACCATGTTGCCTAAGAAAAGATTAACTGGCCCAGGTCAGAAATACAGCAGGTCAAAACTCGCTTGCTAATTGCCATCTTTTTAAAAATTTGAGTTTTCGTATTTATTAGTCAGATGGAGTACCATTTTATAATTTGGCAATTTTAGCTTTCCTTTTTGTTAACTTACTGAATCATATCCTTTATCCATCTTCCTATTATTTTTTACAGATTTAAAAAAATTTTTAGTATATTCCAGAGACTCTTTGCTTTTGATTATTAGTATTGTAAACATCTTCTCCCCATCCACTTCAGTTTAATAGTCTTATGATGTTTTTATACAGATATTTTTGAATTCCAAAGTAGTAAATTTATTGTATTTTTTTTCTTAAGGATTGCAATTTTTTTTTGTATCTTTATTAAAGAGGTCCTTTTCTACTCTAGATCTAAATATGTCCTTCTAAAAGTCACATTTCAAATTTGAGTTCTTAACTAATGTGGAATTTACTTTTGTATATGGCAGAAGGTAGGAAACATGATGTTATTTTCGTACATTTGAATAATCGCTTGCTCAGCACCGTGGATTCTGTGTTTCCTCTTCTGTTCCATTGTTCTGTTTACCTGTCCCTGGCCCAGCAGTACACTGACCTTAATTTCTGTGGCTCCATAATGACTCCTGATTGCTGAGAAGGCAAGCTACCTATATCAATCTTCCCTAGGAGTGTTTTGTCTATCATCATTTTCTTTTCCATGAGAATTTTAGAAACCCTTTGTCATTTCCGTGAGGAATTGTGCAGGCATTTTGATTTTATTTCCTTTGAATTTATAGATTAATTTGTCAAGAATCAATATATCTTCATGATTTTGCGTTTTTCAGCCTGTGTGGCGTATCTCTCTAGTTATTTAGATCTTATTTTATGTTTTTTAATAGAGCTTATACATATATTTCTGCAAAGATCTTAAAATATCTTTTGTTAGATGCTAGGTAGTTTATAGTTTTCTTTGTTACAATAAATGACATTTTAAAGTTACGCATTTCTAGTTATTGGTGTATAGGAATGCTATTGACTTTTGTGCACTGAATTTATATTCAGCAATCTTACTTCTTTTGGATTTTCTATGTAGACAATTGTGACCTGGGATAAATGTCAGTTTCATTTCTTCCTTTCCAAACATATGTTTTCTTCATTTTTTCTTTTTTTTTTTTTTTTTTTTTGTTCTCGGGGCTTTTTTTTTTTTGTCCTTTCCCTTTCGGAGCACAGGCTCCGGATGTGCAGGCTCAGAGGCCATGGCTCACGGGCCCAGCCGCTCCGTGGCATGTGGGATCTTCCCGGACCGGCGCACGAACCCGTGTCCCCTGCATCGGCAGGCGGACTCTCAACCACTGTGCCACCAGGGAAGCCCCTCTTCATTTTTTCTTGTGGTGCTATATTGGTCAGTACCTCAAGTACTACACAGTAGACATCTTTTTATGGCTCCTGATACAAAAGTGAAGACTTCTCAAGATGTTACCCATTCCTTGCTAGATTGCTTTGCTGTACTTGTCGACTGCATGTCGTACTGTTCCCTCTTGGTGGATCCCATCTCCCAGGATGAAGGCAGGGGCACATTAAACCAAACCTCCTGGATTTCTCAGAACTCCTACTTAAAGCATCAGGAGAGAACATCTTTTTCCCCAGTCCAGCATTCCCGACTTCAAGATTTCTTCTCCAGCAGTAATGCTAAGGAAGACCAGATAAATCAAATGGATAGATACCTACGTGATATAGCACTAAATACCAACTCTGCAAAAGCTGGTGGAGGAGCAGCCCCTGCAAGCCCCTGAGTAATCACAAGCTCGTATTCCCCTTCTTAGAGTCATTCCTTGCCTTCAGCACAAACTGTGATGCTGTCATTGGCACAGTCTAGTATATCTTCATCCCTGAAGGCTTGGGGTGAAGTTAGTAGCACATGAGCTGAAAAGGAGAGAGATGTGGGGAGCTGTTCCTGAACAAAGGTAAGCAGGCAGGTATGAAGAGGTCCACTTTATGCTCTTTCAGCTCCCACCCCTATCCTGACACACTCTTGTATTAAGGCTGCCCTGTTGCCTCTGTCAGGAAACTACAGAGAATATTTCTCCTCTGCCTTCTCATCCATCCTGGCTTCAATTTGACATAACTGGCAATATAAACTGACAGTTTAGATCTGCATTGTCCTACACGGTCTAGGATTGTAATACTACAAACGTAACCCCCCCCCCCATTTTGTTTGACTTTTATGCACATCGTTTTTCATGGAAGATATCAAATATTTGATTTTTATTCCATATTGCCTCCTCACTTTCTAAAACCTAGCAACAATGGAATTAAACTTTCAGGACCTACTTTGTACCTAATCTAAATCCATCCCTGATAACAGCAGAAGGATTGGACTCAAGGTTAGCTTTAGGTCATTTGATGTAAAACACTCTCTGATAAAGTTCCTAATTTCTTTGTTTATGCCACTTATTGTATTATTATCTTTATCAGTTCCAGGGGATCATATAGTAAACCTTTAACCAATTGGAAGCCAACTAACCAGAACTTTTAATTACTAAGTTCTACTTTGGAAAATAACAAGAAAATAGACTGATATAAGAAGTTGGGTTTACAAAAGACATTTACAGGAATACCTTGAGTATTGGAAAAAGATCACTATTCTATGGTTAATATATCAAAAATTATATATCTGAATCACAAAAAGTAAAGATGGTATGATATGTCTCTATCTAAGGATAATTAGCCTTATCCTCATCATAACTAGTATTTTTATATTCTTCTACTAAGACTGGAAAAGAAGCTAATTTTTTAAAATTTGCAGTGTTTAATGTAAAAAAATAAAACTCAGACACCTTAGTCAATGAGTCCTGCATTAGCCATGGAATTCAATAAACTAGTACCAATGTCCTCATACATGCCAATTTGTAGCAGTTTTATGGTATTCTGAAAATCGTGCTTGTAATAAAATGTGTGAAATTAAACCAAGAGTGACAGTGCATTATGTTCACTGACTGAAATTTAAACAGGGACCTCAGCTGTCCCAGTGATCACTTTATTCTCACAGAGATTTTTACAGCTTTATAAGTTCAGAACCATTATTATTTTGGAGGAAAATCAATAATATTTCTAAAAGCTTATATTCAGTCTATTTCAGTGCTAATGTGTCCTGTTCCTTTACCATCTTAAACCTCTGTCAGAGTGCCTATTTTGATCGCTCACTCATTTAAATCTTAATCCTTGGGATTTGATCTGTGTCTCTGATCACAGGAAGGATTTTTATTTTATTTTATTAGCAAAAAAAAAAAATCAAGATTAAAGCAGTGCTTGGGGTGAGTCTGTATAAAATCCCCACCAGTGAATTTAAATCCTTGAAGACCTTTTGTTTAACTGATGGGGCACTTCTCAAACGTAAGATATTTTGAGTCTGCCTTTAAGTACCATTTATTAATCAAAATCTATCAAATAGAATATAATGGCCCCAAAGCCATAACTCTGTGTTCTTTAGGCAAATCTGTACTTTAGATTTAACCAAAAGGAATATATAATAAGCAACTTTCTGTATTTAAAGGTTTTTTTTTCCCTTCTATGTATAATTGGCTCTTTTTTCTTTTTAATTCTCACATTTCTCATTACCATATTAAATTAAATTATGCCACGAACGTTAAAGTCTTCAGCACCTGCTGTGTTATCTTGCCACAGAACTGGATTTTCGTTTCCTGCTACTGAGCCTGACTTTTGTGAAGCAATCAGAGTTTGCTCTCTAAGATCTTCTGGAACCTGTTTTTCTAGGTCCCCACTTCCAGCCACCCACAGAAACTTCCAATAACAGAGTTGTTTGCAGGGATGAAAACCAAGAGTTGAAAGGGGCATTTGTAACACTTAGGTCACCTTAACCTGATTAACAGAAACAGATGAAATCCAATCTTACAAATTTCTTCCTTGCAAAAGACTACGTTCATTCTGGCGCGGGAAGGAAAGGTCAATTGAGATTTTGGAGTTGTTGTTTCATGTACATTTCAAGTCAGGGGACTATCTTGAACTGCAAAGGCTTCTTCTGTACAAAGAATTATGGTTTTTCTACCCCCATATGTTTAGAACGTATTTTATCTGGAAGAAATTTTATAGTTAAATAATTCTGCTTTGTCATATCTTCAACATATCTGTGAACAAATCTTAATGGGAAGATGTGTGGAGAGAAAGAGAAGCACCTTATTCTTCATGGCTTCTAAAAGGGGCTTTGAGAGCCCGTGCCAGACCCTTGGATAAAGTCTTCATGGAATCTGTATGGTAGGTAGGTGGTAGATTATAAATACAATTCCTTGGAAACAACCAAGTCTGAGCACTGTCAGTACTTCCCATTTCAGCAAAATGACAGATTCAAGCAGCCTATATTAGACTTTCTCCCCTCGCCCCTACATATCTATATCTTGACAGATATAGATGTAGATTATATATATAATGCTGCAATCTAGATACTTATGTTAAAATCTATTTTTAGCATAGATAAATAAGATATTAAAAATCTATTCAGGGGCTTCCCTGGTGGTGCAGTGGTTGAGAGTCCGCCTGCCGATGTAGGGGACACGGGTTTGTGCCCTGGTCCGGGAAGATCCCACATGCCGCGGAGCGGCTGGGTCCGTGAGCCATGGCCGCTGAGCCTGCGCGTCTGGAGCCTGTGCTCCGCAACGGGAGAGGCCACAACAGTGAGAGGCCCGCGTACCGCAAAAAAAAAAAAAATCTATTCAGAATTTCCATTCCTGCTGAACCTCCCTGTAACAACCACAACACATTTTCCGAGTTTTGCATGTAACAGCTCTCAGGGTTTCCAGTGGATACTCTCCAGCTCCTGATGTTTGTATCGGTAGATTCCATTAGACGGTTTTGATGAGAATAACTTGGGCTTAGTTTGCTGTCTGTTACATAAAATTTTCTCTGTGTAATTTCTCTGAAATAAAAAAATATTGATAGTTCTCACACTTGCTTATTTCAAGAGGGGGCGAAACTGTCCTGTAAAATTAGTGTATGTGCTGCTGCAGTGGTGGCCTCAGAGGTCTACTTCCATCTCTGAAAAGTGCAGACTGTAGCTAACATCTGTCACTCATGGCATTTGTTCCCAAGGAGCAGTGCAGGAGTGCCCAGGTGACCCTAAATTATAATCAGTGATGCTTTAAGCTGTAGGACAAGGGGCAGCAGTAGGAGTCATATTTGGATTCACACAGATGGACGGAAGCTGGAGAATCTGCAGCACTGTCAGTTACAGCGGGAGAGAATAAAGGCCGATGTGATGCCTGATGAATTTCAGAGTATGCGTGACTCAGGTATTATTGGGTGACAGTCAGTGTTAAGAAGCCACCCCTACTCACCCTGGGCACCTCTTTTTCTCTTTTGATTTCCTCCCTTTTGTCATGTGTCTCCAAGTGTTTGTTAGGCATTTATTTCACCCAGCTGAGAATAATCAGGATAAAGATGTTTCTGACAATTGTTTTAAACAGTAGGACCCTTAAATTAAGTAGTTCACACTGTTTTAAGCTTTACAACAGAACTATCTGGCTTTATAATGCTTCCCTTTTATGAGGGGGCTTGGAAGATATAAGGTTAGTGAGATACAGATCTAGCATCAAAACACATAAAAGAATACTGATAGATAGAAGAGATACAAAAATACCTTGAACCAGGTAGGATCTTTAAGAGAGGTAAGAAAAATTTTTTATGGAAGTTCAGAAAATAACTTATTTCCAGCTAGGAAAAAAAACAATGAAAGCTCCAAGGATGAGGTGTTATGTAGTCTGAATCTTGAAGGGTGAGTCATATCTCTATAATTGAAGATAATGGGGTGACTATAAAGATATTCCAATTAGAGAGAACAGTCTAAGCAAATTATAAAAGCAGGAAAACATGGGGTATGCTTTGAAAAAATAGTGTCATCTGAGTATAACACAAAGCAAAACTAAATAATCTATAATTATTCTATATACCATATATTATGGTGTGGTGAAGAGATCACTAAATCTGGAGTCACAAGAAATTGTTCAAGGCATGGTATTTCCACTTATTAGTTAGAGTCAAGAAGGTTAATTTTGGTGAGTTCTACTTTTTCCAGAAAGACATTAGAATCTATATTTAAAATTACCCTAGTTAAATATTTTTTAGTTAAAATATTCCATGATTAGAAAATTGTAGCAATAATTAATGGGGTACTAGTGAACTAGGAATAAAGTAGAGAAGGAGTATATGGAAAATTATAAAGGTAGAATAAATATGATATTATCCCTGATAACATTTGTGGAAAGTGTTGAAAGAAATAACAGAAATGATTGTAGCTTAGAGATTGACAAATTTTAGTGAATGATGCAATATTAATAGCAACAGAAGAAAAGGTAGGAGGAAAATTGAATGAGAATTGTCAGACTTGTTTTTTTGAGTAGAGACTATGTCTTCAGCTTTTTATCTTTAGATCCTAGTAGCGCCTAAATCCATGCTATGCTCTCATTATGTGTTTTATTCTACCATTTCTAGTGTCAAAGAATATTGTTCTATTGGTTTGTACAATTCAGTGCATGGTTAGGGTAAGCACTTTCTTGTTTTAATAACATACGTGTGACTACAAGGGTAATGTTGAATCACTGACAAACGTGAAACATACAGAGGAGTATTAAGGAGAAAATAATAAACACAGTTTCACAAGCCAGAAATAACAGCAGCTAAACTTGTAGCGTATAACTTTACCTTTGCATTTATAAGCTCATATGCCTTCTTCTGAGACCTCTGGCAAGGCCATTATCTACAAATATATTTTGGGAGGGAGGATGTTCTTTAAGTCAAGCCTAAGTAGTGTCAATACTGTTTTCATTAGAGGATAAACACTGACAATATTCTCCTTCTAGGATTTTAATTTCAGAAGGATTCTTTAGTTCAGGTGCACAGGAAAACTAGAAAGCTGTGTTTTCCAAGATGTTATTAGACATCAGCTATTTTCTCCACGTTACTTTAGTTGCCATTCTTATATATAAGATGTGGTAATAGGCCAGTGACACTGCCTCCATTAACTAAAGTTGGTTCCAAGACCCAGCAGGGCTCATGGGATAATACCCAACACCTAAATGAACTAGGCAGATTGAATTTGCAAGTTACGTTTGCAATGTTTGTTGTCTGTTCCATGTTTTGAAAAGCCAGGGAAGATAAGTCAAAGTTGCAGCAGCGAGTAATAGAACCAGACAGTGATACTACTGTCCATATCCTGTCCAGTACATGTTCAGTGATTACACTAGGCCACATAAGATCCGGAGACTCAGTGTTTCAGTTAATCAGTGACTTATTTGATGGGAGATTTGGGAGGGATTGTCACAGCAGCTTAAAATTATGTAGGGTTTAAGAGTACAGTTTCTAGATGTTGGTGAAAGAATACAAACTTAGGATGAATAAGTTCTGGGGATCCAATGTACAGCATAGTGATTAAGTTAATAATACCATATTATATACTTGAAAGTTGCTCAGAAAGTAGATCTTAAATATGCTCACCACACACAAAAAAAGAAATGGTAATTATGTGATATGATGCAGGTGTTAGCTAAAGCTATGGTGGTAATCATTTTGCAATATATAAGTTTATCAAATAAACATGTTGTACACCTTAAGCTTACACAATGTAATATGTCAATTATGTCTCGATAAGCCTGGGGGGTAAAAAGTTTTTCCGCACAGTTTCTAGGGTAAGACCGCCTGAGTTGAAATCCCTGCTCTGACATTTAATTATGTAATTTTGTGCAAATTACCCTCTATTTTCTTGGCGGCAGGGGTAAAATTAGGATAATAATGGTACCTTTTTCATGTGACTGTGTGAGGATAAACTCAGATAAGGCAGGTAAAAGGCCTAACCACATCAGACACATACACATTTTCAACAAGTTTTAGCAACTCCTTTAATTATTCAGAACACTATGTCCGTGGAAGGTATATAACCACATGAGAAAATTAATTAATAATCAGTGCAAATGAGATGAAAAATCTAAAAAGTATTATTCTTTCTGCTTTCCATAGTTGGCTAATTGTGCTCTTTAAGGTAGCTGAGGGAAGGATTTAAAACCAGGACCCTTGGGAAAGGACTGATAAAATTGGAATTATTTTACCTGATAAAGAGGAAGTTGAATATCTTTTAAACCGTAGGTTGGAATCCTGCCTCTGCTGTTTACCTGATGTAACATTGACAAAACACTCACTAGTCTGATCTCAGCTGCCCCACCTTCTATGCCTTAGAGAGCTAATATGGGGATAAAGTAGGATATACATGTAAAAGAGCTTGGTTAACTCTAAACACATCATACAGAAATACAGAGTAGCCACTGAACTTAATTACTAAAGACTATTTGCCTAAATAAACACAATCATGGAATCTTTTAGTCAGAGGGACTTGGAAGTTTGTCAGTCTAACCATCCTTCCAAAGCTTGAATCCAGTCTGCAACTTTGCTTCCCTTCCCCAAGTGGTCATTTGTCTATTAATTGAATTGGGTCAACCAATGTAATTTTTAGCACCCACCATGTTCTAGGCAATGTACTAATCATTAGGTAAAATTATATTTATTTATTAGTACTTGGCCTTACTTTTTCAGGAAGGATTTAAAGTATCAATAACTTAAAACCCAATTAAACATATAATTATTTGCTTTGACTTTAATACCTCTTATGATAAGGCATTCATTAAATCTAGAGATAACCTATTCCATCTTTGAACTTTTGTGATGATTAAGATGGTCTTCTTCACCTCTTCCTGTAACTTGTAAGTATTAATACTGTTGCTACCACTTGGGGTCATACTAAGTGTGTTGAAGCTCTCTTGTGCATCTCAATCTTTCAGTCCTTTAATACTTGAAGACAGCTCTTCTGTTACTTGAGTTTCTCTTCTCTAAACTATCTCTGTTCCTTAAATGTTTTCATAAAATGAGGTCAGGTCTTTTCACAGTCCTGGTGGCCATTTTCTAAACTGGCCGTTTGCCTTCCTAGAGCATCTCTGTTCTGTAAAGCCCCTCCTGAATACCGTGCCATGTAATCTAGCCCACTCCTTCTCTAAACCTTTTACAGTTTATTTTTCTCTAGTTCCATATAAACATCTATTTCTGCAAAGCCTTCTCCATCCTGACTTTAAAACATGGTAAGCATACAACAACTTTCCTATAAAATTCCCATGACTTCTGTTTTCCAGTTAAGTCATCATTGTTGATCAGAATTTAGTCCGGAATACAGTTTCCCTAGTAACTATTTTCTCGAACAGAAATTGTCTCTAAGGAAAATCAGGAAATTAGCAGATACGCAGATTTTTCATCAGCAATGAAGAGAAAATAAATATCCCAAAAATGGATTGTTGGTGGAGGGGCATATTTATAACTTTGAGGATAATTTAAGAGAGACTAGTATTATGGTTTCCAATAAAATGAATCTAACTCCCTCTATCAGCCAAAGAACATAAAGCCATGAGAATACGAGAGATTTAATGCAATGAGTGGTTTACATGTATTTTCTTCATAGAAGATATGAAAATTATTTAATGGCTTTGTGGATTCCAGACTATTTAGATGCTGCCCTCCCTGGAAGCTTCATTTATTTGTGATAGATTTGAGTGTTATCAGTATTTCAAACAATAGCTAAATGGAGCAAGAATAAAAAATATTTTTTTCTTCTATTAATCACTATTTCCATTGCAAAAAGTTCAGTTGAATAAAATAAAAAGCTATTTAAAAAATTTAAATAAGGGCTTTGGTTTTAGTTCCAACATGTAAGGAGCTAGAAGTCATTGCTCTCATCCTTCCTACCAGAAAAAGGTGGACAAACTGAAAATCAACCACTTTTGTGGACTCATTAGAGAATGGAGGTTGCAGAGCACTCCACCACCCAGAAACCTAAAGAAACCCATGAATCCAGAGAGTCATAGCTGAGATCTGATTCCCTGGGGCGGAAGCTGCCAACCAGAAACTGATAGAAACATATAAGTAATATTTTTGAGGAGTTGCTGGAGGCTGAGTGTGGACTCACAGGACAGGGGGAAACTCCTGGGCCCTCAGTATCGGAAGGGGGCACACTTTGATGGCTTTCTCAAGGAACGCCATGAGGATCTCGTGGTGAATCTGAGAAAGATCCCTTAGTCGCTCTGGCAGGGGAAGGGGAAGATGAACCATTTTGAAATAATCCCAGAGCTTTTTCCACAACAAAGACCTAGTCCTCAAGGGAAACACTTGACTAGAGTATTATGGCATTTAGGGTAAGAGCCGTGTTCCTCCTCCGTCTCCTCTAGCCTCCTTGTCTCACCTAAGAGTGTCAGGGGGAAGCTGTGTTGTTTCAAGTTATCAAAGTATTCTAAGACATTTCAATCACATGCTGAAACTTAGAACATAAACTCAATCACATAAATAAAAATTATGTTTAAGGTAGATTTTTGTTCTATTTTATGGTCAGTTTAAGGAACAAGAAAGAGGGAAGTGTAAAAGGGAAGGAAAAGTTACAAGGTGTTATAGAGAGATAACATAAGGATAGAACGAGAGGCAGAGTGACACAGAGATAGAAGCAAGGAGAGCACTGTGGCTAGTTATGTGGGCTCTTACTGTCGACAAAAAAATAGTAAATCAATCTAAGAAAGAAATGGAAAATTTTATTCCAGCCCAATTTGAGGATTATAACCTGGGAAGAGCATCTCAGAAAGCTCTGAGAACTGTTCAGCCCGCTAGAAATTGACACAGCTTATGTAAGTTTCTTGAGACAGAGGGCTATACATCAAATGACATATTATTGACAGTTTATATAATCCAGATCTAAGAGTCATCATGGTGGGTCATGTGACCCCTTACAAGATCAGGAAGGCACGTTACCTTTTAAGGAGTTGTCTTGGTGCTAGGAGAACGTTGCTCTTTATGGTTGAGCAGGGGTTCCCGCTGAAGGGGGAGGTCTGGTCGATGCATAAGGCAGATACACAGTGCACAGTGGGGAAGAGAGGAGGCCAAAGGGCAGAGAAGAATTTTTATGTTTAAATTTTTCTTGTCATAAAATATGAATTTTATTTCACAAAATGTAATATGGGACAGGTTAAATTCTTAGTCTAAATTTTTTGATCTGTAGAATGGGTAAAATAATGCCTACCTCAAGGTGTTATTAGGAAAATTAATTATCTAATGTTTTGAAGGTGCTGATCATGGTGTTAGGCATATAGAAAGTTTTAACTAAGTAGTAGCTATTACTGTTAAACAGTCACATACAGAGAAAAATAAAAAGTCATTTGGAAAGAGAGCAAAACCTTCATTGCCTAACACCTGCAGTTTTGTAGCTGTTTTGAATTTTGTGTCAAAAGTCTTTTAAACTTGGGTTACCTTTCTTTCAATGCCAGGCATAAATTAGATTATCAGCTCTTAAGAGTTATCCTGAAAGTGAGGATAAAAGAGCATGCATGTCTCATTGCCAGGAGATCAGAACAACTTTTCCCATGTTTAACTCATGGATACTGCGTGGCAATTTAGTATAAAAACCAATCTGTATGTTTTCAAATGAATAATTCACATTTTTATTGTATTAGCTAATTTGATCAATGATTGTTGGCAGTGTTAAGAGAAATTTAATTGTGTTCAGTTTTTACTACGTACTTCTGTAAGAAAGTTAAATTAAGCAAAAGTACCAGAATACAATATTGAATTTGCACTTCAGATTGAACTTCTAGTTGCAGAATTTATAGGATAGAACCCGAGGGTAACAAAGAAGAAGAAAGAAATGCCACTGAGCTCTCTCCTTCCTGCCCAGGCACACAGAGGCAACAGCCTTGGGCACTGGGTATGTCAGCAGTATTTCTGCAGAAACTTCAGTTAACAGCTACCCCAAGAGTCTGACTCTGTTAAAAATATGACCCCTGGGTCAAAAAGTAAAGGTCACAAATCGCTTACTTCTCCTGGCATAGAAAGACCTGGCACAAGGGAGATAAGGCCCCGAGAAGCATATATTCTTAACGTGTAAAGCAACCTGTACCTTTGTGATTATCAGGTGTTTTTTGATGGCAGGTGGAAATTTACTAAAGGAAATGTGGACATTTTTATTGAAAACAGGCTCTGTAGTTTTAAAGTAAAACTTTTTTCACCTTCTCCCTTGGTTCATTTGGCAATTAAATCCGTATTCTCACGCTGTGAGACTGGGAGAGTCCATCTATTAAATTAACTGGACAATTTGGCAACTCCCTAGTTTAGTCCATCATAGTCAAGAAGGTTGCCTACCTCTGTTGAATAGCTTGAGTGGAGCCCTTTAAAAATTCTTCAAAAAAAAATGGAAATAATTCAAACCTTCAACCATAATGCAGTGGATGAGCATTCTGTTTTGCTCAGTTGATGAAATACAGTGTATCCTTTTAAGAGTATAAAATTTCCACATTCATGCTCATTATAAGTCTAAGGATCAGGGTACAAAAGTGTGTATATGTATGATTTTACTTAATAAAAAGCCTTTTTAAAACAAACATTCAAAAATTTGCATGGAAAAACAACTGGAAGGATAGACACCAAAATGCTGACCTTTTTGATAATGGGGATATGGGTTTTTCACCCTTTCCTCCACTTTTTTGAATTTTGCCAAATTTCTATTATGTACCTATAAAGTTTCTAAAAGGAAAAAAAATGCTTCTTAAAAATTGTGGTTTGACAAATATTAATTGAATGCACAGGGGTGCCAGCAGGCCCTGTGCTGAGGTCCAGGGAGGAATGAGACACAGGTCCTATCCTGGAGGGGCTCACAGTCTGAGGAGAAAGCAGAAAGTTAAACAAATAATAACAACATTGTGAATGGAATGCATTAATAAAACATATGCCATTTCATCTCTGGACAGAGATGGTCCAGAGAAAGGAGTGATCAACTGGGAGAGAAGGAGAGATCAGGAAAGCTGTTTCCTTATTGTCTTATCAGTTTAATTGAGCAACACATGTTGAGTACTTAGTATGTGCCAGGTCTCTTTTCTGAAGAATGTACATCAAGTAAGAGGGAACGAGGGATGGTGTCAAGTGCTGCTGATCCATGTGGAGGCCACGGGGGATTTGACTCAGCACTTCTAGTGCAGCCATGGGGTGAAAACTGAAATAAACTGGGCTGAAGAGTGAATGGGAGAGTAATCATTGGAAGAGCAAGTATAGGCATTTCCCTTCAAATGTCAAAGAGATATTTCCTTCAGTGCTTCCTGAAGTGTTGCTAAGAAATGGTGCAGTAGCTTGTGAGGTACGGAGAAACTTAAGGCAGGAGCCATTACTGTACCATGTTTGTATACAGATGGGAATAATCCAGTAGACTGTGAAAATCTGATGATAAAGGAGAGACCAGGAGAACTGCTGGAGAGATGTCCTTGAGTGAGTGAGTGAATGAGTGAGTGAGAGCTTGTACATAAGTGGAGGCATCAACTTTAAATAGGAGCATGGATGGTTCACCTGTGGGGTTGGGTCGGGGGATACGCTGTGGGAGTCCTGATGCTGGCAGGTGCTTAGATGTAGTGGTGGGAGTATGTGAAAATGTTGTCCTGATGGATTCCATTTTTTCCAGTCTAGTGGGAAGCAAGGGTATCAGCTGAGAATGATGCTGAGAGAGGAGTTGTTGAGGGTTTGAAGAGGGAGGAGAATGTATTAAATAGGAGAGTGAGAGAGTGATTGGACTATGTAAAAATTGTGTACAGTTGTCCCTGGGTATCTGTGGGGGACTGGTTCCAGGACTCTCGTGGATGCCAAAATCCACGGACGCTCAAGCTCAAGTCCCTTACGTATTTGCACGTAACCTTCACATCCTTCTGTAAACTTTAAATCATCTCTAGATTACTTATAATACCTAATACAAGATAAACACTGTGCAAATAGTTGTAAATACAACGTATAGTATGTTATGTAAATAGTTGCCGGTGCCCAGCAGTAATTCAAGTTTTGCTTTTTGGAACTTTCTGGATGAATGGACCTAGCGATGATCCTACTAAGTGAAGGAAGTCAAAAGGAGAAAGACAAAAATGCCAGTGATATCACTTATATGTGGAATCTAAAATATGATACAAATAAACCTATCTATGAAACAGAAACAGACTCACAGACATAGAGAACAGACTTGTAGTTGTCAAGGGGGAGGTGGGGGGCAGGAGGGAAGGATTGGGAGTTCGTGATTAGCAGATGCAAATTATTATATGGAGGATGGATAAACAACAAGGTCCTACTTATAGCACAGAGAACTATATTCAATATCCTGTGATAAACCATAATGGAAAAGAATATGAAAAAGAATGTATATATGTATAACTGAATAACTTTGCTGTATGTACATCAGAAATTAGCAACCTGGTATATCAACTATACTTCAATAGAATTTTTTTTAAATTATTAATGTGGAACTTCCTGGAATTAAAAAAAAATTTTTTTTTTTTTTTTTTTTTTTTTTTTTTGTCTTCGGTTGGTTGCGAAACCCGTAGACACGGAGGACCAACTGTAATTACCTGGCAGCATCAAGTGCCCTGCTGGAGTTCACTGTCACTAAGGTAAAGCAAAACCAACGTGTGGGGTGGAGTGCTTCACCAGCCTTACTTCAACAGGCTAGTTCAACTGCATGGCTGTGGTTAGGGAGTAGGCAGGGATTAATCGAGGTTGTTGCTTTGCCAAGAATTTGTGCTGAAATGAGAGGGGCAAAGGGATTGAAGGTGCATGCCAAGAGAATGATTAGTCATCACACTGAAACTGACGAGGAGCTAGAGGACGTCAACTTGGCAGTTCACGCTACCTCACGGGCTAGTGAGGAAGGTCGACAAGTACATTCACGCATCCCGTGTGTGTGTGTGTGTGTGTGTGTGTGTGTGTGTGTGTGTGTGTGTGTATGCGCGTCCACACGAGGGTGTAGATGTCCTCATGTGCAGATGAGCAGGAGAGAAAGCGAGATAGTGACAGATTTCTTACTCTATGGTTACTAACCTTTACTAATCTTCAAACCAGTCTCATCTTCTGAGCCCTACTTTTTGGAGACTGTGATGGCATTGCTGGTGCTTGAGCGACATCCCTCTGTGTCATTTCAGGCGGGGAGGAAGCAGACCCAGGGCTCCTTTAGGAAACACGGATAGTTATCGCTCAGCTGGCTTAGGTGATAACCATACGCTGGTCAAAGTAGAATATAAATCACCCTTTCAGCTCAATAAAATTTTTCTGGGGCATCTAAGGTTAGTTTATTTTTCCTAATTGCGTTGAATAGGCAGTTTTGTTTTGCAAGAAGTCTAATTTCAAATAAAAAAATATATACATTTCTTATAAGATATCAAAGTCTAAAGCCTTAGAGAAAATTCAGGACATCTTATCTTTTCTCCAAATTATTTCGAGGCCTTTCATACCTTAAATTATCTGTACTTGAATTAACACCTAATTCTAAAGAAGAAAAAAACAAGCGCACAGACAGTGTAAGCGCACACACACACACAGACACACACACACACACACACATACACACACACACACGATTTGCCTTTATCTTGTACTCCTATTTACTTCTGCTCCAGGCCCTGGATGGATTTGTTGAAACATTGTATTAAGCTGGGTGATAACAAAGTTCACAGAACTATTTTTACTTGTGAATAAATACAGAATTTCTATTGCAAAGATAGTTTTTTTTTTTTTAGTAAAAAAGAAAATTATTTTAGAGGCATTCTACAACATACTTGATAATTGATGTTTGATTTAGTAGTACCCAAGAATTTCTGTAATTTTATGATAGGTAATGTAATTATTAAAAGTAATAGTTCTGTTGAGTAATTATTAAAACAAGTAATTTCAAGTGAGTGTTATTTCTCTATTAGAAATACATATAGGCCATTTAGCACTTTACAGGATATCAAGTATAAATCACCTCGGCTTTTCCTGGCTCCCAGGCCTCCACTGGAGTCCAGAAGGAGTTCCCAAGTTCTATGTATTCATGATAAGATTATCCCTCCCTCTACTTGACCATTAGCAGAAGTGGCATCTCAGATCTCAACCTCTCTCATCTCAACCCACTGCCAATGCCCTAACATTCATAGCCTTGATGAGACCACCTATTATGAGTCTATTAGAACTAATCCCATCACATCTTTAACATTAGCTCTTACAAGAACACCAGATAGCATTTACATTTTAAATTCAATGTCCAAACATCATTCCTTGTTTCATCTGAACAGTCTGCAGTTTTGAATGCATTTAACCATTTATTACTTCTTAGAATATTTTCTTCACTTGGACTCCAGGATGCTACATTTTCCTTCATTTGCTTCAACTGTTTTTTCTTTCTTAGCCTTCTTTATAGGTTCATCATTCATGTCTCAAACCTGGGAGCAATAAAGTGCCCCAGGGCTCATCCCTCAGTGATCTCATCCAGTCTCATGGTTTTAAATAGCTGATGGCTCTCAAATGTATTTCTTCAGCTCCTTCAAATCAAGACATATATATCCAACTACCTACTTGGTATATTCACTTGGGTTTCTAATAGGCTTCTCAAGCTTAGCATGTCTAGAAACCAATCTCTGAACCTTTTTATCTATTCAGTTCCTCCCTCAATTTTGCTACAGCCCCCCATTATTCAATCAAATATAAATGCTAAACTAGTGTTGCTGTGAAGGTATTTTGTAGATGTGATTAAAGTCCATAATCAAAGATAAGTAAGGAAGGCTGTCCTAGATGAACTGAGTGGGCCCGATCCAATCATTTGGACAACTTTAAAAGTATTGAGGCTTCCTTGATAAAGAAATTCCATCTGTGGATAGCATTCCCTGCCTGACAGTTCCATTGGCCAAGTGAAAGTTGGAGTGGAGATTTCATTTAGGGAGTGTGGAATAGAACTTGTGGCCCATCTATAGAATGCCTAGAATGGCCTTTGGAGTTTAGATTTTATCCTGTAAGAAATAGGAAATTAGCGATAGTTTGTAAGCTGTGAACTACTGGATCAAAATAAAATTTTAGAGCATATTGCTTACAGGATAGATTGGGGGAGAAATCATTTTCAAGTACAGAAATCAGGTACTCTGTTATTATACTAGTTCAGAAGTAAGGGAATGAGTCCTGATATCCTAGTGAGAATACAAGATGGAATTAAAAGGATATATTTAACAGTGATTTCAAAGGAAGAACTGAAAGGACTTTAAAATAGATTGCATAGTATGCATGTTTTGTGGTGTGTGTGTGTGCCTGTGTGTAGTGTGGGAATGATGAAGGTAAATTTTGTATAATGTGTGTGTGTAGTTATAGAGTTGATAAGATAAAAGAGAAAGGAAAGATGACACTATAATTTTTTATGTTGCATAACTGAGAGAAGATAGTATTTCCAATAACAGAAACAAAGGAGAGAAAAAATTATATCCCATTTCAGATTAATATCTAACACTCATTATGAAAACGTACTACGTGTCAGGTGCTGTTCTAAGCATATGTTATGTAGTACCTTATTTAATTTGTACATAAATCTGATGGTAGGAGCCATTCTTCTTATTTTAATAGATAAAAAGATGAAAAAGAAACTGAGGCACAGAGAGACTAAAAAACATATATAGTTGTGGTCAATGGAAACATTTGAGGGGAAATAGTTTAGGTATGGGATGAATTTTTTAGAAGGAAGAGACATGAAGGCGGTACACATATCCAAGTTATGTTTTAATTTATTCATATGGATTTCTGAAGTTGGCATCCTGGATTGAGGCCCTGGGTATGAAAATGAAGTCATTGAACTAATTCCTTTTTAAGCACTAGGGTCCAGACCAAGATAAAGAAAGGAGCATGGCTCTGGCCAACTTCAGTTGATGTTTTTAATTATAATATTATTGATCTTTTGTAAGAAAGCCTTGGGGAAGAAGCAGAGTTAAAATTAATCATCTTGAACATTAAAATCAATGAGCAAAAACGTGAAAACTTTTAGTAATAACACAGAACTCACCTTCTTTTTGCCTAATTCACTACATACTCACAGGTTAAAAAAGAAACCTTTTAGACATAGGCCCAATTATTTATACATTTTAAACTTACAGGTCATTTTATGTATGTACCATAAAAATATTTGTAGCAATGCTCAGTTATGAGCCTTAAATTATTGACCTTCCTGTGAGTGGATGATTTGGAATTTTAGAGTTGTGAGGTTTCCCCAAGTGTGTTTTATGAAATCTAATTCAGTAAGTGTTCCATATATCTCTTAACAGTGCTGTGGTCAAATAAGTAGGGAAATGATGGCTTACACAGACTTAAGGTGCTTTCATTACTGCAGCGCGTCTCGGAACTATTAATACGCTAGTGTAAATTGTGAATCAGTGAATCAGAGACCAAGTGTGCAGTATTTCCAAAACTGATTTCTCCACCGAGATCTTTTTTATGAATGTCATCCTAATGAACTTGTGTTAAACTAATAATATTTTGGGAAAGACTGATAAAAGTTTCCTAAAATGTAAGAATATATATTATAATTATTTATATGTGTATAATATATATCTTATAATAACATGTCTTATACGATAGTATGTTATATAATATTCACTCTTTAATATATAATGTATAATCCTCTTCGAATATATAATAATAATGACATTGTTTATGTGTATAATGAATATTATTATATTATGGTTATAAAGTATAGAAAATATAGAAGATTATAAAGATAGTAAAAAATGGGCTTCCCTGGTGGCGCAGTGGTTGAGAGTCCGCCTCCTGATGCAGGGGACATGGGTTCGTGCCCCGGTCCAGGAAGATCCCACATGCCGTGGAGCGGCTAGGCCTGTGAGCCATGGCCGCTGAGGCTGCGCGTCCGGAGCCTGTGCTCCGCAATGGGTGAGGCCATAAAAAATGTCTCTAATCTTCCCATCTAAAGGTGATTACTATTATCATTTTACATATTTCTTTTCTTGTTGAGATTATACTGTGTATGCATACTTTTTTTTCCATTCTTTTTTCCACTTAACATTAGAATGACTTTCTTATTCCATCAAAACAGATCTCAAATATATGGATAAATTTTCACTTATTCTCATCTTTGGATGTTTGCCAGCAGGTACAGTGGAGAGGAGACTGGGTGTTATTATTAGAAGACCCAAGTTCAATTTCAATCTTTGCTGCTAATTAACTGCATGACCATGACCTAGTCACTTAACATATTTGGGTCATAGTTTTTTCTCATTTGTTCCTTGGGGTAATTGTCCCAGATGATTGCTAAGGTCACAACCAGCTGCTAAATTCTATCATTCTATGATTTCCCATATTATATCAGACTACAGGGGTTCTGAATTACCCGGTATTAGAAGGTTATTAGCTTTTTGTGATCTCTTTGCATAGTACTGTGGCTGTATCTTATATGATAACTTGTAATCATCTACCCACCAATATTAATTAGAAGAAAGGTACTATTGCCTACGAACTTTTGTATATTCCGCCATGAATTGAAAAAAGCAGGAAATTTTCCATTATCTGAAGAATATCAGTTTATGCATTCAGCTTAAAAAAATCTTAATCTCAGAATTGAGAGAAGGTGTCTTATTAATAAAATAATCTTCTCTTTGCTCTTATAGTGTAAAGGGTAATTGGTTACACATATAAATTTTCCCTGAAAAGATGGGCAAGATGTAGATGTGTTTGAGATGATTTAGAACATGCTGTTTTGTGCCAGACTTTTGACTGATCCTATTTAGCAGATGAAGAGACTGGTATTTAGGAAAATTAAAAACCCTGCCCTCTTTGTCCAGGCCCTCCTTCCCCCGTGACCCTGACCCCTAAAAAAAGACTTGGTTATGGGCTTCCCTGGTGGCACAGTGGTTGAGGGTCCGCCTGCCGATGCAGGGGACACGGGTTCGTGCCCTGGTCCGGGAGGATCCCACATGCCGCGGAGTGGCTGGGCCCATGAGCCATGGCCGCTGAGCCTGCGTGTCCGGAGCCTGTGCTCCGCAACGGGAGAGGCCACACAGTGAGGGGCCCGTGTACAGCAAAAAAAAAAAAAAAAAGACTTGGTTTTATTCGTGTCAATCAGAATTTTTATTTTTTGGCAGTCAATCGTGCTGCCTCAAATCATTATTTCTCTTTAAGCGACCAAAAAAAAAAGTTGTTTTTTTCAGGATGCTTTTTAATATGCTTATATAACCTTCCTGTTGTTCAAACTGGATCAGTAGGCCATTTCATTAATTAAATTAAGTGTCCTGTAGGACTAATCATTATTTTCTTAATTTGCAGTATCTTCCAGATATTCCCTGTGAGAATTGGGTTGGCCCAAAAGTTCATTAGGGTTTTTCCATAAGATGTAACAGAAAAACCCAAACGAACTTTTGGGCCAACCCAATATATACATAAAGTAAGATGCTGGGTGATGGTCAGATGGGAATCTGGTGATTCTTTTTCCTTCATTGACTTAGGACCCTGGCCCTCCCCCTGCCCCATCTTGGGAGGCTTTCGCTTTAAAAAGATTGGCAGCTTGGGCTAGAGGGTGTAGAAAATTACATATATTTAAGTACAATTTCAAATTTTTTAAGTACAATTAATAAATTAATTAATTTATGGCTGCATTAGGTTTTTGTTGCTGCACACAGGCTTTCTCTAGTTGCGGCGAGTGGGGGCTACTCTTCATTGCGGTGCGCAGGCTTCTCACTGCGGTGGCTTCTCGTTGCAGAGCATGGACTCTAGATGCATGGGCTTCAGTAGTTGTGGCCCATGGGCTCTAGAACACAGGTTCAGTAGTTTTGGTGCACGGCCTTAGTTGTTCTGTGGCATGTGGGATCTTCCTGGACCAGGGCTCAAACCCGTGTCCCCTGCATTGCCAGGCAGATTCTTAACCACTGCGCCATCAGGGAAGCCCTGTGACCTTGATTTTTAGTCAGAGTTAAACGTTTGGAATTTATTTAACAGTTTCTGAACATTCCTGAAAGGCAAAGATGCAAGGTTAAGAGAGAGTTAGTGCAGAGGTCAGTGTGTTCTGCTGTGAACAGTGGATGTGCTGCAATGAAGGTGCTCTTTTATGAATAGAAAGGGCACCCCACCTACACTCTCCTCAAACAACCCTTTCTATTTAAACGACTACTTCTTTGCTTCCTGGCCATGTTCGTGATGGTATAATGTTTTCTTTATGCTGCTTTTTCTGAATGTCAATAAGGGACCGAGCAAGGGAGGAGGTTTAAAAAGGAGTGATTTAAAAACAATTCTATCCTGTTCCATTTATTTAAAGAATTATGTTTCCACTGTAGATAAATCACTATCTTTTGAATTACATGCCACATCATATTACCTAAAGTGATTACCTAAAAGTGATAACCTGAAACAAATATGATAGATAAATCATTACTCACGTATAAAATCTTGTACAAAATAAAGTGCTACTGTCCCCATAGAAAAATAGGTAAATTACATGAGTAGATAGTTCAAAGAGAATGAAATCCATATGGCCAATATACATATAAAAATGTTTAATGTTAATATTATTCAAATAAATTCAACTTAAAACAAAAAAAAATGCCATTTTCATTAATCAGTTGATGATCATAGATAGGCAGTGCTGGTGAAGTTGACCCCCAAGAGGGAGTCTAATGGTTATAGATTTTCTGGATTTGGCAATGCGTATTAACTATCTTAAAATTTCATACTATTTGACCCTGTAATTTCAATTCTAGGAATTTTAAAAGATCAGAGGAAAAGCTTATAAATAATAGTGCATTTATATTTTTAAAGTATTGAAAACATCTTGTGTGCCCAACATAGGGATATGATTAAATAAATTATACTACTTCCATCATTTAAAGTTTTATATACTCATTAAAGAATCATGTTCTAAAGAACACTTAAATATGTGTAGAAATGTTCATGATATGATGCTGAATAAGAAATATAAAACTGTATATTCAGTATTTTCTTAAATAAATATATAGGGCTTCCCTGGTGGCTCAGTGGTTGAGAGTCCACTGATGCAGGGGACATGGGTTCCTGCTCCGGTCCGGGAAGATCCCACATGCCGCGGAGCGGCTAGGCCTGTGAGCCATGGCCGCTGAGCCTGCGCGTCCGGAGCCTGTGCTCTGCAATGGGAGAGGCCACAATAGTGAAAGGTCCATGTACAAAAAAAAAAAAAAATATATATATATATTTTAATATTAATCCCCCCCCCCCCCGCCCTAACCATATGCCTTCTAGGGCACAGTTCAGGGTGGGTAAGAATGGGTTTAGTGGGAAGTGGGGCAAGTAGAAAATAACCTGCATATGGATTTATAAACTCCAAATTCTAGATAATAAGCTCCTATTAATACAGTCTTAGGACTTAAGCTTCACGCGAGTACGGATCAGGACCAGTTACGTAATTAGTGCGACCTAGTGCAAAATTAAAATACAAGGCCCCTTGATCCACAATTGTTAAGCATTTCTGGAGGGTGGCAGCAGGACGTTACATCAAATATAGGGCCTTTCTGAGCTTCCAAATGCCAGCCCTGTGTGACTGCCCTGATCGCATGTCCTAGAACCTGTTCCTGGTAGGGAACACATTATATTCCCCCTCTAGTATAATGCAAGGAACTCTAAAAGTTGACATATTTGACTTGATGTTCCTGAAATGTATGTCTTTTTTTAAACTAAGGACCACTGTTAAAGTACGTGCTTTCTACCTGACCTGTATGATTGATTATTTAGAGCTAAATGCATATTTCCACACATGTCTTCATTAAATTGTGTTAGCTGGCATCTACCACCAACCTATCAAATTCCTTTTAGCATTCAATTTTGTCATCTAAGATCTCCTTTTATCATTGTCCCCAATGTACTATTACAGATAATACAGTTGGAAACTACAGAAACTGTCATAAAGTCTTGTGTTTAAAGTTTCAATTTAGTCAATTAAAACATGTCAGACAACCTTCTTCTTAATATTTTAGGCAGCTGGAGGCATTTATTCTTAGTCATTGTTCTAAATAGCTGAGAATAGGGGATTTGCCTGAAGGATCGTTAGCCTGGTCTGTTTCTAGATATTTAAAGTTCTGAGTTACATGTACCTGTAGGTGGGTTCATTAAGATTTGGGGGCACCATGTCTGAAAGTTATAAATATACCTTCAGTTATGCCCTTGATTTGATTTGATACAGCAAACCAGGGATGTTTCACTTGTATCAGATCACTAGCTAGATGATTTCAGGGGTGGAGTTTAGAATTAGAGTATTTTATTTCCCTTGAGATGGCCATGAAAGCTGTTACCATACTATGCAATGCAGTTAATTCTAGGACTCCCCTGTGCTGTCTGCATTTGTGCCTTCATGTTCTCTTAAACTGGGATCAAGAGAGAGAAACAAAAAAAAATATTTTTCAACCAACTACTGCCTTTTAGAGATAAGGAAACTGACCTGGAGAGGCAATTTGAATTTCGTATAATTTTCATGTATCACAAAATGTTATTTTACTTTTGCTTTTTTTTCCACTTTAGAAATCTTAAAACCGTTCTCAGCTAGCAAGCCATACAGAACCAGATGGTGTGCTGGGTTTGGTCCTTAGGCTATAGTTTGCTGACCTCTGTCATGAAGCATCCTTAAAAATAAGTAGTTGAATGAAAGAATAAGTGAGAAATGGACGGCTAAATGAAAAAGTGAATGAAATGAATGTAATTAATATATAACCTGGATAGTGAATGGGTCATTATTCAAAAATTAAACTTTAATTGTGGCAGACCTAGTTAAGTTTTACTTAATTAATATCCTAATTCTAAAATCATTAAAGCTAAAGATAGCATTTTAAGTAAAGTTCATTTTGCATTATAAAAATAATGTCTAATTATTATAGAAAATTAGGAACATTTAGGAGAGCAGAAAGACTATTCAGAGATGTCTATTCAGAGATGGCACATTAATTTCCAATATACTCTCTTTTATTCTTCATATATATGTATACATATAATAATTTTATATAACTGTGATCATACTATGCCTATCTTACACCTACTTTATTTTTTTAACATAACAATCTCCATTTTATTATAAGATTTTTCTTAAACATCATTTTACATGATGGCTTTAATTTTAATACCATTCTATTATGTGATGACTTCTGTAGGCATGAATTGTTTCTCTTATTTATATTAAGTATGTAATTATTTTAAAAATTAAAATTTAGCTCCATTTTCCTGCTTGCTGATCAGAGCACAGGTATACGTCAAAATCTTTATGGTTCTAAATTGCTTTAGAACCTCATTCCCTTGAGTCTCTCCTGTTTCCTTTTTTTCCCTTTTGGTCCTGTTCTTCTGTTCCACCCTTACTCTGGGCTAATTTACTCCCACATGCATGGGATCTAAGAAGCGTCAGGCCCTGCTCTGACCGCTCAATACTGCACTGTTGTACTGGCCTGTGTTACCTGCAGCAGTGGCCCCTGTTCCAAAATCACCCCTCTCTACTTTTTGCCTCCAGTCCACTTAGAAATGTGTTCCATTGATAACTTGATTTAAGCTAGTTGATAGGAGAAAACCCTTTGATGGAACAAGCGTTTTTATGAGTGTGTTCCAAGGTGCTCCAAGGAAACAGCACTCTCATGATTCTTCCCTAAGCCACTGGCACCCAAACTGCAAGGCTGCTCACATGAAAGTTCTACATAAAGGCTCAGCTGCGAGCTCGGGATCCCTCTCCAGGATCGTGAACCATGATGTGTCCGGCTGTGCTTGCCTAAGCACAATTCTCCATGCAATACTGAAGAAGATGGGGAAATCACTTGATTCCTGCACCTGCCAGATACCTGTTAGTTCCAGTTTGCAGCAAATGATGTCTTCCCAAGCCCTTCATTGTACAGTGACACCCAGCATGGGTCACTCTCTACTTTGCTTGAGAGTCCTTTTGACCCAAGGGTAGGGCCAACTGCTCTACTAGAAATCCGTTCATGCAAAATGTCCTCTGACTTGTCTTTCGTCCTGCCTAGCCCTGCGTGTTCCAGTCAAGGCAGACCAATGTTTCCTCCTGTCTTCTTGGCCCTTTTGGGTTCCATGCTCCCTCTTCCCCCTCTAGGCTGGGTTTGGCTGATGTCATTTTACTGCTCTGGGACACAGAACTCTCTTAGGCTGCCTAAGCACCTCTCTGCAGAGATAGACTTACTATGCAAACTATACATTTTGTCTACAGGGATTGCGCCTTCCAGGGTGAGGCTTAGAGTCCCTCTTTCCAGAAACCACCAATGTCTGTACTGTCATCAATTTATTTTTCTTTTTTTCCCCTCTCTTTCCCCCAGTCCAGAAAATCATGCTTTTTGAGTGGGTGGAGGGAAGGTTTTAGGCACTGCTTTTGCTACTGTTATTTCCCCCAAATCATTTGTCTCTGCCTCCAGTCCTGTCTTTCCCCTAAGGACTTAGACTTTTGGAAACCAGCTGTAGGATGGCAGCTATTTTCTCTGCTTTCCTCATCCCACCCTAAGGCACTGCACACAGAAAAGAACAGCGGCTTTAATTGGAGCAGTGCAGGAGTGGGCAGAAGAAAGCCAAGCATATGGAGAAAAAGATACTGGTTCATATCTCCAAAATATTATCTTCCTACATTTGTTTAACATTAACTTTGTTTCCCTAACTTATTACTATCCTTAACCTATTAAAAATAAATGAACACCTTCCACCACCTGTGAAACACATTATAAGCTAAGCTGGCTACTTTAGAGCATTATGCTTTTCAAAGCACTCATATTTGTAATCTCATTTCAGGTTTTTTCCTGTAACAGAAATCTAAGAGGTGTTATCTGTTTCCTTAATTTCTTCCCAGTGACCCGGGGAAGGTAAATAACAAAAGGGTCAGAAACAGCAAAGGTTGAAGTTTAATTAGTTATCACAGCTCAGGAAGCTCTGACACAACAACTATTAATTAATCAATGCATAATCGATTGGGCATTACCGTGCGCCAGGTGCTGTAATAGCCACATACCCATTTATACCAGAGATTTCATCATAGTTAGCAAATCTTGGAATAGAAAAATCCTATTCTCACAAGGCAATTTTTATTTTTCTCTGAGGATTTCTTGATTCTACTTCTCATTTTCCATCGTGGATCATGAGTATTTTAGAACAGCACTATCCAGTATAGCTTTCTGTGATGATGGAAATGTTCTGTCTGTGCTGTCCAGTATGTGAGCCGCTAGTTACATGTGGCTATTGAGCACATAGAATGTATCCAGGGCAGCTGAGGGGCTGGATTTTTGTTTGTATGTCACTTTAATTGAATTCAATTTAAATTTTGCCTAGCTTTATTGAAATATAATTGACAAAAGTTATTCAAAGTGTACAACATGTTGTTTTGATACACATATACACTGTGAAATGATTACATCAAGCTAATTAACATATTTGTCACCTCACATAGCTACCATTTGTGTGTGTGTGTGTGTGTGTATGAATATTTAAGATCTACTCTCTTAGCAAATTTCAAGTTACAGTACAGTATTACTAACTATAGGCACCACGTTGACCATTATATCTCCAGAACTTTTTCATCCTGCATAACTGAAACTCTGCGTGCTTTGACCAACATCTCTCCATTCCCCTCCCCAAATCCACGGCACCCATTACTCTCCTCTCGGCTTCTGTGAATTCTGCTTTTTTTAGATTCCACACGTAAGTGGAATCATGCAGTGTTTATCTTTCTGTGACTGGCTTATTTCACTTAGCATAATGTCCTCCAAGTTCAGCCATGTTGTTACAGATTTACAGATGACAAAATGTCCTTTTTTTTAAGACTGAATGATATTCCTCTGTATATATAGATGTCTATATCTATATCACATTTTATTTAGATATAGATATCTATATCGCAATCACATTTTCTTTATCCATTCATCCATAGACTGACACTTACGTTATTTCCATATCCTCGCTGTTGTGAATAATGCTGCAGTGAATATGGGTGTTCAGATATCTCTTCAATATATTAATTGCATTTCCTTTGGTTGTATACCCAGAAGTGGGGTTGCTGGATCATATGGTAGTTCTATTTTCAATCTTTTGAGGAGGCTTTATTCTGGTTTTCATAATGACGGTACCAATTTACCTAGCCACTAACAGTATTAAAAAGTTCTCTCTTTGGGCTTCCCTGGTGGCGCAGTGGTTGAGAGTCCGCCTGCCGATGCAGGGGACGCGGGTTCGTGTCCAGGTCCGGGAAGATCCCACATGCCGCGGAGCGGCTGGGTCCGTGAGCCATGGCCGCTGAGCCTGCGCGTCCGGGGCCTGTGCCCCGCAGCGGGAGAGGGCACAACAGTGAGAGGCCCGCGTACCGCAAAAAAAAAAAAAAAAAAAAAAAGGTTCTCTTTTCTGCACACCCTCACCAACCTTGTTTCTTGTCTGTTTGATAATAGCAATTCTAACAGATGTGAGTGATATCTCATTGTGGTTTTGCTTTGCATTTCCCTGATGATTTGTGGTGTTGAGTACCTTTTCATGTATCTCTTAGCCACTTTCATGTCTGTGGAAAAATGTCTCTTCGTGTAATCTGCCTATTTTTAAATTCAATTGTCGGGTTTTTTTTTCCTTTTGAGTTCTATGAGTTCTTTATATATTTTGGATATCAACTCAGATGTATCAGAGTTGATATATCAGATATATGATTTTCAGATTGTTTCTTCAATTCCATAGTTTGCCTTTTCATTTTGTTGATGGTTTCTTTGTTATACAGAGATTTTTAGTTTGATGTAGTCCCACTGTTTATTTTTGCTTTTATTGCCTTTGCCTTTAGTGTTGTAACCAAAAGAATCATTGCCAACACTACCTTCAAGGACCTTAACTCCTATATTTTCTTCTAGGAGTTTTATGGCTTCAAGTCTTAAAATCAAATCGTTAATCCATTTTTAGCTGATTTTTGTGTATGGTGTGAGACAGTGGTCCAGTTCAGTTCTTTTGCATGTGCCTGTCCATGTTTCCCAACCCCCTTTATTGAAGAGATTATCCTTTTCACATTGTATATTCTTAGCTACTATGATATAAATTAATTGACTGTATATGCTGGGGTTTATTTCTGTCCCATTGATCTGTGTGTCTATTTTTATCCCAATACAATACTATTTGGTTACTATATAGATTTGCAGATAGATTCGCAGGAAGTGTAATGCCTCCAGCTATGTTTGCTTTGATTATTTGAGATGTTTTGTGGTTCCATATGAAATTTAGGGTTTTTTGTACTATATTTGTGAAAAATACCTTGGAATTTTGATAGGGATTGCACTGAATCTGTAGATTGTTTTGGGTAGTATGGACAATATTAATTCTTCCAATTCATGAGCACAGAATTTCTTTCCATTTATTTGTATCTTCTTCAATTTCTTTTATCAGTGTCTTATACTTTTCAATGTACAAGTCTTTCATTTTCTTTGTTAAATTTATTCATAAATTTTTTTGATACAGTTGTACATTGGATTATTTTCTTAATTTGTCTTTCTGATAGCTTGTTATTAGTGTATAGGAACACAACTTGAAATTTGTATATTGATTTTGTAATCTGCCATTTTACTCCATTTATTAGTTCTAATAGTTTTTTTGTGGAGTGTTTAGGGTTTTCTATATATAATATAATGTCATCTGCAATAGAGATAGTTTCTCTTCTTCCTTTCTGATTTGGATGTCTTTTATTTATTTTTTGCCTATTTCCCTGGCTAGGACTTCCACTACTATGTTGAATTAAAGTGGAGAGAGTGAGCATTCTCTCTTGTTCCTGATCTTAGAGGAAAAGTTTTTGGCTTCTAACCACTGAATGTTATGTTGGCCATGGGCTTGTCATATATACCATTTGTTGTGTTGAGAAACATTCTCTCTATACCCAGACTGTTGAGAGTTTTTATCATGAAGGGCTGTTGAAGTTTTGTCAGCTCCTTTTTCTGCATCTATTTAGATGATTGTATGATTTGTACCTTCATTTTGTTAATATGGTATATCATGTTAATTGATTGTGGATGTTGAACCATCCTTGCATCCCTGGAATAAACCTCATTTGATCATGGTGTATGATCCTTTTAATGTATTGTTGACTTAAGTTTGCTAATACTATGATAATGATTTTTGCAACTATGTTCATCAGGAATATTTGCCTATGTTGCCTAGGTTATGTTGTCCTTGTCTGGTTTTGGTGTCAGGGTAATGCTAGCTTTGTAAAGTGAATTTGGAAGTGTTCCTTCCTCTTCTATTTTTTGGAAGAATTTGAGAAAGATTATATTAATTCTTTGAATGTTTGGTAGAATTTGTCAGTGAAGTCCTAACTTTTGTTTGTTAGGAGGCTTTAATTACTGATTCAATCTCCTTACTAGTAATTGTTCTCTTCAAAATTTCCATCTCTTCATGAATAAGTCTTGGTATGTTATATGTCTTTATGTGAACCATTTCTTAGTTCATTCTAGCCTTGTGGGTCTCATGGGTGCAAGCCTCATTGGCTTTCAGAGCTAGATGTTTTGGGGTCCCATCTCTCAGGTGGAAGTCTTAAAAGTCAAGGCTAATATATGGGGTCCAACCCTTCACTCTTCAAGGAGAAGCTGGGTGTTATGGGTTCCCTCCTCGTTGTGTGATGCTGGGGTGCTGGGGGGCGTTTATGGCAAGATTGTGTCTCAGCCTCTCCTGTTTCAGTATGTTTTTCTCATTTGCTTGATGTGTACAAGTTGCTCAGCTAGTTTCTGGATGTCTTTCAGAGGGAATTGTTCTGTATGTAACTGTAGACTTGGTGTGTCTATGCGAGGGGGGATTTCAGGAATTTCCTATGTAGCCATCTTGAACTGGTATTGCCTGATTTTTGTATGTGGTGTGAGAGCACAGTCCAATTTAACTCTTCTGCATGTGTATATCTGGTTTTCTCACAATTTATAGAAGATATTATCGTTTCCCTATTGTGTATTTTTGGCATCTTTGTTGAAAAATCAGTTGATCTTATATGCATGTATTTATTTCTTGACTCTATATTCTGTTTCATTGGTCTATATGTGTGTTTTTATGCTGATGTCATACTGTTTTGATTACTATATACTGTATTAATATATTTTAAGATCAGGCAATGTGTTGCCTCCAGTTTTGTTCCTCTTTCTCAAGATTGCCTTGGCTATTAGATGTCTTGGACAGTTCTATATAAATTTTAGGATGTGAAAAATTCCACTGGGGTTTTGATAGGGTTTGCATTGAACCTATAGAAAGCTTTTCGTTGAACATCAGGAACAAGACAAGTATGCCACTTCTAGTCAGTATAATAGTGGAAATCCCATCCAGAACAATTAGGCAAGAAAAATAATTTAAAGGAATTCAAATCAGAAAGGAAGAAGTAAAATTGTCTCTGCAGATGACATGATCATATATATATATGATATATTTATATATATGTAAAACCCTAAAGACTCCATCAAAAGTTAGAACTAATAAACAGATTTAGTAAAGTTGAAAGAAGAAAATCAACATACCCAAATCAGTAACGTTTCTATGTACTAAGTACAAAGTATCTGAAAGAGAAATTAAGAGATCCCACTCACAATAGCATCAATAACAATAAAATGGGAATAAATTTAACCAAGGAGGTGAAAGACCTATACATGGAAACTATAAAATATTTATTACAAAATTGAAGAAGATACAAAAAAATGGAAAGGTAGCCTATGTTCATGGATTGGAAGAATTCATATTTTTAAAATGCCAATTCTACCCTAAACAATAAATTTGAATTTAATTTTAAATAATCACATGTGATTCATGGTTACCATATGGGACACATAATTTAGCATCTTTTCCTGAGACTTACCAAAGTAACAGATTAACTCATCTTTCATCAGATTTCTGCTGCTTTTAGAATTTCTTGGTTTTGAGAAGTAGAAACCAACACTGGATAATTTACGCAACAAGAAATATGTCAGAAAGAAACAGTGGGATAATTACATTGAAAAGGGGTAGTGCTTGGGCTTGTAAAACGGTGAAAGGTCAGAATAATTCCAGAAAGCTAGGGAGGCGTTCTCTCAGCAGCATCTCATAGCTATAACAGTCTGCTGCGGATAAATACGTTTCTTTTTTTCTTGCTTTATTTGCATGAGGCTCAAGATTACAGAATAGTATGCTTCATTGACTAAGTGAATGTGCTTTTCCTGTGCGGTGAGGAGAAAAATCAGGTTTTTCTCACTACTGCAAGGAAAACAAGGCACCTGTATCAGGCACCTGCATTTCCCATTCTACCTACTCTGTACCCAGTGAGGTAGACAGAGTTTCTCTTAGGGAAATTTTGGTATTACTAGAAAGATGAACAAATGTTTGGTACCTCTCAGACTGACAAATGTCTCTTGAGGAGAGATCTTGAGGATTATTAAGACAGTTTCATCAAGATGAATAAAAGTATCTCATCGAGGAAATCAATTTCATAGCCACTTGCCGTCTGTGTGCTCCTTACACATCCATTGTACTTCCACATTCCGTGAAGTATTGAGCACTTCTCATTCTTTCCTGAGTTCATGAAGACTATTTCATATCAGTTTCCCCTTTCTTCTTGCTTTTCATTACTAGCTCTATTGTTGATCTTCTCTTCTTTTTTCTCTTTTCTTCTGACCAGTCTTGCAATATTCTTTGCCACTAAGTTATTGATAAAGGCTGCAACGATCCAGTTTTTAAATAAAATTTATAAGAGTATGGCATTAGAAATCCTCAAAATTAACATAAATGGTGAAATGTAGCTCCAAATATAAAAAAGCAAGTGTTAGGTCAAGGTCTGAAAACAAGGGAGAAACTCTGCCACTTTTTTACTTCTTGACTGTAAGCAACCCTCGTGGTGTCTTTGTGTCTCTGTTTTCTCTGTAAAACATGCGTAGCGGGCATACAATTGTGTGTGGCAGAAGGATATATGTAAAGATGCTTATTATTATTCCTATTATAAAAAACTGGAAATAAAAGTTCATAAATAAGGATATTGTTAATTAAAAATGGCACGCCCACATCATGTAGGCATAGAAAGTTCTGTATAGAATGTTGTGGAAAGACAGACATAAAGTAATCAAGTGAAAAGAAAATCTGGTTTACTTATTAACTCCATTGTTTATTCATTCATATATTGAATGTAGCTGGGAGGCACTAAAGCTACAGTAGTGAAAAAAACAATTCTGTTCTTATAGCTTATGCCCTCCTGAAGGAAACACAATAAAATAAATTAAAACAAAACTATAATATATTAAATAGTGAAACATGCTAAGGAGAAATAAAATGAAGTGTGGAATAGGCTGTAACACATAGCAGCTGTTGAGATTTTGGATATGGTAGCCAGAGAAAGCTTCCTTGTGATAGTGACTAGTGAATAGAGAGGTATTCTTGGAGGAGGGAACAAGGACAAAGGCTGTCAGGTGGGCTTGTGCCTCATGTGTTGGAGGGACATAAAGGAGGCTTTGAGACTAGAGTGGAGTGAGGGAAGAGCAGCAGATGAGGGTGTAGAAGTAATGGGGAGGGCACTGTGTCATGTAGGGTCTTGTAGCTCCTGAGCAGGACTTTTTGGCTTTTACTTTGAGATGTGAAGCCACTTGGGAATTTTGAGCAAAAAGAGTGGCAGGCTCTGCTTTACATTATAATAGACTCTCTTTTATTGCTGTACTGAAAACTGTCTGAAGGCAGTAAGGGATGTAGCTGAACAGGATTTAAGAATCTACTGAAATAATTCAGGTAAGATACAATGGTAGTTTACACCAGAGTTGGTGGCATGGGGGATGACTTCTGAGCATATATTGAAAGTAGAATCAATATGATTTGATGATAGACCAGTGTGGGTGTGAGAAGAGTCAAGCACGACCTAAAAAGTTTTTTTTTGATCTAAGCACAGGAAAGGTAGAGTTCCCTTATATGAAAATAAGGATGCCTGAAGGAAGAAGTTGCTGAGAAGTAAGTATAGTATAGTCTTATTTTGTAATAATGTACATGTGCTCACACACATGTGTTATGAAAATTCATAGCAAAATGACATATGCCACCTTGATTGAAGTAGTTACTTCTAGGGGGTATATTATGGAGAGGTGAGGATGGACTGTCATTATTTTATTCTGTATCCTAACATTTTGATAGAATTGTTTACCACCCACTTGTGTTTATCCATTTCTTTGCAAACAGTAGAAGAACACCCCACTTAACTTCGAGTTCTTGGGTAAATCAGTTTTGAACAGGATATGCAAAGCCTTCAGAGTTATGTGATTGTAGATTGTAGGCATTTCCGTGATTTATAAAATACACTATGGGCATAGCTTTCAGCCCACTTCTTGGTTGTGGAAACTGAACAAAATATGGACTCATGAAATATTTGTGCTAGTCACTTATTGTATTTAAAAACATGCTATCTTCCTGATTCTTCCTAAGATGTTACTGTGAACTGAAGGACAAACCATAAGCCAAAGTTTAATTCACTGGTGAGCTACCCGCACAGGGCTTGGCAATGTTGAAGGCTCAGTCAGTCCTCTGCAGGTCAGTGGGGCTCGCTCTGAGAACATTTCAGCAACAAATATCTGACTTCTGTCTTCTCTGTGGTCAGAGAGTGAGCAGAGCTTCCTAGCGATGTCCAATACGTCCTGCTCGACTAGAATTAATAGACTCAGGTTCTCGCCACTGACTTGCTCTGTGACCTTAGGCAAGTCATCTGAACTCACTTGCTCTTTCTTAATTGGGAAAGAAAATGAAGAAATGAATATCAGTTGCCTGCCTCATGGATAACTTATGGGGAATCAGAGGTACAGTAATCCCTTAATTAACAGATTACTTGGAAAGAGGCACTTTGATACATATATTTAAAAACATCTAACTTGAAAATCAGAGTTATCTGCATTTACAGCAGGACAACGACCATACACTTGCATAATTCTCTTTGTCCTTGCAAGGGGTAAATAGGGTTTACTTTTGACATCAAAGTAATGCTTAAATAAGGGCATGAAACCAACATTTAGAAGGCACTAAAGAATAAAATAAGGATATAAAGAGGAGTGTCATTCATTACTTTCACAGTTCAAAGATTTTTAACTTGTTAAGATCAGGTTTCTCTTCCCAGATGCCGGGGCTTTCCTGCTATTACTCTGCAAGGTGTATGGGTGCCAAATCATTTTCTTGGGATGACAGGTGTGAAGGGGAAATCAGAACAAAATCTGCTACAAACATACCTCACTCTGGCTGGGTTATCAACAAGTGAGATGCTGAAAGCTGGTGGGGAGATACCTGTAACAGGCTCTAGACTCATGTGGTTGGAAGTTTGTCCTTGAGTAAAAGTGGAGGGAGGGGCTCGGTAAGCAATGACTGAGCACAGAGAGGGAGCAGGTACTAAAGCGATGCTGCTCACAGTGACCTCTCACTAGGTCTTTGTTAGTGGGTCTTCTGCCTCTCGGGTCCAACTTCTGCTGAACTCCCATACTCCTCACCAAACCTCTCTGTTGGTGGAGAAAAGTGCTCCACGTCTCTCCATGTATCAGAAGTGCCCTATCACTCCTCTTAAACTCTGTACTCTTCTTGTTCTTTCACAAAAGCCCTCATTTGATTTGATAAGTGGAAGAGTTTGGGGGAAGTACCCCCACTGTCTATATGGCTGGTGACAGTGGAAGGTGAAGAGGAAATTTAGGATGTTGGCCTTAAGAAGCTGTTTCCTCCCCTTTGATATTCTTTAAGAGATGTAGTAAAGATTTGAACTGATGGCCACTTTGGAAAGCTGGTTGGTATTCTGGTTGGACGCTGCTGCTGGCCCAGATCCTAATTCTGGACTGAAAGACTTATTTTCCCAGTTGCTGGAAGGGACGGTGGTGGGTATCCCCCAGCCCTCACTGCTTTCCAGGAGTTGCCATCAGGTAAAGAGAGGCTTGTCCCACAGTGTCACTCCTCCTTCCTGGGGAAAGCCTGAGCCTAATGGCTGGTCAGTGGGGGGTATACAATGGCTGAGCACCATTTCTCAAGTTTTGCCTTATTTTGCTCAATCTTGCTTCCTTCTTGTCTTCCATGGGTTTTGACTTTGCAAGCCCTCCCTAATCAACTTCCTGCATGTAAATCTCTGTTGCAGAGTCTGTTTTATGGAGAAACTGATGTGCAACATCTACTCAAGTTGAAGAGAAGTATATTTATGTTCCAGCAAATTTAATACTTTAATACTTTGTAATCTTAATGATATTCCTTAGAGAAACTTGTATGTATTTGCATAAGGATCATGTATGAATATTGCACATATATTATTTGAGTAAATATGAGTAAATCATGGTAAAATCAGACAATCAAATGCAGACACAAATAATAAAAGTGAAAATGAATGACCTGTAGTTTTACATGCCATACCATGGATGAATCATACATACCTCTGTATATCTGTGCATCTATATCTGAAGGAAAGAAGCAAAGCACTAAAGAATATATGTAATAAATAAATAGATAGCTAGATAAATATGTACATGTGTGCAATTCATCATAGGCAAAATATAAACTGTTCTTTTAGGAATGTATACATAGGTTTAAAGCCATAAAGAAAAGTAACTGATTAGCATAAATTTCAGGATAGTGGTTATTTTTAGAGGAAAAAAGTTGTAATCAATTTAGAACACAACAGGGGCTTCTGAAGAGTGAATATTTCTATTTCTATACTGAGATACTTTTGACTACCTTTGATTGTGGGACTATACTTTTAAAATGTGACTCTGTTTAAGGAAGGACTGTGAGTCCCAAATCTAACTGGGTTGCATGCCTTTAAGAGATTTTCTGAAACCCATCTATTTTGATGTGTATATCCCTAGGAAAATCAATGGATCAAGACCTCCCCCAGTATAAACCACCCTGAAACTAATTTTTCTTTAGTCCTAGACAGTCTCTTCAAGAAATAAAGCCTTGAGTCTTAAATATAAAGCTTGTTCATGCTATCAAATATAAGTGGAAATGTTTTGTTCAAAACATTGGCTTCGATTGGCTTTTAACTAAGTGTAGTTTTAAATGTATGTATCACTTAGGCCTAGGTGACCCTGCCCCATAGTGTGTGGCTGTCCTTACTGTCCCCAGGAGGTCCAGGTTCTAAATGTGGCTTTCCCTGATCAGAGTCAGGATTGTGCTCTTACTGGCTTATAGTGAGAGGACAGATGGCTGACTCAAACAGCTCAAGGCTACAGAACACACAGCTGGTCTGTGCTGCTTTGGTTGCACCTGTGAGACCCACTGACCGACGTCTCGTTCCTCCCCAGGTGAACAAAGAAAGACCTTTCAGGCTATTGAAAAAGTTCAATCCTAAGACCTCCTTTCCCCACCCTCAATGATCATCAAATGTTACCTTGAATCATGAGAGATCATGACCTTTAACTGCTCTCTTTTCATTCATTCATTCTCTTTCATTTATTCATTTAACATATTTATCAAGTGCCTACTTTGTCTTGGGCATTGTTCTTAGAAGTAGGAGTCCATAGACGAGAGGAAAAATACAGACAAAAATTCCTGCCTCCATGGAGCTTATATTGTTGTCAAGGATCCTTCACGTTATTCCCCCTGCATCTGAGGAGGACAGAAGGCAGCACTGAAGCTTACTTTCTGCGTCTATGTGAAAAGGCAATTTTACATAGAAACAAAGAAATAAAGGGGAAAAAAACTAAAGACCAAACCTCTTCCTGGTTCCACACCTAAACTTAGATAATTAGTTCCTAAATGGATAAATAAATGATTCCTATGTCTTCTATGCTATTTCTAATTTCACTTATAAAGTTTCTGGCAGAAAGCAGCATGATCAGGCCATAAAAGCTCACAATTAATAAGATGGTCAAGTCATAGTATCTGGATATTAACAACCTGTTTTGAGCCGCCTTCTATTCTTAATATCACAGTGAGTTTCGAAATGTTTTTCAACTTCTCTATGCCTTAGAAATTTGGAGTCTCCAATGTTCAGCACATAGGCTTGCTCTGACGAATAAAGGAAATCTTGGATATAAAATGCCTGGTGCCCAAGGGAGATCAGCTCAGTGCTGTGTGACCACCTAGAGAGCTGGGATAGGGAGGGTGGGAGTGAGATGCAAGAGGGAGGGGATATGGGGATATATGTATACATATAGCTGATTCACTTCGTTATACAGCAGAAACTGTATATTGTAAAGTTTACAATATACAGTAATATGTGTGTAAAGACAACATTGTAAAGCAATTATACCCCAATAAAGATGTTAAAAAAAAAATGCCTGGTGCCCAGAGCACACACTATTCATAACCTCACCAGAATCCATTTCATGCTTTCCCACTCCAAACAAGGCCCCCATGAATTCCCCAGCAATGCTCTTTCGATAAATTTGACATCTATTTCCAGGGTCAGAATTTGGCCCTGGATAGTTTAAGCTACTCAGAGCATCTCATTTTTGTAGGTAAAAATATTGATTTAAAGATGGCATTTAACTCAGTTTTGGGCAATGAGACTCAATGGGACAGTAGGAGAGCAAGAATAGAGTTCAGTCTTTGGAGATGTTATTGAATCATGGGACCAAACACTCTCTCACTTTGTCCCAGCTTACCCTTCCCCCTACCTGGGTCCTCAAGTCCATTTTCTACATCTGTGTCTTTATTCCTGTCCTGCCCCTAGGTTCTTCAGAACCTCTTTTCTTTTTTTTTTTAGTTTCCATATATATGTGTTAGCCTACAGTATTTGTTTCTCTCTTTCTGACTTACTTCCCTCTGTATGACAGATTCTAGGTCCATTCACCTCACTACAAATAACTCAGTTTCGTTCCTTTTTATGGCTGAGTAATATTCCATTGTATATATGTGCCACATCTTCTTTATCCATTCATCTGTTGTTGCACACCTAGGTTACTTCCATACCCTGGCTCTTGTAAATAGAGCTGCAATGAACATTGTGGTACATGACTCTTTTTTTTTTTTTTTTTTTTT